>NW_027325369.1:9113988-9720787 GCF_036924035.1 Leuresthes tenuis
GCTGTAAAATGGTTTGAATGTCCGACCATAGTTGGTAAAAAGCGGGTAAGAAAAGGTTAAAATACCCGACTGTACACAATCAATAGGGGGAGCGGAGTTGTTCGGCTACAAGAAGGTGTGAAAGTCCAACCATGGTTTGTAAAAAGCTGGTAAGAAAAGGTTCGAATGCCCGAATATATACCATCAAAAGCGGAAGCGGAGGTGTTCGGCTGCAAGAAGGTGTGAACGTCTGACCAAAGTTTGTAAAAAGCAGTTAAGAAAAGGTTCGAATATCCAACCAAACATAATCAAAAGCGGGAGCAGAGCTGTTCGACTGCAAGTAGGTGTGAATGTCCAGCCATAATTACTCACAAACGGGTAAGAAAAGGTAGTATTGCCAGACCATACATGATCAAAATGGGAGCTGAGGTGGTTCAGCACCAAGATGTGAATGTCTGACTATAGTTTGTAAAAAGCGGGTAGGATAAGGTGCGAATTCCCGACAATGTATAATCAAAAGAGGGAGCAGAGGTTTTCGGCTACAAGAAGGTTTGAATGTCCGACCATAGTTTGTAAAAAGTGGGTAAGAAAAGGTTCAAATGCCTGACTATACACCATCAAAAGCGGGAGCGGAGATATTCCGCTGTAAGACGGTGTGAATGTCCGACCATAGTTGGTAAAAAGCGGGTAAGAAAAGGTTAAAATACCCGACTGTACACAATCAATAGGAATGAATTTTATAGCAAAATCCGAAATCATGCATAACTCCGCAAAAGGAACGTATTGCTCAACTAAAGGGATGCTTCTTTCTCATTCAGGGTAATATGAGGAACTTTATGCTTGATACATTTTAGACATGGATAACTATGAAAGAGAAAGCAATTTTAACTTGGTTTGAGCAAAGCAATTGATTTTATAGGAAAATCCGAAATCGTGCAGGACTCATGAAAGTAAGCTTATTCTCGGATTCCTGATCCTCCAGTGTTGCTCTTTCCTATACTGCAAAATAAAGCCATGTTCTTTGTTGAAATCGATATAGACATTGATAAATATGAAGGACAAAGCAGTTTCCACTTTGTTTGAGTGAAGGAATTAATTTTATAGCAAAATCCCAAATCAAGCAGAACGTATGAAAATAAGCTTGTTTTCGGATTCCTGATCCTTCAGTGTTGCTATTTCTTCTACTGCAAAATACAATGTTGTTCTTTGTTGAAGTAAATCTAGACATTGATAAATATGAAGGACAAAGAAGTTTTCACTTGGTTTGAGTGAAGGAATTCATTTTATACATAAAATCCCAAATCATGCAGAACGTATGAAAAGAAGCTTATTCTCGGATTCCTGATCCTTCAGTGTTGCTTTTTCTTCTACTGCAAAATACAATGTTGTTCTTTGTTGAAGTCGATCTAGACATTGATAAATATGAAGGACAAAGCAGTTTTAACTTGGTTTGAGTGAAGGAATTCATTTTATACATAAAATCCCAAATCATGCAGAACGTATGAAAATAAGCTTATTCTCGGATTACTGATCCTTCAGTGTTGCTCTTTCTTCTACTGCAAAATCCAGTGTTGTTCTTTGTTGAAGTCAATCTAGACATTGATAAATATGAAGGACAAAGCAGTTTTAACATAGTTTGAGTGAAGGCATTCATTTATAGTAAAATCAATAATCGTGCAGAACTCATGAAAATAAGCTTATTCTCGGATTCCTAAAACTTTTGATTTGCTCTTTCTTTACTGCAAAGTACAATGTTGTTCTTTGTTGAAGTCGATCTAGACATTGATAAATATGAAGGACAAAGCAGTTTTCACTTGGTTTGAGTGAAGGATTTGCAGCTGAAAACCTCCCGCTTTTGATTGTGTATAGTCGGGGTTTCGAGCCTTTTCTTACCCGGTTTTTAGAAATTATGGTTGGACATTCAGACCTTGCAGCCGAAGACCTCCACTCCCTCTTTTGATCATACATTGTCGGGCATTCGCACCTTGTCTTACCCGCTTTTTACAAACTATAGTCAGACATTCACACCTTGCAGCTGAACCACCTCAGCTCCCTGTTTTGATCATGTATGGTCTGGCAATACTACCTTTCCTTACCCGTTTGTGAGTAATTATGGCTGGACATTCACACCTACTTGCAGTCGAAAAAGCTCTGCTCTCGCTTTTGATGGTATATATTCGGGCATTCGAACCTTTTCTTAACTGCTTTTTGCAAACTTTGGTCGGACGTTCACACCTTCTTGCAGCCGAACACCTCCGCTTCCGCTTTTGATGGTATATATTCGGGCATTCGAACCTTTTCTTAGCAGCTTTTTACAAACCATGGTTGAACTTTCACACCTTCTTGTAGCCGAACAACTCCGCTCCCGCTATTGATTATGTACAGTCAGGTATTTTAACCTTTTCTTACCCGCTTTTTACCAACTATGGTTGGACATTCACACCGTCTTACAGCGGAACACCTCCGCTCCCGCTTTTGATGGTGTATAGTCAGGCATTTGAACCTTTTCTTACCCGCTTTTTACAAACTATGGTCGGACATTCAAACCTTCTTGTAGCCGAAAACCTCCGCTCCCTCTTTTGATCATACATTGTCGGGCATTCGCACCTTCTCTTACCCGTTTTTTACAAACCATGGTTGGACTGTCACACATTCTTGTAGCCAAACACATCCGCTCCCGCTATTGATGGTGTATAGTCAGGCATTTGAACCTTTTCTTACCCGCTTTTTACAAACTATGCTCGGACATTCAAACCTTCTTGTAGCCGAACACATCCACTCCTGCTTTTGATGATGTATGGTTGGGCATTTTCACCTTTTCTTACCCATTTTTCAGTAATTATGGGTGGACATTCACACCTTCTTGCAGCTGAACAACTCCTCTCCCGCTTATGATCATGTGCGGTTTCATATTCGAAAATTTTCTTTCATGTTTTAAAGCAATTATTGATGGACATTCAAATCTTCTTGTAGCCGAACACATCCACTCCTGCTTTGCATGATGTATGGTTTGGCATTCGCACCTATTTTTTACCCATTTCTCAGGAATTTTGGGTGGACATTCAGACCATCTTGCAGCTGAAAACCTCTGCTCCCTCTTTTGATCATACATTGTCGGGCATTCGCACCTTATCTTACCCGCTTTTTACAAACTATAGTCAGACATTCACACCTTGGTGCTGAACCACCTCAGCTCCCTGTTTTGATCATGTATGGTCAGGCAATACTACCTTTTCTTACCCGTTTGTGAGTAATTATGGCTGGACATTCACACCTACTTGCAGTCGAACAGCTCTGCTCCCGCTTTTGATTATGTTTGGTTGGATATTCGAACCTTTTCTTAACTGCTTTTTACAAACTTTGGTCGGAGATTCACACCTTCTTGCAGCCGAACACCTCCACCTCCGCTTTTGATGGTATATATTCGGGCATTCGAACCTTTTCTTAGCAGCTTTTTACAAACCATGGTTGGACTTTCACACCTTCTTGTAGCCGAACAACTCCGCTCCCGCTATTGATTGTGTACAGTCGGGTATTTTAACCTTTTCTTACCCGCTTTTTACCAACTATGGTCGGACATTCACACCATCTTACAGCGGAACACCTCCGCTCCCGCTTTTGATGGTGTATTGTCAGGCATTTGAACCTTTTCTTACCTGCTTTTTACAAACTATGGTCGGACATTCAAACCTTCTTGTAGCCAAAAACCTCCGCTCCATCTTTTGATCATACATTGTCGGGCATTCGCACCTTTTCTTACCCGTTTTTTACAAACCATGGTCGGACTTTCAAACCTTCTTGTAGCCCAACACATCCACTCCTGCTTTTGATGATGTATGTTTGGGCATTCGCACCTTTTCTTACCCATTTTTCAGTAATTACTGGTGGACATTCACACCTTCTTGCAGCTGAACACCTCCTCTCCCGCTTATGATGGTGTATAGTCGGGCTTTCAAGCCTTTTCTTACCCGGTTTTTACAAATTATAGTTGGACATTCAGACCTTCTTACAGCCGAAAACCACTCCCTCTTTTGATCATACATTGTCGGGCATTAGCACCTTTTCTTACCCGCTTTTTACAAACCATAGTCGGACTTTCACATCTTTTAGTAGCCGAACAACTCCGCTCCCGCTATTGATTGTGTACAGTCGGGTATTTTAACCTTTTCTTACCCGCTTTTTACCAACTATGGTCGGACATTCACACCTTCTTACAGCGGAACACCTCCGCTCCCTCTTTTGATGGTGTATGTTCGGGCAGTCAAACCTTTTCTTACCTGCTTTTTACAAACTATGGTCAGACATTCAACCCTTCTTGGAGCCGAACACATCCACTCCTGCTTTTGATTATGTATAGTTAGGCATTTGCACCTTTTCTTACCCATTTTTTAGTAATTATGGGTGTACATTCACACCTTCTTGCAGCCGAACACCTCCGCTCCCTCTTTTGATCACACATTTTCGGGCATTCGCACCTTTTCTTACCCGCTTTTTACAAACCATGGTCGGACTTTCACACCTTTTAGTAGCCGAACAACTCCGCACCCGCTACTGATTGTGTACAGTCGGGTATTTTAACCTTTTCTTACCCGTTTTTTACCAACTATGGTCGGACATTCACACCTTCTTACAGCGGAACACCTCCGCTCCCTCCTTTGATGGTGTATGTTCGGGCATTCAAACCTTTTCTTACCCGCTTTTTACAAACTATGGTCAGACGTTCAAACCTTCTTGTAGCCGAACATATCCACTCCTGCTTTTGATGATGTATGGTTGGGCATTCGAACCTACTTGTTGCCCGCTTTTCATTAATTATGGGTGGACATTCACACCTTGTCTTAGCCAAACACCTCCGCTCCCTGTTTTGATCATGTATGGTTTGACATTCGCACCTTTGCTTACCTTCTTTTTATACTGATTGCTCAAGATTAAGTTGTTCTTTCTCAAACTACAAAATTTTTTTAATTGTTGAAACTTGATTTGAAGTGGATAAATAAGGAAGACAAACAGTTTTAAGTCAGGCTGATAGCAATTAATTTTATAGCAAAATCTGTATTTCGTCATTTGTCGAGAGATGCTTATTGCTGAAGAAGTTCTTTCTCATTCTACAAAGTACAACGTTGTTTATCATTGAAACTTGATTAGACATGAATAAATATGAAGGACAAAGCAGTCTTAACTTGGTTTGAGTTAAGGAATTCGTTTTATAGGAGAATCCGAATTCGTGCATAACTCGTAAAATAGAGCTTATTTTCGGATTCCTAAAGAATGAGTCTGGTTCTTTCTCATAATACAAAGTTTGTTGTTTATTGTTGAAACTTCATCAGACCGTTAGATATAGTCGGACTCACCTCGACGCACGGCTTGGGATCTGGAACCAATACTCTTGAGAGGGGTTGGACTCTCTTCCACTCTGGAGTTGCCCGTGGTGAGAGGCGCAGAGCAGGTGTGGGCATACTTATTGCCCCCCGGCTGTGTGCCAGTACATTGGGGTTTACCCCAGTGAACGAGAGGGTAGCCTCCCTCCGCCTTGGGTGGGGGGACGAGTCCTGACTGTTGTTTGTGCCTATGCGCCAAACAGCAGTTCAGAGTACCTACCCTTTTTGGAGTCTCTGGGGGAGGCACTGGAGAATGCTCCTACCGGAGACTCCCTCATTCTGCTGGGGGACTTCAATGCTCACGTGGGCAATGACAGTGAGACCTGGAGGGGTGTGATTGGGAGGAACGGCCCCCCCGATCTGAATCAGAGTGGTGTTATGTTGTTGGACTTCTGTGCCAGTCATAGACTGTCCATAACGAACACCATGTTCAGGCATAAGGGTGTCCATATGTGCACTTGGCACCAGGACACCCTTGGCCGCAGTTCGATGATCGACTTTGTGGTTGTATCATCGGACTTGCGGCCGTATGTCCTGGACACTCGGGTGAAGAGCGGGGCGGAGCTGTCAACTGATCACCACCTGGTGGTGAGGTGGCTCCGCTGGTGGGGGAGGATGCCGATCACACCTGGCAGGCCCAAACGTATTGTGAGGGTCTGCTGGGAGCGTTTGTCAGAATCCCCCGTCAGAAGGAGCTTTAACTCCCACCTCCGGCAGAGCTTCAACCATATTTGAGGTGGGGGACATTGAATGGGCCATGTTCCGTGACTCCATTGCCGAGGCAGCTGGTCGGAGTTGTGGCCGTAAGGTGGTCGGTGCCTGTCGTGGCGGCAACCCTCGAACCTGCTGGTGGACACCAGTGGTGAGGGAAGCCGTCAAGCTGAAGAAGGAGTCCTATCGGGCCTTTTTGGCCAGTGGGACCCTGGAAGAAGCTGATAGGTACCGACGGGCCAGACGGGCCGCGGCTTCGGCGGTTGCTGAGGCAAAAACTCGGGCCTGGGAGGAGTTCGGTGAGACCATGGAGAACGATTTCCGGACGGCCTCGAAAAGATTCTGGTCCACCATCCGGCGTCTCAGGGGGGGGAAGCGGCTCACAGTCAACACTGTTTACAGTGCGGACGGGGCTTTGCTGACCTCAACTAGGGATGTTGTGAGTCGGTGGGGGAGTCGGTGGGGGGAGTACTTCGAGGAACTCCTCAATCCTACCAACACGTGCTCGGAAGAGGCAGAGTCGGAGAGCTCGGAGACGGGGCCTCCCATTTCTGGGGCTGAGGTTGCCGAGGTGGTTAAAAAGCTCCTCGGTGGCAAGGCCCCGGGGGTGGATGAGGTCCGTCCTGAGTTTCTCAAGGCTCTGGATGTTGTAGGGCTGTCTTGGCTGACACGCCTCTGCAGTATCGCGTGGACATCGGGGACAGTGCCTCTGGACTGGCAGATTGGGGTGGTGGTCCCCCTCTTTAAAAAGGGGGACCGGAGGGTGTGTTCCAACTATAGGGGTATCACACTCCTCAGCCTCCCTGGTAAGGTCTATTCGGGGGTATTGGAGAGGAGGATCCGTCGGATAATCGAGCCTCGGATTCAGGAGTTGCAGTGTGGCTTTCGTCCTGGCCGTGGAACAGTGGACCAGCTCTATACCCTCGGCAGGATCCTGGAGGGTGCATGGGAGTTCGCCCAACCAGTCTACATGTGTTTTGTGGACTTGGAGAAAGCGTTCGACCGTGTCCCTCGTGGAGTCCTGTGGGGGGTGCTCCGGGAATATGGAGTGCCGGACCCCTTGATAGGGGCCGTTCGGTCTCTGAATGACCGGTGCCAGAGTTTGGTCCGCATTGCCGGCAGTAAGTCGGATACGTTTCCGGTGAGAGTTGGACTCCGTCAGGGCTGCCCTTTGTCACGATTCTGTTCCTAACTTTTATGGACAGAATTTCTAGGCGGAGCCAGGGCGTTGAGGGTGTCCCATTTGGCGACCTCAGAATCGGGTCTCTGCTTTTTTGCAGATGATGTGGTTCTGTTAGCGTCGTCAGGCCGTGACCTTCAGCTCTCACTGGAGTGATTCGCAGCCGAGTGTGAAGCGGCTGGGATGAGAATCAGCACCTCCAAATCCGAGACTATGGTTCTCAGCCGGAAAAGGGTGGAATGCTCTCTCCGGGTCGGGAATGAGATCTTTCCCCAAGAGGAGGAGTTCAAGTATCTCGGGGTCTTGTTCACGAGTGACGGACGAATGGAGCGGGAGATTGACGGGCGGATCGGTGCGGCGCCTGCAGTGTTGCAGGCTCTGCACCGACCCGTCGCTGTGAAGAGGGAGCTGAGCCAGAAGGCGAAGCTCTCTACTTACTGGTCAATCTACGTTCCCATCCTCACCTATGGTCACGAGTTGTGGGTAGTGACCGAAAGAACAAGATCGCGAATACAAGCGGCCGAAATGGGTTTCCTCCGCAGGGTGTCTGGGCTCTCCCTTAGAGATAGGGTGAGAAGCTCAGTCATCCGGTAGGGGCTCGGAGTAGAACCGCTGCTCCTCCGCATTGAGAGGAGTCAGATGAGGTGGCTCGGGCATCTGGTTAGGATGCCCCCTGGGCGCCTCCCTGGGGAGGTGTTCCGGGCACGTCCCACTGGGAGGAGACCCCGGGGGAGACCCAGGACACGTTGGAGAGACTATGTCTCTCGGCTGGCCTGGGAACGCCTCGGGGTCCCCCCGGAAGAGCTGGAGGAAGTGGCCGGGGACAGAGACGTCTGGGTTTCTCTGCTCAAGCTGCTGCCCCCGCGACCCGACCCCCGGATAAGCGGCAGATGATGGATGGATGGATGGATATATCCTCCACCAACCAGACTTACAACCCCCAACTAGGGTAGCATAATTTCTAAGCATCTGTACCCCAAAACTACTATCAAAAATATATAAATTATTGTCTAAGATAGATGACGTGATGTAGTGGATGGGGCCACGTAGGTGGTCCCCTTTGGTTGCACTCTGCAGTTCCCTGCCCCTGTTTTAATTACACCTTAGACATTACTACTTATCAAACACACTCACACACACACATTAGGTCTTGGGGGGTGGTTACACTGAGTGGCATCTGGTGGGCGGGGCACTTTGGGTATGTAGGCTGCCCAGAGTGCCGCGCTCCCAGTTCTACAAGTTTGGCTGCCCCTCAATTTTAATTGCTCACTATTAGAAAATATTGAAGAGCCAGAAGGGTGAGGGGAGGGGTCTTCTTTGCACACCCCTGCTTCCTGGTGTCTGCTCGGGGCAGGAGGGGCCAGGAGGATTAATTAATTGTTCTGCTGGTTCGGGGTCTGTGGTGGCTGGGGGTTTGCTGGCCTCTTGGTGTGCCCGCTGCACTACACCCCAGCAGAGTCGAGGGAGGTAGGATGTGTGGATGTGTGGATGTATGGGACGTGAAAGTGTGTGTGGTAATGATTGGGCCTGGATCTGGGACTTGCTGTCGCCTGGCCTGCCTGTGTTTCTCCCGATGGGGCATCAGCGTTGCCTCTCCCCACTGCTCGCGACTTCACCCACCTGTGGGCACGTCTTGACTCCCAGGGCACTTGGCCAGGGGCGCTGGGGCAGGCGCTGACCCACTTTGTGGCTGTCTGGGGCGCTTGGCCCTCCTGGGTATTGGGTGGGGCCTCTGCCGGGGGGTTTGGGGGCGCTCGGGCTCCTGGGGCCCAGGTCCCGGAGTGCCTCTGCCCTATGCTTATGGGGGCTCTTTCCGGGGGCTTCCTCTGCAGTCTTCTGGGTGGATGCGTGGTTGCCCCTGCGGTGGGCTGCCTGGGTTCTGTGCTCTGTGGGGGCTGCTGGTGGCCTGGGTCTTGTGGCCCTCTCTGCCTGCTTCTGATTGCTTGGGGGGGGGCTGTGGATTGTGGCCCTGTACGCTTATACACTCATAACTAAGCACGGTTATCATGTAGGTCCTGTGCCATGGGTGTTGCATGTTCTCACACACACACACACATTCATTAGTCAAGTAGCATGGTCACTCTGGGGGTACAGTAGCTCCCGGAATATGGTCGCTGCAGGCCCCGAGCCTGGTGGACATCAGGCCCTCCTGCCCATTGTTGGCTCCCAGGTAGCGGGGATGCCTATTGTCCCTGGCTGCCCTCTCTGGGCGGCTGGGGCCTGGCGGGGTCGGTGGGCTGTTGCCCCTGGTTCCCGGAGTGCCTCTGCCCTATGCTTATGGGGGCTCTTTCCGGGGGCTTCCTCTGCAGTCTTCTGGGTGGATGCGTGGTTGCCCCTGCGGTGGGCTGCCTGGGTTCTGTGCTCTGTGGGGGCTGCTGGTGGCCTGGGTCTTGTGGCCCTCTCTGCCTGCTTCTGATTGCTTGGGGGGGGGGGCTGTGGATTGTGGCCCTGTACGCTTATACACTCATAACTAAGCACGGTTATCATGTAGGTCCTGTGCCATGGGTGTTGCATGTTCTCACACACACACACACACACACACACATTCATTAGTCCAGTAGCATGGTCACTAAGCAGTTGATGTATTATCATGTCGTCTCAGGTCATCTATATCCACAGCTGTGTTGTATGCGATTGCCGCTTCTTGTGCTTGTTTTTGTTTGTTTGTGTGTTTGTTTTTTCTCTGCTTGTCTGCTTTCAGGTGCTCCTGGTGGCGCTAAGGCTGGATTCCCCTCATAGGCCATGGATTGTTGTCTGTTTTGTTTTTTACAGGTGTAGCAGCTGGTTGTCTGGTTTTTGTTTCTATTTTTGTTCTGTTTCCTCTTCTTTCCTCTTCTTCTTTCCTTGTCCCCCGGTCCGGTTCAGTTCAGTTCATGTCATATATTGTAAACAGAAATAAATCAATTGGCATCAAGGGGAGCTTTACATTTATAAAACTTCCCTTGGCAAAACAAATCTGTTTGGCATCAAAGGTATTCAGACTACAATTCTTCTGACATAATGCTGAACAGGACAAGGGGAAAAAAAAGTAAAGAAGACAGTTCTGCCGAAAGCCAGGGATAGACCTGTTCTAAGTTCTATACTTTTTAAAAGGGGCGTGTTTATCAACTATGGAATTAGAAGATTTACAAAAATGGTCAAGTGCTAGATCTTCATCTGGGATTTTAACAGTGTCATATAACTATTCAACAGATCAGTTAAAAAAAAGCCTGCTCATGGAGATGTTTCAGGATCTGGATACCAAGCGTGGACCTAATGTTTTCATTTTTGCAATTCTGATACAGGCTATTGAGCAGTGATAACTAACACCAAGTTCAGATACTGCGGATTTTCTACCTTTGATTTGTTAAGATTGAGCCAATCAGGGACAACCTTGAAGGATCTCTTTGGTTTTGTAGGATCTGTAATTACCTGAGAAAGGTTGATATTGGTACACACCTTTTTTAAATGATCAGAGGCAGAGTTCAACTTGTTTAAATTAAAATTGCCACGCAGAGATTGGGTTTAGGCCACATGCACACAGAATGACATCAACAAATATAAGAAATATTAAACATTTACACATAGATTTTTGAATATATGTAGAGGAATGATACTTTGAAATGTGCTCATTGCGGAGTTATGATCAGTTGAGTAATGAAGGTTGAACTATTCTGGGAAAGAGGTTCTATTCCCAGCATCATGATGGACACTCCTGATATAGAAGGTTTCGCTAACGCATTGGAATTGTTTTACTATTTTCATATGCATGTGCAATGAAGAATTGCTTGCTGCTGATAAATGCAAAGAAGAACAGCTTACACATAGATGCTCACATATAGGCTGCTGAATGCAATGAAGACCTGCTTATCAAGTAAAGTTCAATGTCAATGTGTAATATTCAATTAGGATTTGCAAAACAGTGAAGTTAAACAATGAATGGGTCCATAGTCGGTATGAGAAGACTACAGGAATATTTACCTGGGTGTACGTTCAAACAGAGATGAGAAAATTGCGATAAATAATTGTTTGTTTGTTTGTTAGTATGTATATGAATGTTATGTGTATAAACTGTGTTGAGTTATAGTTACTCAGTAGTGTCTCAGTGAAACAACCAACGGGGGAAGCCTTGCGGTGACAACAAAAGCAGTGTTTTACTGATCAGTCAAGTTGCTCCAGTGTACTCCATACAAACTGGTTGGCTACTGAAGGGATAGAAAATGGGGAATACTTGTTTTAAAGCAAACAAGGAATTAGATGGGAAAAATACATGTTTTAACGGGACCCAGACAATATTAAATACTCAGACAGATGGGAGAAGAAGTGTAGTTTTGTAGGAAATCACAAAATTATTACATAGAATTAGTGAAATCAATTGAAGAATGCCTTTCTGAAGAGTTTTTTACCACAGATGAGCAGCTTTGCGACCAAGCACATTGTAGATCGCTTTACTGCCAAAATGATCTAATTTAATGGATTGGTTTAGACATGCATAACAGCATTTTAAGAACAAAGAGAGAAACAAAAAGGGACAACGCTTCATGGTGGAAGGTGATGTATAAATAACTGTGTATATGATGAAGGGGGTGGCAACACCCATTCCGAAATCCCGCCATTCCGACATCCCGCTATTCCGACATCCCACCATTCCGACATCCCACCATTCCGACATACCACCATTCCGACATGCAAACGTCCCACCATTCCGACATCCCACCATTGCGACATCCCGCTATTCTGACGTTCAAATGTCCCACCATTCCGACAAGGCTTTCCGTATAAGGAAATGTGTGTTACTCAACAGGTGAGTCCCTTCTTTCTGTTCATGCAATTTATATGTTTAACACATGTTTATAGACAAGCGTTATTAAAAACACAAAGTCTCGGCAACTGGAGGAGGAGAAGCAGTCCGCGGTGGTTTTCAATCACACACTCCAATGCCACTTGTTTCAACTTCCGAAAATTTAATCCAGGAAAAAAAGGCTTACAAACATGGACCAAAACGGCTCCATAACACGCACAAGAATCCAAAAGAAACGAAAGTTAACTAAAAGAAAGCAAATAAACAGTATGAAGTGGTCAAAATTGGTTTTACGCATGCCTATGTGCGTCTGGCACATGCGTCTTCGGGCTCTCCCACGTTGGTTTGTGGATGAAAGCTATATGTTCAGCTGTAATGTCATGTAAAAACAATCTCTACATGACATTTACTCCCAGGTGTGACCAGTTAGGTCCTTAAGATATCAACAGGCTGTATAAAGCTACAACCGTTGCGGCTGTGTGTTTGTGCCAAATGCGCAAAGCCCATCCGCGCTTCCCAAAATTGGAGTGAGTACTCATAAATCACGTGAATAACATGAATAAACGTTTTTACTGAATTTTGTTGTGTTTTATACGTTCTATGCTGTCATTTCTCTCTTCTCCTATTGGCAAGGCAAGGCAGAGTGCTCGCAACTGTGTCCTGTGCAGTAGCCGTGATATCTGTAATTGCAATTATTACTTTTGCATATGATGACAGCGTGCAAAAGACGCATGGGCTCTGTGGAGAGCTCCGCTCCAGCTGGCTGCTGTGACAGCTCACTGACACTGTATTTCTGCTTAATCAGTTTCAGTCTCGCCAGAGTTACATTAATATCTGTATTTTTATATTTGAAATTCAGGGGATTTTGATAATAGATTATTAAAGTTTGTTTGCGAGGCTGTGGCCTCTGCATGTGCAAAGCTTGTGCGCCAAACTTTAGGGCGTATTTGCGCCGGCATATCATTAGTGCAAAATGTTTTGGGTAAAAAAATAGGCTATTAAAAGGAACTGTCGGAATGTTAAAAAAAAACAAAAAACATACCGCCATTCCGACCATAGGAGGAAAAAAGTGTCGGAATGGTGGGACGTTTGATAAAAAATTAAGAGTCGCCATTCCGACAATTGGAGACCCATGTCGGAATGGCGAGATGTCGGAATGGCAGCATGTAACCATGATGAAGGAGAGACCATTTGAGCAGCACAGCCATTTCGCAGCACAGGGACAGCAGTCCAAGTTACAGGATCTCCCACGTGGTATCACCTGCCACATTGTGTCAAGGCATCAAAAGAAGAAAAAATCACCAAACTCAAGGACAAAAAGACAAAGACTCCGGTGAACGAAGACAGAGGACTGACAAACCAGAAATACAAAAGGATTCTCGATATCAAGATCCAGAAGAAGAGGCTAACAATGCCACGAACACTTACGATGCTGGGAATGACGCCAGCAATGAACAGAGAAGAAGATTCAGTGTCATCAATCTGCATTACGTGCCTCTAATGAGGGGGTGAATATAGAATCCTCAACGATTACAACGTCTCTGGGAACTGTGACAACAACAAGGTTTAAACCATTTTGATATATATTGTAACCTATTGTCTAAGGAATAGTGCTGAAAATGAGGTAAATCTAATCCACCACTGTCCTTGGTCTTCTGTAGGGTTATTAAACTAATACGTGGTGGTTTGTTTTTCCACAGAAATTTGGAGATGCATGAATCTAGTGACTTAAACCAAGTAGCAGATGGTTTTATGGGGATCATTGAGAACAAATAGTTAACTTTTGGTAGTATCATCATTTTAATGGATGTAACTCTCCCCATAAGTGATATAGGTAAGGACTTCCAACGAGAGATCGTTCTCTACTGTCTTTAATAATTGCACATAATTTAGCTTTGTTAGCTCTGAGAGCCTGGAGGAAATGTTTATGCCTAAATATCTAATATTTCCTGACTGTAAAGTGATCGCAGGTATATTATGGACCCTACAGTTAATGGGCAGAACTGTGGTCTTAGACCAGTTGATAGAGTAGTCAGAAAGTGCTGAGAATTTATTTATGAGTGTGATCGTGTGACTGAGAGACGTCTGTGAGTTCTGAAGGAAAAGTAATACATCATCAGCATAAAGACTTATTTTATGCTCAATATTTTGGGATTAATTACTCACAAACGGGTAAGAAAAGGTAGTATTGCCAGACCATACATGATCAAAACAGGGAGCGGAGGTGGTTCAGCTGCAAGGTGTGAATGTCTGACTATAGTTTGTAAAAAGCGGGTAAGATAAGGTGCGAATGCCCGACAATGTATGATCAAAAGAGGGAGCGGAGGTTTTCGGCTGCAAGAAGGTCTGAATGTCCACCCAAAATTCCTGAAAAATGGGTTAAAAAAGGGTGCGAATGCCAAACCATATATCATCAAAAGCAGGAGTGGATGTGTTCGGCTACAAGAAGATTTGAATGTCCATCAATAATTGCTTTAAAACATGAAAGAAAATTTTCGAATATGAAACCGCACATGATCATAAGCGGGAGAGGAGTTGTTCAGCTGCAAGAAGGTGTGAATGTCCACCCATAATTACTGAAAAATGGGTAAGAAAAGGTGAAAATGCCCAACCATACATCATCAAAAGCAGGAGTGGATGTGTTCGGCTACAAGGAAGTTTGAATGTCCGACCATAGTTTGTAAAAAGCGGGTAAGAAAAGGTTCGAATGCCCGAACATAGACCATCAAAAGAGGGAGCGGAGGTGTTCCGCTGTAAGAAGGTGTAAATGTCCGACCATAGTTGGTAAAAAACGGGTAAGAAAAGGTTAAAATACCCGACTGTACACAATCAATAGCGGGAGAGGAGGTGTTTGGCTACAAGAATGTGTGACAGTCCGACCATGGTTTGTAAAAAACGGGTAAGAAAAGGTGCGAATGCCCGACAATGTATGATCAAAAGAGGGAGCGGAGGTTTTCGGCTAGAAGAAGGTGTAAATGTCCGACCATAGTTGGTAAAAAGCGGGTAAGAAAAGGTTAAAATACCCGACTGTACACAATCAATAGCGGGAGCGGAGTTGTTTGGCTACAAGAAGGTGTGACAGTCCAACCATGGTTTGTAAAAAACGGGTAAGAAAAGGTGCGAATGCCCGACAATGTATGATCAAAAGAGGGAGCGGAGGTTTTCGGCTAGAAGAAGGTGTAAATGTCCGACCATAGTTGGTAAAAAGCGGGTAAGAAAAGGTTAAAATACCCGACTGTACACAATCAATAGCGGGAGCGGAGTTGTTTGGCTACAAGAAGGTGTGAAAGTCCGACCACGGTTTGTAAAAAGCGGGTAAGAAAAGGTTCGAATGCCCGAATATATACCATCAAAAGTGGAAGTGGATGTGTTCGGCTGCAAGAAGGTGTGAACGTCCGACCAAAGTTTGTAAAAAGCAGTTAAGAAAAGGTTCGAATATCCAAGCAAACATAATCAAAAGCGGGAGCACAGCTGTTCGACTGCAAGTAGGTGTGAATGTCAGATCATAATTTGCAAAAAGCTGATGAGAAAGGGTGAGAATGCCCGGCTATACACCATCAAATGTGGGAGCGGAAGTGTTCGGCTGTGAGTAGGTGTGAATGTCCGACCATAATTGCTGAAAAATGTGTTAGAAGAGACTAGAATGCCGGACAATACATAATCAAATGCGGGAGCGGAGTTGTTCGGCTGTGAGTAGGTGTGAATCTCCGAGCATAGTTTGTAAAAAGGGGGTAAGAATAGGTTCGAATGCCCGAACATACACTATCAAAACAGGGAGTTGAGGTGGCTCAGCTGCAAGGTGTGAATGTCTGACTATAGTTTGTAAATAAGGTGCGAATGCCCAACAATGTATAATCAAAAGAGGGAGCGGAGGTTTTCGGCTACAAGAAGGTTTGAATGTCCGACCAAAGTTTGTAAAAAGCAGTTAAGAAAAGGTTCGAATATCCAAGCAAACATAATCAAAAGCGGGAGCAGAGCTGTTCGACTGCAAGTAGGTGTGAATGTCAGATCATAATTTGCAAAAAGCTGATGAGAAAGGGTGAGAATGCCCGGCTATACACCATCAAATGCGGGAGCGGAAGTGTTCGGCTGTGAGTAGGTGTGAATGTCCGACCATAATTGCTGAAAAATGTGTTAGAAGAGACTAGAATGCCGGACAATACATAATCAAATGCGGGAGCGGAGTTGTTCGGCTGTGAGTAGGTGTGAATCTCCGAGCATAGTTTGTAAAAAGGGGGTAAGAATAGGTTCGAATGCCCGAACATACACTATCAAAACAGGGAGCTGAGGTGGCTCAGCTGCAAGGTGTAAATGTCTGACTATAGTTTGTAAATAAGGTGCGAATGCCCAACAATGTATAATCAAAAGAGGGAGCGGAGGTTTTCGGCTACAAGAAGGTTTGAATGTCCGACCATAGTTTGTAAAAAGCGGGTAAGAAAAGGTTCAAATGCCTGACTATACACCATCAAAAGCGGGAGCAGAGGTGTTCCGCTGTAAGACGGTGTGAATGTCCGACCATATTTGGTAAAAAGCGGGTAAGAAAAGGTTAAAATACCCAACTGTACACAATCAATAGCGGGAGAGGAGGTGTTCAGCTGCAAGAAGGTGTGAATGTCCACCCATAATTACTGAAAAATGGGTAAGAAAAGGTGCGAATGCCCAACCATACATTATCAAAAGCAGGTGTGAATGTCAGATCATAATTTGCAAAAAGCTGATGAGAAAGGGTGAGAATGCCCGACTATACACCATCAAATGCGGGAGCGGAGTTGTTCGGCTGTGATTAAGTGTGAATGTCCGACCATAATTGCTGAAAAATGTGTTAGAAAAGGTAAGAATGCCGGTCCATACATCATCAAAAGCGGGAGAGGTGGTGTTCGGCTGCAAGTAGGTGTGAATGTCCAGCCATAATTACTAACAAACGGGTAAGAAAAGGTAGGATTGCCAGACCATACATGATCAAAACAGGGAGCGGAGGTGGTTCAGCAGCAAGAAGGTGTGAATGTCCGACTAAAGTTCAAATATATTAACAAAAGCGGGAGGAGAGGTCTTCGGATGAGAGTGGTTGAGAATTTCCAACCATAATCTATAAAATGCGGTGAAAAAAAAGGTGTGATAGAACACTAAAAGGTGGAGCGGAAGTGTTCGGCTGCAAGAAGGTGTCCGACTATATTTGGTGAAAAGCAGGTGAAGCAAGGTCTGAATGCCCAACCTTACATCATCAAAAGCGAGATCAGAGGTGTTTGGCTGCATGAAGGCCATAGTTTGCCAAAAGCGGGTAAGCTGCGAATGACCGACTAAATATCAACAAAAGGTCTTCGGATGCAAGTGGGTGTGAATATCCCACCATACAAGTATGGTGGAGAGGAAGCTGTGAACAGCCGACCATAGTTTGCAAAAAGCGGGTGAGACAAGGTGCGAATGTCCAACCATACATGATCAAAACAGGGAGCGGAGGTGTTTGGCTGTGACAAGGTGTGAATGTCCACCCAAAATTAATGAAAATCGGGCAAAAAGTATGTTTGAATGCCCAAGCATACATCATCAAAAGAAGGAGTGGATGTGTTCGGCTACAAGAAGGTTTGAATGTCCGAGCATAGTTTGTAAAAAGCGGGTAAGAAAAGGTTCGAATGCCCAAACATACACCATCAAAAGAGGGAGCGGAGGTGTTCCGCTGTAAGAAGGTGTGAATGTCCGACCATAGTTGGTAAAAAGTGGGTAAGAAAAGGTTAAAATACCCGACTGTACACAATCAATAGGGGGAGCGGAGTTGTTCGGCTACAAGAAGGTGTGAAAGTCCAACCATGGTTTGTAAAAAGCTGGTAAGAAAAGGTTCGAATGCCCGAATATATACCATCAAAAGCGGAAGTGGAGGTGTTCGGCTGCAAGAAGGTGTGAACGTCCGACCAAAGTTTATAAAAAGCAGTTAAGAAAAGGTTCGAATATCCAACCAAACATAATCAAAAGCGGGAGCAGAGCTGTTCGACTGCAAGTAGGTGTGAATGTCCAGCCATAATTACTCACAAACGGGTAAGGAAAGGTAGTATTGCCAGACCATACATGATCAAAACAGGGGGCTGAGGTGGTTCAGCACCAAGGTGTGAATGTCTGACTATAGTTTGTAAAAAGCGGGTAAGATAAGGTGCGAATGCCCGACAATGTATAATCAAAAGAGGGAGCAGAGGTTTTCGGCTACAAGAAGGTTTGAATGTCCGACCATAGTTTGTAAAAAGCGGGTAAGAAAAGGTTCAAATGCCTGACTATACACCATCAAAAGCGGGAGCGGAGATGTTCCGCTGTAAGACGGTGTGAATGTCCGACCATAGTTGGTAAAAAGCGGGTAAGAAAAGGTTAAAATACCCGACTGTACACAATCAATAGCGGGAGCGGAGTTGTTCGGCTACAAGAAGGTGTGAAAGTCCAACCATCGTTTGTAAAAAGCTGGTAAGAAAAGGTTCGAATGCCCGAATATATACCATCAAAAGCGGAAGCGGAGGTCTTCGGCTGCAAGAAGGTGTGAACGTCCGACCAAAGTTGGCAAAAAGCAGTAAAGAAAAGGTTCGAATATCCAAACATAATTAAAAGCGAGAGAGATTGTGTTCAGCTGCAAGTAGGTGTGAATATCCAGCCATAATTACTCACAAACGGGTAAGAAAACTTAGTATTGCCAGACCATACATGATCAAAACAGGGAGCGGAGGTGGTTTAGCTGCAAAAAGGGGTGAATGTCCAACTAAAGTTCAAATATATTAACAAAAGCGGGAGGAAAGGTCTTCGGATTTATCATTGATAAATATGAAGGACAAAGCAGTTTTAACATAGTTTGAGTGAAGGCATTCATTTATAGTAAAATCAATAATCGTGCAGAACTCATGAAAATAAGCTTATTCTCGGATTCCTAAAACTTTTGATTTGCTCTTTCTTTACTGCAAAGTACAATGTTGTTCTTTGTTGAAGTCGATCTAGACATTGATAAATATGAAGGACAAAGCAGTTTTCACTTGGTTTGAGTGAAGGATTTGCAGCTGAAAACCTCCCGCTCCCGCTTTTGATTGTGTATAGTCGGGCTTTCGAGCCTTTTCTTACCCGGTTTTTAGAAATTATGGTTGGACATTCAGACCTTGCAGCTGAACCACCTCAGCTCCCTGTTTTGATCATGTATGGTATGGCAATACTACCTTTTCTTACCCGTTTGTGAGTAAATATGGCTGGACATTCACACCTACTTGCAGTCGAACAGCTCTGCTCCCGCTTTTGATGGTATATATTCGGGCATTCGAACCTTTTCTTAACTGCTTTTTACAAACTTTGGTCGGACGTTCACACCTTCTTGCAGCTGAACACCTCCGCTTCCGCTTTTGATGGTATATATTCGGGCATTCGAACCTTTTCTTAGCAGCTTTTTACAAACCATGGTTGAACTTTCACACCTTCTTGTAGCCGAACACCTCCGCTCCCGCTTTTGATGGTGTATAGTCAGGCATTTGAACCTTTTCTTACCCGCTTTTTACAAACTATGGTCGGACATTCAAACCTTCTTCTAGCCGAAAACCTCCGCTCCCTCTTTTGATCATACATTGTCGGGCATTCGCACCTTTTCTTACCCGTTTTTTACAAACCATGGTCGGACTGTCACACATTCTTGTAGCCAAACACCTCCTCTCCCGCTATTGATTGTGTACAGTCGGGTATTTTAACCTTTTCTTACCCGTGTTTTACCAACTATGGTCGGACATTCACACCTTCTTACAGCGGAACACCTCCGCTCCCTCTTTTGATGGTGTATGTTTGGGCATTCGAACCTTTTCTTACCCGCTTTTTACAAACTATGCTCGGACATTCAAACCTTCTTGTAGCCGAACACATCCACTCTTGCTTTTGATGATGTATGGTTGGGCATTCAAACCTACTTGTTGCCTGCTTTTCATTAATTTTGGGTGGACATTCACACCTTGTCACGGCCAAACACCTCCGCTCCCTGTTTTGATCATGTATGGTTGGACATTCGCACCTTTTCTCACCCGCTTTTGGCCAACTATGGTCGGCTGTTCACAGCTTCCTCTCCACCATACTTGTATGGTGGGATATTCACACCCACTTGCATCCGAAGACCTTTTGTTGATATTTAGTCGGTCATTCGCAGCTTACCCGCCTTTGGCAAACTATGGCCTTCATGCAGCCAAACACCTCTGATCTCGCTTTTGATGATGTAAGGTTGGGCATTCAGACCTTGCTTCATCTGCTTTTCACCAAATATAGTCGGACATTCACACCTTCTTGCAGCCGAACACTTCCGCTCCACCTTTTAGTGTTCTATCACACCTTTTTTTTCACCGCATTTTATAGATTATGGTTGGAAATTCTCAACCACTCTCATCCGAAGACCTCTCCTCCCGCTTTTGTTAATATTATTGAACTTTAGTTGGACATTCACCCCTTTTTGCAGCTAAACCACCTCCGCTCCCTGTTTTGATCATGTATGGTCTGGCAATACTAAGTTTTCTTACCCGTTTGTGAGTAATTATGGCTGGATATTCACACCTACTTGCAGCTGAACACAATCTCTCTCGCTTTTAATTATGTTTGGATATTCGAACCTTTTCTTTACTGCTTTTTGCCAACTTTGGTCGGACGTTCACACCTTCTTGCAGCCGAAGACCTCCGCTTCCGCTTTTGATGGTATATATTCGGGCATTCGAACCTTTTCTTACCAGCTTTTTACAAACAATGGTTGGACTTTCACACCTTCTTGTAGCCGAACAACTCCGCTCCCGCTATTGATTGTGTACAGTCGGGTATTTTAACCTTTTCTTACCCGCTTTTTACCAACTATGGTCGGACATTCACACCGTCTTACAGCGGAACATCTCCGCTCCCGCTTTTGATGGTGTATAGTCAGGCATTTGAACCTTTTCTTACCCGCTTTTTACAAACTATGGTCGGACATTCAAACCTTCTTGTAGCCGAAAACCTCTGCTCCCTCTTTTGATTATACATTGTCGGGCATTCGCACCTTATCTTACCCGCTTTTTACAAACTATAGTCAGACATTCACACCTTGGTGCTGAACCACCTCAGCCCCCTGTTTTGATCATGTATGGTCTGGCAATACTACCTTTCCTTACCCGTTTGTGAGTAATTATGGCTGGACATTCACACCTACTTGCAGTCGAACAGCTCTGCTCCCGCTTTTGATTATGTTTGGTTGGATATTCGAACCTTTTCTTAACTGCTTTTTATAAACTTTGGTCGGACGTTCACACCTTCTTGCAGCCGAACACCTCCACTTCCGCTTTTGATGGTATATATTCGGGCATTCGAACCTTTTCTTACCAGCTTTTTACAAACCATGGTTGGACTTTCACACCTTCTTGTAGCCGAACAACTCCGCTCCCCCTATTGATTGTGTACAGTCGGGTATTTTAACCTTTTCTTACCCACTTTTTACCAACTATGGTCGGACATTCACACCTTCTTACAGCGGAACACCTCCGCTCCCTCTTTTGATGGTGTATGTTTGGGCATTCGAACCTTTTCTTACCCGCTTTTTACAAACTATGCTCGGACATTCAAACCTTCTTGTAGCCGAACACATCCACTCCTTCTTTTGATGATGTATGCTTGGCCATTCAAACCTACTTTTTGCCCGATTTTCATTAATTTTGGGTGGACATTCACACCTTGTCACAGCCAAACACCTCCGCTCCCTGTTTTGATCATGTATGGTTGGACATTCGCACCTTGTCTCACCCGCTTTTTGCAAACTATGGTCGGCTGTTCACAGCTTCCTCTCCACCATACTTGTATGGTGGGATATTCACACCCACTTGCATCCGAAGACCTTTTGTTGATATTTAGTCGTTCATTCGCAGCTTACCCGCTTTTGGCAAACTTTGGCCTTCATGCAGCCAAACACCTCTGATCTCGCTTTTGATGATGTAAGGTTGGGCATTCAGACCTTGCTTCACCTGCTTTTCACCAAATATAGTCGGACACCTTCTTGCAGCCGAACACTTCCGCTCCACCTTTTAGTGTTCTATCACACCTTTTTTTTCACCGCATTTTATAGATTATGGTTGGAAATTCTCAACCACTCTCATCCGAAGACCTCTCCTCCCGCTTTTGTTAATATATTTGAACTTTAGTCGGACATTCACACCTTCTTGCTGCTGAACCACCTCCGCTCCCTGTTTTGATCATGTATGGTCTGGCAATCCTACCTTTTCTTACCCGTGTGTTAGTAATTATGGCTGGACATTCACACCTACTTGCAGCCGAACACCACCTCTCCCGCTTTTGATGATGTATGGACCGGCATTCTTACCTTTTCTAACACATTTTTCAGCAATTATGGTCGGACATTCACACTTACTCACAGCCGAACAACTCCGCTCCCGCATTTGATGGTGTATAGTCGGGCATTCTCACCCTTTCTCATCAGCTTTTTGCAAATTATGATCTGACATTCACACCTGCTTTTGATAATGTATGGTTGGGCATTCGCACCTTTTCTTACCCATTTTTCAGTAATTATGGGTGGACATTCACACCTTCTTGCAGCTGAACACCTCCTCTCCCGCTATTGATTGTGTACAGTTGGGTATTTTAACCTTTTCTTACCCGCTTTTTACCAAATATGGTCGGACATTCACACCGTCTTACAGCGGAACACCTCTGCTCCCGCTTTTGATGGTGTATAGTCAGGCATTTGAACCTTTTCTTACCCGCTTTTTACAAACTATGGTCGGACATTCAAACCTTCTTGTAGCCGAAAACCTCCGCTCCCTCTTTTGATTATACATTGTTGGGCATTCGCACCTTATTTACAAACTATAGTCAGACATTTACACCTTGCAGCTGAGCCACCTCAGCTCCCTGTTTTGATAGTGTATGTTCGGGCATTCGAACCTATTCTTACCCCCTTTTTACAAACTATGCTCGGAGATTCACACCTACTCACAGCCGAACAACTCCGCTCCCGCATTTGATTATGTATTGTCCGGCATTCTAGTCTCTTCTAACACATTTTTCAGCAATTATGGTCGGACATTCACACCTACTCACAGCCGAACACTTCCGCTCCCGCATTTGATGGTGTATAGCCGGGCATTCTCACCCTTTCTCATCAGCTTTTTGCAAATTATGATCTGACATTCACACCTACTTGCAGTCGAACAGCTCTGCTCCCGCTTTTGATTATGTTTGCTTGGATATTCGAACCTTTTCTTAACTGCTTTTTACAAACTTTGGTCGGACATTCAAACCTTCTTGTAGCCGAAAACCTCCGCTCCCTCTTTTGATTATACATTGTTGGGCATTCGCACCTTATTTACAAACTATAGTCAGACATTCACACCTTGCAGCTGAGCCACCTCTACTCCCTGTTTTGATAGTGTATGTTCGGGCATTCGAACCTATTCTTACCCCCTTTTTACAAACTATGCTCGGAGATTCACACCTACTCACAGCCGAACAACTCCGCTCCCGCATTTGATTATGTATTGTCCGGCATTCTAGTCTCTTCTAACACATTTTTCAGCAATTATGGTCGGACATTCACACCTACTCACAGCCGAACACTTCCGCTCCCGCATTTGATGGTGTATAGCCGGGCATTCTCACCCTTTCTCATCAGCTTTTTGCAAATTATGATCTGACATTCACACCTACTTGCAGTCGAACAGCTCTGCTCCCGCTTTTGATTATGTTTGCTTGGATATTCGAACCTTTTCTTAACTGCTTTTTACAAACTTTGGTCGGACATTCAAACCTTCTTGTAGCCGAAAACCTCCGCTCCCTCTTTTGATTATACATTGTTGGGCATTCGCACCTTATTTACAAACTATAGTCAGACATTCACACCTTGCAGCTGAGCCACCTCAACTCCCTGTTTTGATAGTGTATGTTCGGGCATTCGAACCTATTCTTACCCCCTTTTTACAAACTATGCTCGGAGATTCACACCTACTCACAGCCGAACAACTCCGCTCCCGCATTTGATTATGTATTGTCCGGCATTCTAGTCTCTTCTAACACATTTTTCAGCAATTATGGTCGGACATTCACACCTACTCACAGCCGAACACTTCCGCTCCCACATTTGATGGTGTATAGCCGGGCATTCTCACCCTTTCTCATCAGCTTTTTGCAAATTATGATCTGACATTCACACCTACTTGCAGTCGAACAGCTGTGCTCCCGCTTTTGATTATGTTTGCTTGGATATTCGAACCTTTTCTTAACTGCTTTTTACAAACTTTGGTCGGACGTTCACACCTTCTTGCAGCCGAACACATCCACTTCCACTTTTGATGGTATATATTCGGGCATTCGAACCTTTTCTTACCCGCTTTTTACAAACCGTGGTCGGACTTTCACACCTTCTTGTAGCCAAACAACTCCGCTCCCGCTATTGATTGTGTACAGTCGGGTATTTTAACCTTTTCTTACCCGCTTTTTACCAACTATGGTCGGACATTTACACCTTCTTCTAGCCGAAAACCTCCGCTCCCTCTTTTGATCATACATTGTCGGGCATTCGCACCTTTTCTTACCCGTTTTTTACAAACCATGGTCGGACTGTCACACATTCTTGTAGCCAAACACCTCCTCTCCCGCTATTGATTGTGTACAGTCGGGTATTTTAACCTTTTCTTACCCGTTTTTTACCAACTATGGTCGGACATTTACACCTTCTTACAGCGGAACACCTCCGCTCCCTCTTTTGATGGTCTATGTTCGGGCATTCGAACCTTTTCTTACCCGCTTTTTACAAACTATGGTCGGACATTCAAACTTCCTTGTAGCCGAACACATCCACTCCTGCTTTTGATGATGTATGGTTGGGCATTTTCACCTTTTCTTACCCATTTTTCAGTAATTATGGGTGGACATTCACACCTTCTTGCAGCTGAACAACTCCTCTCCCGCTTATGATCATGTGCGGTTTCATATTCGAAAATTTTCTTTCATGTTTTAAAGCAATTATTGATGGACATTCAAATCTTCTTGTAGCCGAACACATCCACTCCTGCTTTTGATGATGTATGGTTTGGCATTCGCACCCTTTTTTTACCCATTTTTCAGGAATTTTGGGTGGACATTCAGACCTTCTTGCAGCCGAAAACCTCCGCTCCCTCTTTTGATCATACATTGTCGGGCATTCGCACCTTATCTTACCCGCTTTTTACAAACTATAGTCAGACATTCACACCTTGCAGCTGAACCACCTCCGCTCCCTGTTTTGATCATGTATGGTCTGGCAATACTACCTTTTCTTACCCGTTTGTGAGTAATTAATCCCAAAATATTGAGCATAAAATAAGTCTTTATGCTGATGATGTATTACTTTTCCTTCAGAACTCACAGACGTCTCTCAGTCACACGATCACACTCATAAATAAATTCTCAGCACTTTCTGACTACTCTATCAACTGGTCTAAGACCACAGTTCTGCCCATTAACTGTAGGGTCCATAATATACCTGCGATCACTTTACAGTCAGGAAATATTAGATATTTAGGCATAAACATTTCCTCCAGGCTCTCAGAGCTAACAAAGCTAAATTATGTGCAATTATTAAAGACAGTAGAGAACGATCTCTCGTTGGAAGTCCTTACCTATATCACTTATGGGGAGAGTTACATCCATTAAAATGATGATACTACCAAAAGTTAACTATTTGTTCTCAATGATCCCCATAAAACCATCTGCTACTTGGTTTAAGTCACTAGATTCATGCATCTCCAAATTTCTGTGGAAAAACAAACCACCACGTATTAGTTTAATAACCCTACAGAAGACCAAGGACAGTGGTGGATTAGATTTACCTCATTTTCAGCACTATTCCTTAGACAATAGGTTACAATATATATCAAAATGGTTTAAACCTTGTTGTTGTCACAGTTCCCAGAGACGTTGTAATCGTTGAGGATTCTATATTCACCCCCTCATTAGAGGCACGTAATGCAGATTGATGACACTGAATCTTCTTCTCTGTTCATTGCTGGCGTCATTCCCAGCATCGTAAGTGTTCGTGGCATTGTTAGCCTCTTCTTCTGGATCTTGATATCGAGAATCCTTTTGTATTTCTGGTTTGTCAGTCCTCTGTCTTCGTTCACCGGAGTCTTTGTCTTTTTGTCCTTGAGTTTGGTGATTTTTTCTTCTTTTGATGCCTTGACACAATGTGGCAGGTGATACCACGTGGGAGATCCTGTAACTTGGACTGCTGTCCCTGTGCTGCGAAATGGCTGTGCTGCTCAAATGGTCTCTCCTTCATCATGGTTACATGCTGCCATTCCGACATCTCGCCATTCCGACATGGGTCTCCAATTGTCGGAATGGCGACACTTAATTTTTTATCAAACGTCCCACCATTCCGACACTTTTTTCCTCCTATGGTCGGAATGGCGGTATGTTTTTTGTTTTTTTTTAACATTCCGACAGTTCCTTTTAATAGCCTATTTTTTTACCCAAAACATTTTGCACTAATGATATGCCGGCGCAAATACGCCCTAAAGTTTGGCGCACAAGCTTTGCACATGCAGAGGCCACAGCCTCGCAAACAAACTTTAATAATCTATTATCAAAATCCCCTGAATTTCAAATATAAAAATACAGATATTAATGTAACTCTGGCGAGACTGAAACTGATTAAGCAGAAATACAGTGTCAGTGAGCTGTCACAGCAGCCAGCTGGAGCGGAGCTCTCCACAGAGCCCATGCGTCTTTTGCACGCTGTCATCATATGCAAAAGTAATAATTGCAATTACAGATATCACGGCTACTGCACAGGACACAGTTGCGAGCACTCTGCCTTGCCTTGCCAATAGGAGAAGAGAGAAATGACAGCATAGAACGTATAAAACACAACAAAATTCAGTAAAAACGTTTATTCATGTTATTCACGTGATTTATGAGTACTCACTCCAATTTTGGGAAGCGCGGATGGGCTTTGCGCATTTGGCACAAACACACAGCCGCAACGGTTGTAGCTTTATACAGCCTGTTGATATCTTAAGGACCTAACTGGTCACACCTGGGAGTAAATGTCATGTAGAGATTGTTTTTACATGACATTACAGCTGAACATATAGCTTTCATCCACAAACCAACGTGGGAGAGCCCGAAGACGCATGTGCCAGACGCACATAGGCATGCGTAAAACCAATTTTGACCACTTCATACTGTTTATTTGCTTTCTTTTAGTTAACTTTCGTTTCTTTTGGATTCTTGTGCGTGTTATGGAGCCGTTTTGGTCCATGTTTGTAAGCCTTTTTTTCCTGGATTAAATTTTCGGAAGTTGAAACAAGTGGCATTGGAGTGTGTGATTGAAAACCACCGCGGACTGCTTCTCCTCCTCCAGTTGCCGAGACTTTGTGTTTTTAATAACGCTTGTCTATAAACATGTGTTAAACATATAAATTGCATGAACAGAAAGAAGGGACTCACCTGTTGAGTAACACACATTTCCTTATACGGAAAGCCTTGTCGGAATGGTGGGACATTTGAACGTCAGAATAGCGGGATGTCGCAATGGTGGGATGTCGGAATGGTGGGACGTTTGCATGTCGGAATGGTGGTATGTCGGAATGGTGGGATGTCGGAATGGTGGGATGTCGGAATAGCGGGATGTCGGAATGGCGGGATTTCGGAATGGGTGTTGCCACCCCCTTCATCATATACACAGTTATTTATACATCACCTTCCACCATGAAGCGTTGTCCCTTTTTGTTTCTCTCTTTGTTCTTAAAATGCTGTTATGCATGTCTAAACCAATCCATTAAATTAGATCATTTTGGCAGTAAAGCGATCTACAATGTGCTTGGTCGCAAAGCTGCTCATCTGTGGTAAAAAACTCTTCAGAAAGGCATTCTTCAATTGATTTCACTAATTCTATGTAATAATTTTGTGATTTCCTACAAAACTACACTTCTTCTCCCATCTGTCTGAGTATTTAATATTGTCTGGGTCCCGTTAAAACATGTATTTTTCCCATCTAATTCCTTGTTTGCTTTAAAACAAGTATTCCCCATTTTCTATCCCTTCAGTAGCCAACCAGTTTGTATGGAGTACACTGGAGCAACTTGACTGATCAGTAAAACACTGCTTTTGTTGTCACCGCAAGGCTTCCCCCGTTGGTTGTTTCACTGAGACACTACTGAGTAACTATAACTCAACACAGTTTATACACATAACATTCATATACATACTAACAAACAAACAAACAATTATTTATCGCAATTTTCTCATCTCTGTTTGAACGTACACCCAGGTAAATATTCCTGTAGTCTTCTCATACCGACTATGGACCCATTCATTGTTTAACTTCACTGTTTTGCAAATCCTAATTGAATATTACACATTGACATTGAACTTTACTTGATAAGCAGGTCTTCATTGCATTCAGCAGCCTATATGTGAGCATCTATGTGTAAGCTGTTCTTCTTTGCATTTATCAGCAGCAAGCAATTCTTCATTGCACATGCATATGAAAATAGTAAAACAATTCCAATGCGTTAGCGAAACCTTCTATATCAGGAGTGTCCATCATGATGCTGGGAATAGAACCTCTTTCCCAGAATAGTTCAACCTTCATTACTCAACTGATCATAACTCCGCAATGAGCACATTTCAAAGTATCATTCCTCTACATATATTCAAAAATCTATGTGTAAATGTTTAATATTTCTTATATTTGTTGATGTCATTCTGTGTGCATGTGGCCTAAACCCAATCTCTGCGTGGCAATTTTAATTTAAACAAGTTGAACTCTGCCTCTGATCATTTAAAAAAGGTGTGTACCAATATCAACCTTTCTCAGGTAATTACAGATCCTACAAAACCAAAGAGATCCTTCAAGGTTGTCCCTGATTGGCTCAATCTTAACAAATCAAAGGTAGAAAATCCGCAGTATCTGAACTTGGTGTTAGTTATCACTGCTCAATAGCCTGTATCAGAATTGCAAAAATGAAAACATTAGGTCCACGCTTGGTATCCAGATCCTGAAACATCTCCATGAGCAGGCTTTTTTTTAACTGATCTGTTGAATAGTTATATGACACTGTTAAAATCCCAGATGAAGATCTAGCACTTGACCATTTTTGTAAATCTTCTAATTCCATAGTTGATAAACACGCCCCTTTTAAAAAGTATAGAACTTAGAACAGGTCTATCCCTGGCTTTCGGCAGAACTGTCTTCTTTACTTTTTTTTCCCCTTGTCCTGTTCAGCATTATGTCAGAAGAATTGTAGTCTGAATACCTTTGATGCCAAACAGATTTGTTTTGCCAAGGGAAGTTTTATAAATGTAAAGCTCCCCTTGATGCCAATTGATTTATTTCTGTTTACAATATATGACATGAACTGAACTGAACCGGACCGGGGGACAAGGAAAGAAGAAGAGGAAAGAAGAGGAAACAGAACAAAAATAGAAACAAAAACCAGACAACCAGCTGCTACACCTGTAAAAAACAAAACAGACAACAATCCATGGCCTATGAGGGGAATCCAGCCTTAGCGCCACCAGGAGCACCTGAAAGCAGACAAGCAGAGAAAAAACAAACACACAAACAAACAAAAACAAGCACAAGAAGCGGCAATCGCATACAACACAGCTGTGGATATAGATGACCTGAGACGACATGATAATACATCAACTGCTTAGTGACCATGCTACTGGACTAATGAATGTGTGTGTGTGTGTGTGTGTGTGTGAGAACATGCAACACCCATGGCACAGGACCTACATGATAACCGTGCTTAGTTATGAGTGTATAAGCGTACAGGGCCACAATCCACAGCCCCCCCCCCCAAGCAATCAGAAGCAGGCAGAGAGGGCCACAAGACCCAGGCCACCAGCAGCCCCCACAGAGCACAGAACCCAGGCAGCCCACCGCAGGGGCAACCACGCATCCACCCAGAAGACTGCAGAGGAAGCCCCCGGAAAGAGCCCCCATAAGCATAGGGCAGAGGCACTCCGGGAACCAGGGGCAACAGCCCACCGACCCCGCCAGGCCCCAGCCGCCCAGAGAGGGCAGCCAGGGACAATAGGCATCCCCGCTACCTGGGAGCCAACAATGGGCAGGAGGGCCTGATGTCCACCAGGCTCGGGGCCTGCAGCGACCATATTCCGGGAGCTACTGTACCCCCAGAGTGACCATGCTACTTGACTAATGAATGTGTGTGTGTGTGTGAGAACATGCAACACCCATGGCACAGGACCTACATGATAACCGTGCTTAGTTATGAGTGTATAAGCGTACAGGGCCACAATCCACAGCCCCCCCCCAAGCAATCAGAAGCAGGCAGAGAGGGCCACAAGACCCAGGCCACCAGCAGCCCCCACAGAGCACAGAACCCAGGCAGCCCACCGCAGGGGCAACCACGCATCCACCCAGAAGACTGCAGAGGAAGCCCCCGGAAAGAGCCCCCATAAGCATAGGGCAGAGGCACTCCGGGACCTGGGCCCCAGGAGCCCGAGCGCCCCCAAACCCCCCGGCAGAGGCCCCACCCAATACCCAGGAGGGCCAAGCGCCCCAGACAGCCACAAAGTGGGTCAGCGCCTGCCCCAGCGCCCCTGGCCAAGTGCCCTGGGAGTCAAGACGTGCCCACAGGTGGGTGAAGTCGCGAGCAGTGGGGAGAGGCAACGCTGATGCCCCATCGGGAGAAACACAGGCAGGCCAGGCGACAGCAAGTCCCAGATCCAGGCCCAATCATTACCACACACACTTTCACGTCCCATACATCCACACATCCACACATCCTACCTCCCTCGACTCTGCTGGGGTGTAGTGCAGCGGGCACACCAAGAGGCCAGCAAACCCCCAGCCACCACAGACCCCGAACCAGCAGAACAATTAATTAATCCTCCTGGCCCCTCCTGCCCCGAGCAGACACCAGGAAGCAGGGGTGTGCAAAGAAGACCCCTCCCCTCACCCTTCTGGCTCTTCAATATTTTCTAATAGTGAGCAATTAAAATTGAGGGGCAGCCAAACTTGTAGAACTGGGAGCGCGGCACTCTGGGCAGCCTACATACCCAAAGTGCCCCGCCCACCAGATGCCACTCAGTGTAACCACCCCCCAAGACCTAATGTGTGTGTGTGAGTGTGTTTGATAAGTAGTAATGTCTAAGGTGTAATTAAAACAGGGGCAGGGAACTGCAGAGTGCAACCAAAGGGGACCACCTACGTGGCCCCATCCACTACATCACGTCATCTATCTTAGACAATGATTTATATATTTTTGATAGTAGTTTTGGGGTACAGATGCTTAGAAATTCTGCTACCCTAGTTGGGGGTTGTAAGTCTGGTTGGTGGAGGATATATCCATCCATCCATCCATCATCTGCCGCTTATCCGGGGGTCGGGTCGCGGGGGCAGCAGCTTGAGCAGAGAAACCCAGACGTCTCTGTCCCCGGCCACTTCCTCCAGCTCTTCCGGGGGGACCCCGAGGCGTTCCCAGGCCAGCCGAGAGACATAGTCTCTCCAACGTGTCCTGGGTCTCCCCCGGGGTCTCCTCCCAGTGGGACGTGCCCGGAACACCTCCCCAGGGAGGCGCCCAGGGGGCATCCTAACCAGATGCCCGAGCCACCTCATCTGACTCCTCTCAATGCAGAGGAGCAGCGGTTCTACTCCGAGCCCCTCCCGGATGACTGAGCTTCTCACCCTATCTCTAAGGGAGAGCCCAGACACCCTGCGGAGGAAACCCATTTCGGCCGCTTGTATTCGCGATCTTGTTCTTTCGGTCACTACCCACAACTCGTGACCATAGGTGAGGATGGGAACGTAGATTGACCAGTAAGTAGAGAGCTTCGCCTTCTGGCTCAGCTCCCTCTTCACAGCGACGGGTCGGTGCAGAGCCTGCAACACTGCAGGCGCCGCACCGATCCGCCCGTCAATCTCCCGCTCCATTCGTCCGTCACTCGTGAACAAGACCCCGAGATACTTGAACTCCTCCTCTTGGGGAAAGATCTCATTCCCGACCCGGAGAGAGCATTCCACCCTTTTCCGGCTGAGAACCATAGTCTCGGATTTGGAGGTGCTGATTCTCATCCCAGCCGCTTCACACTCGGCTGCGAATCACTCCAGTGAGAGCTGAAGGTCACGGCCTGACGACGCTAACAGAACCACATCATCTGCAAAAAAGCAGAGACCCGATTCTGAGGTCGCCAAATGGGACACCCTCAACGCCCTGGCTCCGCCTAGAAATTCTGTCCATAAAAGTTAGGAACAGAATCGTGACAAAGGGCAGCCCTGACGGAGTCCAACTCTCACCGGAAACGTATCCGACTTACTGCCGGCAATGCGGACCAAACTCTGGCACCGGTCATTCAGAGACCGAACGGCCCCTATCAAGGGGTCCGGCACTCCATATTCCCGGAGCACCCCCCACAGGACTCCACGAGGGACACGGTCGAACGCTTTCTCCAAGTCCACAAAACACATGTAGACTGGTTGGGCGAACTCCCATGCACCCTCCAGGATCCTGCCGAGGGTATAGAGCTGGTCCACTGTTCCACGGCCAGGACGAAAGCCACACTGCAACTCCTTAATCCGAGGCTCGATTATCCGACGGATCCTCCTCTCCAATACCCCCGAATAGACCTTACCAGGGAGGCTGAGGAGTGTGATACCCCTATAGTTGGAACACACCCTCCGGTCCCCCTTTTTAAAGAGGGGGACCACCACCCCAATCTGCCAGTCCAGAGGCACTGTCCCCGATGTCCACGCGATACTGCAGAGGCGTGTCAGCCAAGACAGCCCTACAACATCCAGAGCCTTGAGAAACTCAGGACGGACCTCATCCACCCCCGGGGCCTTGCCACCGAGGAGCTTTTTAACCACCTCGGCAACCTCAGCCCCAGAAATGGGAGGCCCCGTCTCCGAGCTCTCCGACTCTGCCTCTTCCGAGCACGTGTTGGTAGGATTGAGGAGTTCCTCGAAGTACTCCCCCCACCGACTCCCCCACCGACTAACAACATCCCTAGTTGAGGTCAGCAAAGCCCCGTCCGCACTGTAAACAGTGTTGACTGTGAGCCGCTTCCCCCCCCTGAGACGCCGGATGGTGGACCAGAATCTTTTCGAGGCCGTCCGGAAATCGTTCTCCATGGTCTCACCGAACTCCTCCCAGGCCCGAGTTTTTGCCTCAGCAACCGCCGAAGCCGCGGCCCGTCTGGCCCGTCGGTACCTATCAGCTTCTTCCAGGGTCCCACTGGCCAAAAAGGCCCGATAGGACTCCTTCTTCAGCTTGACGGCTTCCCTCACCACTGGTGTCCACCAGCAGGTTCGAGGGTTGCCGCCACGACAGGCACCGACCACCTTACGGCCACAACTCCGACCAGCTGCCTCGGCAATGGAGTCACGGAACATGGCCCATTCAATGTCCCCCACCTCAAATATGGTTGAAGCTCTGCCGGAGGTGGGAGTTAAAGCTCCTTCTGACGGGGGATTCTGACAAACGCTCCCAGCAGACCCTCACAATACGTTTGGGCCTGCCAGGTGTGATCGGCATCCTCCCCCACCAGCGGAGCCACCTCACCACCAGGTGGTGATCAGTTGACAGCTCCGCCCCGCTCTTCACCCGAGTGTCCAGGACATACGGCCGCAAGTCCGATGATACAACCACAAAGTCGATCATCGAACTGCGGCCAAGGGTGTCCTGGTGCCAAGTGCACATATGGACACCCTTATGCCTGAACATGGTGTTCGTTATGGACAGTCTATGACTGGCACAGAAGTCCAACAACATAACACCACTCTGATTCAGATCGGGGGGGCCGTTCCTCCCAATCACACCCCTCCAGGTCTCACTGTCATTGCCCACGTGAGCATTGAAGTCCCCCAGCAGAATGAGGGAGTCTCCGGTAGGAGCATTCTCCAGTGCCTCCCCCAGAGACTCCAAAAAGGGTAGGTACTCTGAACTGCTGTTTGGCGCATAGGCACAAACAACAGTCAGGACTCGTCCCCCCACCCAAGGCGGAGGGAGGCTACCCTCTCGTTCACTGGGGTAAACCCCAATGTACTGGCACACAGCCGGGGGGCAATAAGTATGCCCACACCTGCTCTGCGCCTCTCACCACGGGCAACTCCAGAGTGGAAGAGAGTCCAACCCCTCTCAAGAGTATTGGTTCCAGATCCCAAGCCGTGCGTCGAGGTGAGTCCGACTATATCTAACGGTCTGATGAAGTTTCAACAATAAACAACAAACTTTGTATTATGAGAAAGAACCAGACTCATTCTTTAGGAATCCGAAAATAAGCTCTATTTTACGAGTTATGCACGAATTCGGATTCTCCTATAAAACGAATTCCTTAACTCAAACCAAGTTAAGACTGCTTTGTCCTTCATATTTATTCATGTCTAATCAAGTTTCAATGATAAACAACGTTGTACTTTGTAGAATGAGAAAGAACTTCTTCAGCAATAAGCATCTCTCGACAAATGACGAAATACAGATTTTGCTATAAAATTAATTGCTATCAGCCTGACTTAAAACTGTTTGTCTTCCTTATTTATCCACTTCAAATCAAGTTTCAACAATTAAAAAAACTTTGTAGTTTGAGAAAGAACAACTTAATCTTGAGCAATCAGTATAAAAAGAAGGTAAGCAAAGGTGCGAATGTCAAACCATACATGATCAAAACAGGGAGCGGAGGTGTTTGGCTAAGACAAGGTGTGAATGTCCACCCATAATTAATGAAAAGCGGGCAACAAGTAGGTTCGAATGCCCAACCATACATCATCAAAAGCAGGAGTGGATATGTTCGGCTACAAGAAGGTTTGAACGTCTGACCATAGTTTGTAAAAAGCGGGTAAGAAAAGGTTTGAATGCCCGAACATACACCATCAAAGGAGGGAGCGGAGGTGTTCCGCTGTAAGAAGGTGTGAATGTCCGACCATAGTTGGTAAAAAACGGGTAAGAAAAGGTTAAAATACCCGACTGTACACAATCAGTAGCGGGTGCGGAGTTGTTCGGCTACTAAAAGGTGTGAAAGTCCGACCATGGTTTGTAAAAAGCGGGTAAGAAAAGGTGCGAATGCCCGAAAATGTGTGATCAAAAGAGGGAGCGGAGGTGTTCGGCTGCAAGAAGGTGTGAATGTACACCCATAATTACTAAAAAATGGGTAAGAAAAGGTGCGAATGCCTAACTATACATAATCAAAAGCAGGAGTGGATGTGTTCGGCTCCAAGAAGGGTTGAATGTCTGACCATAGCTTGTAAAAAGCAGGTAAGAAAAGGTTTGACTGCCCGAACATACACCATCAAAAGAGGGAGCGGAGGTGTTCCGCTGTAAGAAGGTGTGAATGTCCGAACATAGTTGGTAAAAAGCGGGTAAGAAAAGGTTAAAATACCCGACTGTACACAATCAATAGCGGGAGCGGAGTTGTTCGGCTACTAAAAGATGTGAAAGTCCGACTATGGTTTGTAAAAAGCGGGTAAGAAAAGGTGCTAATGCCCGACAATGTATGATCAAAAGAGGGAGTGGTTTTCGGCTGTAAGAGGGTCTGAATGTCCAACTATAATTTGTAAAAACCGGGTAAGAAAAGGCTTGAAAGCCCGACTATACACCATCATAAGCGGGAGAGGAGGTGTTCAGCTGCAAGAAGGTGTGAATGTCCACCAGTAATTACTGAAAAATGGGTAAGAAAAGGTGCGAATGCCCAAACATACATCATCAAAAGCAGGAGTGGATGTGTTGGGCTACAAGAAGGTTTGAAAGTCCGACCATGGTTTGTAAAAAACGGGTAAGAAAAGGTGCGAATGCCCGACAATGTATGATCAAAAGATGGAGCGGAGGTTTTTGGCTACAAGAAGGTTTGAATGTCCGACCATAGTTTGTAAAAAGCAGGTAAGAAAAGGTTAAAATACCCGACTGTACACAATCAATAGCGGGAGCGGAGTTGTTCGGCTACTAAAAGATGTGAAAGTCCGACTATGGTTTGTAAAAAGCGGGTAAGAAAAGGTGCTAATGCCCGACAATGTATGATCAAAAGAGGGAGTGGTTTTCGGCTGTAAGAGGGTCTGAATGTCCAACTATAATTTGTAAAAACCGGGTAAGAAAAGGCTTGAAAGCCCGACTATACACCATCATAAGCGGGAGAGGAGGTGTTCAGCTGCAAAAAGGTGTGAATGTCCACCAGTAATTACTGAAAAATGGGTAAGAAAAGGTGCGAATGCCCAAACATACATCATCAAAAGCAGGAGTGGATGTGTTGGGCTACAAGAAGGTTTGAAAGTCCGACCATGGTTTGTAAAAAACGGGTAAGAAAAGGTGCGAATGCCCGACAATGTATGATCAAAAGATGGAGCGGAGGTTTTTGGCTACAAGAAGGTTTGAATGTCCGACCATAGTTTGTAAAAAGCAGGTAAGAAAAGGTTCAAATGCCTGACAATACACCATCAAAAGCGGGAGCGGAGGTGTTCCGCTGTAAGATGGTGTGAATGTCCGACCATAGTTGGTAAAAAGCGGGTAAGAAAAGGTTAAAATACCCGACTGTACACAATCAATAGCGGGAGCGGAGTTGTTCGGCTACAAGAAGGTGTGAAAGTCCAACCATGGTTTGTAAAAAGCTGCTAAGAAAAGGTTCGAATGCCCGAATATATACCATCAAAAGCGGAGGTGGAGGTGTTCGGCTGCAAGAAGGTGTGAATCTCCGACCAAACTTTGTAAAAAGCAGTTAAGAAAAGGTTCGAATATCCAACCAAACATAATCAAAAGCGGGAGCAGAGCTGTTCGACTGCAAGTAGGTGTGAATGTCCAGCCATAATTACTCACAAACGGGTAAGAAAAGGTAGTATTGCCTGACCATACATGATCAAAACAGGGAGCTGAGGTGGTTCAGCACCAAGGTGTGAATGTCTGACTATAGTTTGTAAAAAGCGGGTAAGATAAGGTGCGAATGCCCGACAATGTATGATCAAAAGAGGGAGCAGAGGTTTTCAGCTGCAAGATGGTCTGAATGTCCACCCAAAATTCCTGAGAAATGGGTAAAAAATAGGTGCGAATGCCAAACCATACATCATGCAAAGCAGGAGTGGATGTGTTCGGCTACAAGAAGATTTGAATGTCCATCAATAATTGCTTTAAAACATGAAAGAAAATTTTCGAATATGAAACCGCACATGATCATAAGCGGGAGAGGAGTTGTTCAGCTGCAAGAAGGTGTGAATGTCCACCCATAATTACTGAAAAATGGGTAAGAAAAGGTGAAAATGCCCAACCATACATCATCAAAAGCAGGAGTGGATGTGTTCGGCTACAAGAAGGTTTGAATGTCCGAGCATAGTTTGTAAAAAGCGGGTAAGAAAAGGTTCGAATGCCCAAACATACACCATCAAAAGAGGGAGAGGAGGTGTTCCGCTGTAAGAAGGTGTGAATGTCCGACCATAGTTGGTAAAAAACGGGTAAGAAAAGGTTAAAATACCCGACTGTACACAATCAATAGCGGGAGCGGATGTGTTTGGCTACAAGAATGTGTGACAGTCCGACCATGGTTTGTAAAAAACGGGTAAGAGAAGGTGCGAATGCCCGACAATGTATGATCAAAAGAGGGAGCGGAGGTTTTCGGCTACAAGAAGGTTTGAATGTCCGACCATAGTTTGTAAAAAGCGGGTAAGAAAAGGTTCAAATGCCTGACTATACACCATCAAAAGCGGGAGCGGAGGTGTTCCGCTGTAAGACGGTGTGAATGTCCAACCATAGTTGGTAAAAAGCGGGTAAGAAAAGGTTAAAATACCTGACTGTACATAATCAATAGCGGGAGCGGAGTTGTTCGGCTACAAGAAGGTGTGAAAGTTCAACCATGGTTTGTAAAAAGCTGCTAAGAAAAGGTTCGAATGCCCGAATATATACCATCACAAGCGGAAGCGGAGGTGTTCGGCTGCAAGAAGGTGTGAACGTCCGACCAAAGTTTGCAAAAAGCAGTTAAGAAAAGGTTCGAATGCCCGAATATATACCATCAAAAGCGAGAGCAGAGCTTTTTCGACTGCAAGTAGGTGTGAATGTCCAGCCATAATTACTCACAAACGGGTAAGGAAAGGTAGTATTGCCAGACCATACATGATCAAAACAGGGAGCTGAGGTGGTTCAGCTGCAAGGTGTGAATGTCTGACTATAGTTTGTAAAAAGCGGGTAAGACAAGGTGCGAATGCCCGACAATGTATGATCAAAAGAGGGAGTGGAGGTCTTCGGCTGCAAGGTCTGAATGTCCAACCATAATTTCTAAAAACCGGGTAAGAAAAGGCTCGAAAGCCCGACTATACACAATCAAAAGCGGGAGCGGGAGGTTTTCAGCTGCAAATCCTTCACTCAAACCAAGTGAAAACTGCTTTGTCCTTCATATTTATCAATGTCTAGATCGACTTCAACAAAGAACAACATTGTACTTTGCAGTAAAGAAAGAGCAAATCAAAAGTTTTAGGAATCCGAGAATAAGCTTATTTTCATGAGTTCTGCACGATTATTGATTTTACTATAAATGAATGCCTTCACTCAAACTATGTTAAAACTGCTTTGTCCTTCATATTTATCAATGTCTAGATTGACTTCAACAAAGAACAACACTGGATTTTGCAGTAGAAGAAAGAGCAACACTGAAGGATCAGTAATCCGAGAATAAGCTTATTTTCATACGTTCTGCATGATTTGGGATTTTATGTATAAAATGAATTCCTTCACTCAAACCAAGTTAAAACTGCTTTGTCCTTCATATTTATCAATGTCTAGATCGACTTCAACAAAGAACAACATTGTATTTTGCAGTAGAAGAAAAAGCAACACTGAAGGATCAGGAATCCGAGAATAAGCTTCTTTTCATACGTTCTGCATGATTTGGGATTTTATGTATAAAATGAATTCCTTCACTCAAACCAAGTGAAAACTTCTTTGTCCTTCATATTTATCAATGTCTAGATTTACTTCAACAAAGAACAATATTGTATTTTGCAGTAGAAGAAATAGCAACACTGAAGGATCAGGAATCCGAAAACAAGCTTATTTTCATACGTTCTGCTTGATTTGGGATTTTGCTATAAAATTAATTCCTTCACTCAAACAAAGTGGAAACTGCTTTGTCCTTCATATTTATCAATGTCTATATCGATTTCAACAAAGAACATGGCTTTATTTTGCAGTATAGGAAAGAGCAACACTGGAGGATCAGGAATCCGAGAATAAGCTTACTTTCATGAGTCCTGCACGATTTCGGATTTTCCTATAAAATCAATTGCTTTGCTCAAACCAAGTTAAAATTGCTTTCTCTTTCATAGTTATCCATGTCTAAAATGTATCAAGCATAAAGTACCTCATATTACCCTGAATGAGAAAGAAGCATCCCTTTGGTTGAGCAATACGTTCCTTTTGCGGAGTTATGCATGATTTCGGATTTTGCTATAAAATTCATTCCTATTGATTGTGTACAGTCGGGTATTTTAACCTTTTCTTACCCGCTTTTTACCAACTATGGTCGGACATTCACACCGTCTTACAGCGGAATATCTCCGCTCCCGCTTTTGATGGTGTATAGTCAGGCATTTGAACCTTTTCTTACCCACTTTTTACAAACTATGGTCGGACATTCAAACCTTCTTGTAGCCGAAAACCTCTGCTCCCTCTTTTGATTATACATTGTCGGGAATTCGCACCTTATCCTACCCGCTTTTTACAAACTATAGTCAGACATTCACATCTTGGTGCTGAACCACCTCAGCTCCCATTTTGATCATGTATGGTCTGGCAATACTACCTTTTCTTACCCGTTTGTGAGTAATTATGGCTGGACATCCACACCTACTTGCAGTCGAACAGCTCTGCTCCCGCTTTTGATTATGTTTGGCTGGATATTCGAACCTTTTCTTAACTGCTTTTTACAAACTTTGGTCAGACGTTCACACCTTCTTGCAGCCGAACACCTCCGCTTCCGCTTTTGATGGTATATATTCGGGCATTCGAACCTTTTCTTACCAGCTTTTTACAAACCATGGTTGGACTTTCACACCTTCTTGTAGCCGAACAACTCCGCTCCCCCTATTGATTGTGTACAGTCGGGTATTTTAACCTTTTCTTACCCGCTTTTTACCAACTATGGTCGGACATTCAAACCATTTTACAGCGGAACACCTCCGCTCCCGCTTTTGATGGTGTATAGTCAGGCATTTGAACCTTTTCTTACCCACTTTTTACAAACTATGGTCGGACATTCAAACCTTCTTGTAGCCAAAAATCTCTGCTCCCTCTTTTGATCATACATTGTCGGGCATTCGCACCTTTTCTTACCCGTTTTTTACAAACCATGGTCGGACTTTCACACATTCTTGTAGCCAAACACATCCGCTCCCGCTATTGATTGTGTACAGTCGGGTATTTTAACCTTTTCTTACCCACTTTTTACGAACTATGGTCGGACATTCACACCGTCTTACAGCGGAACACCTCCGCTCCCGCTTTTGATGGTGTATAGTCAGGCATTTGAACCTTTTCTTAGCAGCTTTTTACAAACCATGGTTGAACTTTCACACCTTCTTGTAGCCGAACAACTCCGCTCCCTCAATTGATTGTGTACAGTCAGGTATTTTAACCTTTTCTTACCCGCTGTTTACCAACTATGGTCGGACATTCACACCGTCTTACAGCGGAACACCTCCGCTCCCGCTTTTGATGGTGTATAGTCAGGCATTTGAACCTTTTCTTACCCGCTTTTTACAAACTATGGTCGGACATTCAAACCTTCTTGTAGCCAAAAACCTCCGCTCCCTCTTTTGATCATACATTGTCGGGCATTCGCACCTTTTCTTACCCGTTTTTTACAAACCATGGTCGGACTTTCAAACCTTCTTGTAGCCCAACACATCCACTCCTGCTTTTGATGATGTATGTTTGGGCATTCGCACCTTTTCTTACCCATTTTTCAGTAATTATGGGTGGACATTCACACCTTCTTGCAGCTGAACACCTCCTCTCCCGCTTATGATGGTGTATAGTCGGGCTTTCAAGCCTTTTCTTACCCGGTTTTTACAAATTATAGTTGGACATTCAGACCTTCTTACAGCCGAAAACCTCCACTCCCTCTTTTGATCATACATTGTCGGGCATTAGCACCTTTTCTTACCCGCTTTTTACAAACCATAGTCGGACTTTCACATCTTTTAGTAGCCGAACAACTCCGCTCCCGCTATTGATTGTGTACAGTCGGGTATTTTAACCTTTTCTTACCCGCTTTTTACCAACTATGGTCGGACATTCACACCTTCTCACAGCGGAACACCTCCGCTCCCTCTTTTGATGGTGTATGTTCGGGCAGTCAAACCTTTTCTTACCTGCTTTTTAAAAACTATGGTCAGACATTCAACCCTTCTTGGAGCCGAACATATCCACTCCTGCTTTTGATTATGTATAGTTGGGCATTTTCACCTTTTCTTACCCATTTTTCAATAATTATGGGTGTACATTCACACCTTCTTGCAGCCGAACACCTCCGCTCCCTCTTTTGATCATACATTTTCGGGCATTCGCACCTTTTCTTACCCGCTTTTTACAAACCATGGTCGGACTTTCACACCTTTTAGTAGCCGAACAACTCCGCACCCGCTACTGATTGTGTACAGTCGGGTATTTTAACCTTTTCTTACCCGTTTTTTACCAACTACGGGCGGACATTCACACCTTCTTACAGCGGAACACCTCCGCTCCCGCTTTTGATGGTGTATGTTCGGGCATTCGAACCTTTTCTTACCCGCTTTTTACAAACTATGGTCAGACGTTCAAACCTTCTTGTAGCCGAACATATCCACTCCTGCTTTTGATGATGTATGGTTGGGCATTCGAACCTACTTGTTGCCCGCTTTTCATTAATTATGGGTGGACATTCACACCTTGTCTCAGCCAAACACCTCCGCTCCCTGTTTTGATCATGTATGGTTTGACATTCGCACCTTTGCTTACCCTCTTTTTATACTGATTGCTCAAGATTAAGTTGTTCTTTCTCAAACTACAAAATTTTTTTAATTGTTGAAACTTGATTTGAAGTGGATAAATAAGGAAGACAAACAGTTTTAAGTCAGGCTGATAGCAATTAATTTTATAGCAAAATCTGTATTTCGTCATTTGTCGAGAGATGCTTATTGCTGAAGAAGTTCTTTCTCATTCTACAAAGTACAACGTTGTTTATCATTGAAACTTGATTAGACATGAATAAATATGAAGGACAAAGCAGTCTTAACTTGGTTTGAGTTAAGGAATTCGTTTTATAGGAGAATCCGAATTCGTGCATAACTCGTAAAATAGAGCTTATTTTCGGATTCCTGAAGAATGAGTCTGGTTCTTTCTCATAATACAAAGTTTGTGGTTTATTGTTGAAACTTCATCAGACCGTTAGATATAGTCGGACTCATCTCGACGCACGGCTTGGGATCTGGAACCAGTACTCTTGAGAGGGGTTGGACTCTCTTCCACTCTGGAGTTGCCCGTGGTGAGAAGCGCAGAGCAGGTGTGGGCATACTTATTGCCCCCCGGCTGTGTGCCAGTACATTGGGGTTTACCCCAGTGAACGAGAGGGTAGCCTCCCTCCGCCTTGGGTGGGGGGACGAGTCCTGACTGTTGTTTGTGCCTATGCGCCAAACAGCAGTTCAGAGTACCTACCCTTTTTGGAGTCTCTGGGGGAGGCACTGGAGAATGCTCCTACCGGAGACTCCCTCATTCTGCTGGGGGACTTCAATGCTCACGTGGGCAATGACAGTGAGACCTGGAGGGGTGTGATTGGGAGGAACGGCCCCCCCGATCTGAATCAGAGTGGTGTTATGTTGTTGGACTTCTGTGCCAGTCATAGACTGTCCATAACGAACACCATGTTTAGGCATAAGGGTGTCCATATGTGCACTTGGCACCAGGACACCCTTGGCCGCAGTTCGATGATCGACTTTGTGGTTGTATCATCGGACTTGCGGCCGTATGTCCTGGACACTCGGGTGAAGAGAGGGGCGGAGCTGTCAACTGATCACCACCTGGTGGTGAGGTGGCTCCGCTGGTGGGGGAGGATGCCGATCAGACCTGGCAGGCCCAAACGTATTGTGAGGGTCTGCTGGGAGCGTTTGTCAGAATCCCCCGTCAGAAGGAGCTTTAACTCCCACCTCCGGCAGAGCTTCAACCATATTTGAGGTGGGGGACATTGAATGGGCCATGTTCCGTGACTCCATTGCTGAGGCAGCTGGTCGGAGTTGTGGCCGTAAGGTGGTCGGTGCCTGTCGTGGCGGCAACCCTCCAACCTGCTGGTGGACACCAGTGGTGAGGGAAGCCGTCAAGCTGAAGAAGGAGTCCTATCGGGCCTTTTTGGCCAGTGGGACCCTGGAAGAAGCTGATAGGTACCGACGGGCCAGACGGGCCGCGGCTTCGGCGGTTGCTGAGGCAAAAACTCGGGCCTGGGAGGAGTTCGGTGAGACCATGGAGAACGATTTCCGGACGGCCTCGAAAAGATTCTGGTCCACCATCCGGCGTCTCAGGGGGGGGGAGCGGCTCACAGTCAACACTGTTTACAGTGGGGACGGGGCTTTGCTGACCTCAACTCGGGATGTTGTGAGTCGGTGGGGGGAGTACTTCGAGGAACTCCTCAATCCTACCAACACGTGCTCGGAAGAGGCAGAGTCGGAGAGCTCGGAGACGGGGCCTCCCATTTCTGGGGCTGAGGTTGCCGAGGTGGTTAAAAAGCTCCTCGGTGGCAAGGCAAGGGTGGATGAGGTCCGTCCTGAGTTTCTCAAGGCTCTGGATGTTGTAGGGCTGTCTTGGCTGACACGCCTCTGCAGTATCGCGTGGACATCGGGGACAGTGCCTCTGGACTGGCAGATTGGGGTGGTGGTCCCCCTCTTTAAAAAGGGGGACCGGAGGGTGTGTTCCAACTATAGGGGTATCACACTCCTCAGCCTCCCTGGTAAGGTCTATTCGGGGGTATTGGAGAGGAGGATCCGTCGGATAATCGAGCCTCGGATTCAGGAGATGCAGTGTGGCTTTCGTCCTGGCCGTGGAACAGTGGACCAGCTCTATACCCTCGGCAGGATCTTGGAGGGTGCATGGGAGTTCGCCCAACCAGTCTACATGTGTTTTGTGGACTTGGAGAAAGCGTTCGACCGTGTCCCTCGTGGAGTCCTGTGGGGGGTGCTCCGGGAATATGGAGTGCCGGACCCCTTGATAGGGGCCGTTCGGTCTCTGAATGACCGGTGCCAGAGTTTGGTCCGCATTGCCGGCAGTAAGTCGGATACGTTTCCGGTGAGAGTTGGACTCCGTCAGGGCTGCCCTTTGTCACGATTCTGTTCCTAACTTTTATGGACAGAATTTCTAGGCGGAGCCAGGGCGTTGAGGGTGTCCCATTTGGCGACCTCAGAATCGGGTCTCTGCTTTTTGCAGATGATGTGGTTCTGTTAGCGTCGTCAGGCCGTGACCTTCAGCTCTCACTGGAGTGATTCGCAGCCGAGTGTGAAGCGGCTGGGATGAGAATCAGCACTTCCAAATCCGAGACTATGGTTCTCAGCCGGAAAAGGGTGGAATGCTCTCTCCGGGTCGGGAATGAGATCCTTCCCCAAGAGGAGGAGTTCAAGTATCTCGGGGTCTTGTTCACGAGTGACGGACGAATGGAGCGGGAGATTGACGGGCGGATCGGTGCGGCGCCTGCAGTGTTGCAGGCTCTGCACCGACCCGTCGCTGTGAAGAGGGAGCTGAGCCAGAAGGCGAAGCTCTCTACTTACTGGTCAATCTACGTTCCCATCCTCACCTATGGTCACGAGTTGTGGGTAGTGACCGAAAGAACAAGATCGCGAATACAAGCGGCCGAAATGGGTTTCCTCCGCAGGGTGTCTGGGCTCTCCCTTAGAGATAGGGTGAGAAGCTCAGTCATCCGGGAGGGGCTCGGAGTAGAACCGCTGCTCCTCCGCATTGAGAGGAGTCAGATGAGGTGGCTCGGGCATCTGGTTAGGATGCCCCCTGGGCGCCTCCCTGGGGAGGTGTTCCGGGCACGTCCCACTGGGAGGAGACCCCGGGGGAGACCCAGGACACGTTGGAGAGACTATGTCTCTCGGCTGGCCTGGGAACGCCTCGGGGTCCCCCCGGAAGAGCTGGAGGAAGTGGCCGGGGACAGAGACGTCTGGGTTTCTCTGCTCAAGCTGCTGCCCCCGCGACCCGACCCCCGGATAAGCGGCAGATGATGGATGGATGGATGGATATATCCTCCACCAACCAGACTTACAACCCCCGACTAGGGTAGCAGAATTTCTAAGCATCTGTACCCCAAAACTACTATCAAAAATATATAAATTATTGTCTAAGATAGATGACGTGATGTAGTGGATGGGGCCACGTAGGTGGTCCCCTTTGGTTGCACTCTGCAGTTCCCTGCCCCTGTTTTAATTACACCTTAGACATTACTACTTATCAAACACACTCACACACACACATTAGGTCTTGGGGGGTGGTTACACTGAGTGGCATCTGGTGGGCGGGGCTCTTTGGGTATGTAGGCTGCCCAGAGTGCCGCGCTCCCAGTTCTACAAGTTTGGCTGCCCCTCAATTTTAATTGCTCACTATTAGAAAATATTGAAGAGCCAGAAGGGTGAGGGGAGGGGTCTTCTTCGCACACCCCTGCTTCCTGGTGTCTGCTCGGGGCAGGAGGGGCCAGGAGGATTAATTAATTTTTCTGCTGGTTCGGGGTCTGTGGTGGCTGGGGGGTTGCTGGCCTCCTGGTGTGCCCGCTGCACTACACCCCAGCAGAGTCGAGGGAGGTAGGATGTGTGGATGTGTGGATGTATGGGACGTGAAAGTGTGTGTCGTAATGATTGGGCCTGGATCTGGGACTTGCTGTCGCCTGGCCTGCCTGTGTTTCTCCCGATGGGGCATCAGCGTTGCCTCTCCCCACTGCTCGCGACTTCACCCACCTGTGGGCACGTCTTGACTCCCAGGGCACTTGGCCAGGGGCGCTGGGGCAGGCGCTGACCCACTTTGTGGCTGTCTGGGGCGCTTGGCCCTCCTGGGTATTGGGTGGGGCCTCTGCCGGGGGGTTTGGGGGCGCTCGGGCTCCTGGGGCCCAGGTCCCGGAGTGCCTCTGCCCTATGCTTATGGGGGCTCTTTCCGGGGGCTTCCTCTGCAGTCTTCTGGGTGGATGCGTGGTTGCCCCTGCGGTGGGCTGCCTGGGTTCTGTGCTCTGTGGGGGCTGCTGGTGGCCTGGGTCTTGTGGCCCTCTCTGCCTGCTTCTGATTGCTTGGGGGGGGCTGTGGATTGTGGCCCTGTACGCTTATACACTCATAACTAAGCACGGTTATCATGTAGGTCCTGTGCCATGGGTGTTGCATGTTCTCACACACACACACACATTCATTAGTCAAGTAGCATGGTCACTAAGCAGTTGATGTATTATCATGTCGTCTCAGGTCATCTATATCCACAGCTGTGTTGTATGCGATTGCCGCTTCTTGTGCTTGTTTTTGTTTGTTTGTGTGTTTGTTTTTTCTCTGCTTGTCTGCTTTCAGGTGCTCCTGGTGGCGCTAAGGCTGGATTCCCCTCATAGGCCATGGATTGTTGTCTGTTTTGTTTTTTACAGGTGTAGCAGCTGGTTGTCTGGTTTTTGTTTCTATTTTTGTTCTGTTTCCTCTTCTTTCCTCTTCTTCTTTCCTTGTCCCCCGGTCCGGTTCAGTTCAGTTCATGTCATATATTGTAAACAGAAATAAATAAATGGGCATCAAGGGGAGCTTTACATTTATAAAACTTCCCTTGGCAAAACAAATCTGTTTGGCATCAAAGGTATTCAGACTACAATTCTTCTGACATAATGCTGAACAGGACAAGGGGAAAAAAAAGTAAAGAAGACAGTTCTGCCGAAAGCCAGGGATAGACCTGTTCTAAGTTCTATACTTTTTAAAAGGGGCGTGTTTATCAACTATGGAATTAGAAGATTTACAAAAATGGTCAAGTGCTAGATCTTCATCTGGGATTTTAACAGTGTCATATAACTATTCAACAGATCAGTTAAAAAAAAGCCTGCTCATGGAGATGTTTCAGGATCTGGATACCAAGCGTGGACCTAATGTTTTCATTTTTGCAATTCTGATACAGGCTATTGAGCAGTGATAACTAACACCAAGTTCAGATACTGCGGATTTTCTACCTTTGATTTGTTAAGATTGAGCCAATCAGGGAAAACCTTGAAGGATCTCTTTGGTTTTGTAGGATCAGTAATTACCTGAGAAAGGTTGATATTGGTACACACCTTTTTTAAATGATCAGAGGCAGAGTTCAACTTGTTTAAATTAAAATTGCCACACAGAGATTGGGTTTAGGCCACATGCACTCATAATGACATCAACAAATATAAGAAATATTAAACATTTACACATAGATTTTTGAATATATGTAGAGGAATGATACTTTGAAATGTGCTCATTGCGGAGTTATGATCAGTTGAGTAATGAAGGTTGAACTATTCTGGGAAAGAGGTTCTATTCCCAGCATCATGATGGACACTCCTGATATAGAAGGTTTCGCTAACGCATTGGAATTGTTTTACTATTTTCATATGCATGTGCAATGAAGAATTGCTTGCTGCTGATAAATGCAAAGAAGAACAGCTTACACATAGATGCTCACATATAGGCTGCTGAATGCAATGAAGACCTGCTTATCAAGTAAAGTTCAATGTCAATGTGTAATATTCAATTAGGATTTGCAAAACAGTGAAGTTAAACAATGAATGGGTCCATAGTCGGTATGAGAAGACTACAGGAATATTTACCTGGGTGTACGTTCAAACAGAGATGAGAAAATTGCGATAAATAATTGTTTGTTTGTTTGTTAGTATGTATATGAATGTTATGTGTATAAACTGTGTTGAGTTATAGTTACTCAGTAGTGTCTCAGTGAAACAACCGACGGGGGAAGCCTTGCGGTGACAACAAAAGCAGTGTTTTACTGATCAGTCAAGTTGCTCCAGTGGACTCCATACAAACTGGTTGGCTACTGAAGGGATAGAAAATGGGGAATACTTGTTTTAAAGCAAACAAGGAATTAGATGGGAAAAATACATGTTTTAACGGGACCCAGACAATATTAAATACTCAGACAGATGGGAGAAGAAGTGTAGTTTTGTAGGAAATCACAAAATTATTACATAGAATTAGTGAAATCAATTGAAGAATGCCTTTCTGAAGAGCTGTTTACCATAGATGAGCAGCTTTGCAACCTAGCACATTGTAGATCGCTTTACTGCCAAAATGATCTAATTTAATGGATTGGTTTAGACATGCATAACAGCATTTTAAGAACAAAGAGAGAAACAAAAAGGGACAACGCTTCATGGTGGAAGGTGATGTATAAATAACTGTGTATATGATGAAGGGGATGGCAACACCCATTCCGAAATCCAGCCATTCCGACATCCCGCTATTCCGACATCCCACCATTCCGACATCCCACCATTCCGACATCCCACCATTCCGACATACCACTATTCCGACATGCAAACGTCCCACCATTCCGACATCCCACCATTGCGACATCCCGCTATTCTGACGTTCAAATGTCCCACCATTCCGACAAGGCTTTCCGTATAAGGAAATGTGTGTTACTCAACAGGTGAGTCCCTTCTTTCTGTTCATGCAATTTATATGTTTAACACATGTTTATAGACAAGCGTTATTAAAAACACAAAGTCTCGGCAACTGGAGGAGGAGAAGCAGTCCGCGGTGGTTTTTAATCACACACTCCAATGCCACTTGTTTCAACTTCCGAAAATTTAATCCAGGAAAAAAAGGCTTACAAACATGGACCAAAACGGCTCCATAACACGCACAAGAATCCAAAAGAAACGAAAGTTAACTAAAAGAAAGCAAATAAACAGTATGAAGTGGTCAAAATTGGTTTTACGCATGCCTATGTGCGTCTGGCACATGCGTCTTCGGGCTCTCCCACGTTGATTTGTGGATGAAAGCTATATGTTCAGCTGTAATGTCATGTAAAAACAATCTCTACATGACATTTACTCCCAGGTGTGACCAGTTAGGTCCTTAAGATATCAACAGGCTGTATAAAGCTACAACCGTTGCGGCTGTGTGTTTGTGCCAAATGCGCAAAACCCATCCGCGCTTCCCAAAATTGGAGTGAGTACTCATAAATCACGTGAATAACATGAATAAACGTTTTTACTGCATTTTGTTGTGTTTTATACGTTCTATGCTGTCATTTCTCTCTTCTCCTATTGGCAAGGCAAGGCAGAGTGCTCGCAACTGTGTCCTGTGCAGTAGCCGTGATATCTGTAATTGCAATTATTACTTTTGCATATGATGACAGCGTGCAAAAGACGCATGGGCTCTGTGGAGAGCTCCGCTCCAGCTGGCTGCTGTGACAGCTCACTGACACTGTATTTCTGCTTAATCAGTTTCAGTCTCGCCAGAGTTACATTAATATCTGTATTTTTATATTTGAAATTCAGGGGATTTTGATAATAGATTATTAAAGTTTGTTTGCGAGGCTGTGGCCTCTGCATGTGCAAAGCTTGTGCGCCAAACTTTAGGGCGTATTTGCGCCGGCATATCATTAGTGCAAAATGTTTTGGGTAAAAAATAGGCTATTAAAAGGAACTGTCGGAATGTTAAAAAAAAAAAAAAACATACCGCCATTCCGACCATAGGAGGAAAAAAGTGTCGGAATGGTGGGACGTTTGATAAAAAATTAAGTGTCGCCATTCCGACAATTGGAGACCCATGTCGGAATGGCGAGATGTCGGAATGGCAGCATGTAACCATGATGAAGGAGAGACCATTTGAGCAGCACAGCCATTTCGCAGCACAGGGACAGCAATCCAAGTTACAGGATCTCCCACGTGGTATCACCTGTCACATTGTGTCAAGGCATCAAAAGAAGAAAAAATCACCAAACTCAAGGACAAAAAGACAAAGACTCCGGTGAACGAAGACAGAGGACTGACAAACCAGAAATACAAAAGGATTCTCGATATCAAGATCCAGAAGAAGAGGCTAACAATGCCACGAACACTTACGATGCTGGGAATGATGCCAGCAATGAACAGAGAAGAAGATTCAGTGTCATCAATCTGCATTACGTGCCTCTAATGAGGGGGTGAATATAGAATCCTCAACGATTACAACGTCTCTGGGAACTGTGACAACAACAAGGTTTAAACCATTTTGATATATATTGTAACCTATTGTCTAAGGAATAGTGCTGAAAATGAGGTAAATCTAATCCACCACTGTCCTTGGTCTTCTGTAGGGTTTTTAAACTAATACGTGGTGGTTTGTTTTTCCACAGAAATTTGGAGATGCATGAATCTAGTGACTTAAACCAAGTAGCAGATGGTTTTATGGGGATCATTGAGAACAAATAGTTAACTTTTGGTAGTATCATCATTTTAATGGATGTAACTCTCCCCACAAGTGATATAGGTAAGGACTTCCAACGAGAGATCGTCCTCTACTGTCTTTAATAATTGCACATAATTTAGCTTTGTTAGCTCTGAGAGCCTGGAGGAAATGTTTATGCCTAAATATCTAATATTTCCTGACTGTAAAGTGATCGCAGGTATATTATGGACCCTACAGTTAATGGGCAGAACTGTGGTCTTAGACCAGTTGATAGAGTAGTCAGAAAGTGCTGAGAATTTATTTATGAGTGTGATCGTGTGACTGAGAGACGTCTGTGAGTTCTGAAGGAAAAGTAATACATCATCAGCATAAAGACTTATTTTATGCTCAATATTTTGGGATTAATTACTCACAAACGGGTAAGAAAAGGTAGTATTGCCAGACCATACATGATCAAAACAGGGAGCGGAGGTGGTTCAGCTGCAAGGTGTGAATGTCTGACTATAGTTTGTAAAAAGCGGGTAAGATAAGGTGCGAATGCCCGACAATGTATGATCAAAAGAGGGAGCGGAGGTTTTCGGCTGCAAGAAGGTCTGAATGTCCACCCAAAATTCCTGAAAAATGGGTAAAAAAAGGGTGCGAATACCAAACCATACATCATCAAAAGCAGGAGTGGATGTGTTCGGCTACAAGAAGATTTGAATGTCCATCAATAATTGCTTTAAAACATGAAAGAAAATTTTCGAATATCAAACCGCACATGATCATAAGCGGGAGAGGAGTTGTTCAGCTGCAAGAAGGTGTGAATGTCCACCCATAATTACTGAAAAATGGGTAAGAAAAGGTGAAAATGCCCAACCATACATCATCAAAAGCAGGAGTGGATGTGTTCGGCTACAAGAAGGTTTAAATGTCCGACCATAGTTTGTAAAAAGCGGGTAAGAAAAGGTTCGAATGCCCGAACATAGACCATCAAAAGAGGGAGCGGAGGTGTTCCGCTGTAAGAAGGTGTAAATGTCCGACCATAGTTGGTAAAAAGCGGGTAAGAAAAGGTTAAAATACCCGACTGTACACAATCAATAGCGGGAGCGGAGTTGTTTGGCTACAAGAAGGTGTGAAAGTCCGACCACGGTTTGTAAAAAGCGGGTAAGAAAAGGTTAGAATGCCCGAATATATACCATCAAAAGTGGAAGTGCATGTGTTCGGCTGCAAGAAGGTGTGAACGTCCGACCAAAGTTTGTAAAAAGCAGGTAAGAAAAGGTTCGAATATCCAACCAAACATAATCAAAAGCGGGAGCAGAGCTGTTCGACTGCAAGTAGGTGTGAATGTCAGATCATAATTTGCAAAAAGCTGATGAGAAAGGGTGAGATACCCGGCTATACACCATCAAATGCGGGAGCGGAAGTGTTCGGCTGTGAGTAGGTGTGAATGTCCGACCATAATTGCTGAAAAATGTGTTAGAAGAGACTAGAATGCCGGAAAAGACATCATCAAATGCGGGAGCGGAGTTGTTCGGCTGTGAGTAGGTGTGAATCTCCGAGCATAGTTTGTAAAAAGGGGGTAAGAATAGGTTCGAATGCCCGAACATACACTATCAAAACAGGGAGCTGAGGTGGCTCAGCTGCAAGGTGTGAATGTCTGACTATAGTTTGTAAATAAGGTGCGAATGCCCAACAATGTATAATCAAAAGAGGGAGCGGAGGTTTTCGGCTACAAGAAGGTTTGATTTTCCGACCATATTTGGTAAAAAGCGGGTAAGAAAAGGTTAAAATACCCGACTGTACACAATCAATAGCGGGAGAGGAGGTGTTCAGCTGCAAGAAGGTGTGAATGTCCACCCATAATTACTGAAAAATGGGTAAGAAAAGGTGCGAATGCCCAACCATACATTATCAAAAGCAGGTGTGAATGTCAGATCATAATTTGCAAAAAGCTGATGAGAAAGGGTGAGAATGCCCGACTATACACCATCAAATGCGGGAGCGGAGTTGTTCGGCTGTGAGTAACAGTGTGTTAGAAAAGGTAAGAATGCCGGTCCATACATCATCAAAAGCGGGAGAGGTGGTGTTCGGCTGCAAGTAGGTGTGAATGTCCAGCCATAATTACTAACAAACGGGTAAGAAAAGGTAGTATTGCCAGACCATACATGATCAAAACAGGGAGCGGAGGTGGTTCAGCTGCAAGAAGGTGTGAATGTCCGACTAAAGTTCAATAATATTAACAAAAGCGGGAGGAGAGGTCTTCGGATGAGAGTGGTTGAGAATTTCCAACCATAATCTATAAAATGCGGTGAAAAAAAAGGTGTGATAGAACACTAAAAGGTGGAGCGGAAGTGTTCGGCTGCAAGAAGGTGTGAATGTCCGACTATATTTGGTGAAAAGCAGGTGAAGCAAGGTCTGAATGCCCAACCTTACATCATCAAAAGCGAGATCAGAGGTGTTTGGCTGCATGAAGGCCATAGTTTGCCAAAGGCGGGTAAGCTGCGAATGACCGACTAAATATCAACAAAAGGTCTTCGGATGCAAGTGGGTGTGAATATCCCACCATACAAGTATGGTGGAGAGGAAGCTGTGAACAGCCGACCATAGTTGGCAAAAAGCGGGTGAGAAAAGGTGCGAATGTCCAACCATACATGATCAAAACAGGGAGCGGAGGTGTTTGGCTGTGACAAGGTGTGAATGTCCACCCAAAATTAATGAAAAGCAGGCAACAAGTAGGTTTGAATGCCCAACCATACATCATCAAAAGCAGGAGTGGATGTGTTCGGCTACAAGAAGGTTTGAATGTCAGAGCATAGTTTGTAAAAAGCGGGTAAGAAAAGGTTCGAATGCCCAAACATACACCATCAAAAGAGGGAGCGGAGGTGTTCCGTTGTAAGAAGGTGTGAATGTCCAACCATAGTTGGTAAAACACGGGTAAGAAAAGGTTAAAATACCCGACTGTACACAATCAATAGCGGGAGAGGAGGTGTTTGGCTACAAGAATGTGTGACAGTCCGACCATGGTTTGTAAAAAACGGGTAAGAAAAGGTGCGAATGCCCGACAATGTATGATCAAAAGAGGGAGCGGAGGTTTTCGGCTAGAAGAAGGTTTGAATGTCCGACCATAGTTTGTAAAAAGCGGGTAAGAAAAGGTTCAAATGCCTGACTATACACCATCAAAAGCGGGAGCGGAGGTGTTCGGCTACAAGAAGGTGTGAAAGTTCAACCATGGTTTGTAAAAAGCTGCTAAGAAAAGGTTCGAATGCCCGAATATATACCATCAAAAGCGGAAGCGGAGGTGTTCAGCTGCAAGAAGGTGTGAACGTCCGACCAAAGTTTGTAAAAAGCAGTTAAGAAAAGGTTCGAATGCCCGAATATATACCATCAAAAGCGGGAGCAGAGCTGTTCGACTGCAAGTAGGTGTGAATGTCCAGCCATATTTACTCACAAACGGGCAAGAAAAGGTAGTATTACCACACCATACATGATCAAAACAGGGAGCTGAGGTGGTTCAGCTGCAAGGTCTGAATGTCCAACCATAATTTCTAAAAACCGGGTAAGAAAAGGCTCGAAAGCCCGACTATACACAATCAAAAGAGGGAGCGGGAGGTTTTCAGCTGCAAATCCTTCACTCAAACCAAGTGAAAACTGCTTTGTCCTTCATATTTATCAATGTCTAGATCGACTTCAACAAAGAACAACATTGTACTTTGCAGTAAAGAAAGAGCAAATCAAAAGTTTTAGGAATCCGAGAATAAGCTTATTTTCATGAGTTCTGCACGATTATTGATTTTACTATAAATGAATGCCTTCACTCAAACTATGTTAAAACTGCTTTGTCCTTCATATTTATCAATGTCTAGATTGACTTCAACAAAGAACAACACTGGATTTTGCAGTAGAAGAAAGAGCAACACTGAAGGATCAGTAATCCGAGAATAAGCTTATTTTCATACGTTCTGCATGATTTGGGATTTTATGTATAAAATTAATTCCTTCACTCAAACCAAGTTAAAACTGCTTTGTCCTTCATATTTATCAATGTCTAGATCGACTTCAACAAAGAACAACATTGTATTTTGCAGCAGAAGAAAAAACAACACTGAAGGATCAGGAATCCCAGAATAAGCTTCTTTTCATACGTTCTGCATGATTTGGGATTTTATGTATAAAATTAATTCCTTCACTCAAACCAAGTGAAAACTGCTTTGTCCTTCATATTTATCAATGTCTAGATTTACTTCAACAAAGAACAACATTGTATTTTGCAGTAGTAGAAAGAGCAACACTGAAGGATCAGGAATTCGAGAATAAGCTTATTTTCATACGTTCTGCATGATTTGGGATTTTATGTATAAAATGAATTCCTTTACTCAAACTATGTTAAAACTGCTTTGTCCTTCATATTTATCAATGTCTAGATTGACTTCAACAAAGAACAACATTGTATTTTGTAGTAGAAGAAATAGCAACACTGAAGGATCAGGAATCCCAAAACAAGCTTATTTTCATACGTTCTGCATGATTTGGGATTTTGCTATAAAATTAATTCCTTCACTCAAACAAAGTGGAAACTGCTTTGTCCTTCATATTTATCAATGTCTATATCGATTTCAACAAAGAACAAGGCTGTATTTTGCAGTATAGGAAAGAGCAACACTGGAGGATCAGGAATCCGAGAATAAGCTTACTTTCATGAGTCCTGCACGATTTCGGATTTTCCTATAAAATGAATTGCTTTGCTCAAAACAAGTTAAAATTGCTTTGTCCTTCATAGTTATCCATGTCTAAAATGTATCAAGCATAAAGTTCCTCATATTACCCTGAATGAGAAAGAAGCATCCCTTTGGTTGAGCAATACGTTCCTTTTGCGGAGTTATGCATGATTTCGGATTTTGCTATAAAATTCATTCCTTCACACCTTTTTTTTTCACCGCATTTTATAGATTATGGTTGGAAATTTCAACCACTCTAATCCGAAGACCTCTCCTCCCGCTTTTGTTAATATATTTGAACTTTAGTTGGACATTCACCCCTTTTTGCAGCTAAACCACCTCCGCTCCCTGTTTTGATCATGTATGGTCTGGCAATACTACCTTTTCTTACCCGTTTGTGAGTAATTATGGCTGGATATTCACACCTACTTGCAGCTGAACACAATCTCTCTCGCTTTTAATTATGTTTGGAGATTCGAACCTTTTCTTTACTGCTTTTTGCCAACTTTGGTCGGACGTTCACATCTTCTTGCAACCGAACACCTCCGCTTCCGCTTTTGATGGTATATATTCGGGCATTCGAACCTTTTCTTACCAGCTTTTTACAAACGATGGTTGGACTTTCACACCTTCTTGTAGCCGAACAACTCCGCTCCCGCTATTGATTGTGTACAGTCGGGTATTTTAACCTTTTCTTACCCGCTTTTTACCAACTATGGTCGGACATTCACACCGTCTTACAGCCGAACATCTCCACTCCCGCTTTTGATGGTGTATAGTCAGGCATTTGAACCTTTTCTTACCCGCTTTTTACAAACTATGGTCGGACATTCAAACCTTCTTGTAGCCGAAAACCTCTGCTCCCTCTTTTGATTATACATTGTTTGGCATTCGCACCTTATCTTACCCGCTTTTTACAAACTATAGTCAGACATTCACACCTTGGTGCTGAACCACCTCAGCTCCCTGTTTTGATCATGTATGGTCTGGCAATACTACCTTTTCTTACCCGTTTGTGAGTAATTATGGCTGGACATTCACACCTACTTGCAGTCGAACAGCTCTGCTCCCGCTTTTGATTATGTTTGGTTGGATATTCGAACCTTTTCTTAACTGCTTTTTACAAACTTTGGTCGGACGTTCACACCTTCTTGCAGCCGAACACCTCCACTTCCGCTTTTGATGGTATATATTCGGGCATTCGAACCTTTTCTTACCAGCTTTTTACAAACCATGGTTGGACATTCACACCTACTTGCAGCCGAACACCACCTCTCCCGCTTTTGATGATGTATGGACCGACATTCTTACCTTTTCTAACACATTTTTCAGCAATTATGGTCGGACATTCACACTTACTCACAGCCGAACAACTCCGCTCCCGCATTTGAGGGTGTATAGTCGGGCATTCTCACCCTTTCTCATCAGCTTTTTGCAAATTATGATCTGACATTCACACCTGCTTTTGATAATGTATGGTTGGGCATTCGCACCTTTTCTTACCCATTTTTCAGTAATTATGGGTGGACATTCACACCTTCTTGCAGCTGAACACCTCCTCTCCCGCTATTGATTGTGTACAGTTGGGTATTTTAACCTTTTCTTACCCGCTTTTTACCAAATATGGTCGGACATTCACACCGTCTTACAGCGGAACACCTCTGCTCCCGCTTTTGATGGTGTATAGTCAGGCATTTTAACCTTTTCTTACCCGCTTTTTACAAACTATGGTCGGACATTCAAACCTTCTTGTAGCCGAAAACCTCCGCTCCCTCTTTTGATTATACATTGTTGGGCATTCGCACCTTATTTACAAACTATAGTCAGACATTCACACCTTGCAGCTGAGCCACCTCAGCTCCCTGTTTTGATAGTGTATGTTCGGGCATTCGAACCTATTCTTACCCCCTTTTTACAAACTATGCTCGGAGATTCACACCTACTCACAGCCGAACAACTCCGCTCCCGCATTTGATTATGTATTGTCCGGCATTCTAGTCTCTTCTAACACATTTTTCAGCAATTATGGTCGGACATTCACACCTACTCACAGCCGAACACTTCCGCTCCCGCATTTGATGGTGTATAGCCGGGCATTCTCACCCTTTCTCATCAGCTTTTTGCAAATTATGATCTGACATTCACACCTACTTGCAGTCGAACAGCTCTGCTCCCGCTTTTGATTATGTTTGGTTGGATATTCGAACCTTTTCTTAACTGCTTTTTACAAACTTTGGTCGGACATTCAAACCTTCTTGTAGCCGAAAACCTCCGCTCCCTCTTTTGATTATACATTGTTGGGCATTCGCACCTTATTTACAAACTATAGTCAGACATTCACACCTTGCAGCTGAGCCACCTCAGCTCCCTGTTTTGATAGTGTATGTTCGGGCATTCGAACCTATTCTTACCCCCTTTTTACAAACTATGCTCGGAGATTCACACCTACTCACAGCCGAACAACTCCGCTCCCGCATTTGATTATGTATTGTCCGGCATTCTAGTCTCTTCTAACACATTTTTCAGCAATTATGGTCGGACATTCACACCTACTCACAGCCGAACACTTCCGCTCCCGCATTTCATGGTGTATAGCCGGGCATTCTCACCCTTTCTCATCAGCTTTTTGCAAATTATGATCTGACATTCACACCTACTTGCAGTCGAACAGCTCTGCTCCCGCTTTTGATTATGTTTGCTTGGATATTCGAACCTTTTTTTAACTGCTTTTTACAAACTTTGGTCGGACGTTCACACCTTCTTGCAGCCGAACACATCCACTTCCTCTTTTGATGGTATATATTCGGGCATTCGAACCTTTTCTTACCCGCTTTTTACAAACCGTGGTCGGACTTTCACACCTTCTTGTAGCCAAACAACTCCGCTCCCGCTATTGATTGTGTACAGTCGGGTATTTTAACCTTTTCTTACCCACTTTTTACCAACTATGGTCGGACATTTACACCTTCTTACAGCGGAACACCTCCGCTCCCTCTTTTGATGGTCTATGTTCGGGCATTCGAACCTTTTCTTAAACGCTTTTTACAAACTATGGACGGACATTCAAACCTTTTTGTAGCCGAACACATCCACTCCTGCTTTTGATGATGTATGGTTGGGCATTTTCACCTTTTCTTACCCATTTTTCAGTAATTATGGGTGGACATTCACACCTTCTTGCAGCTGAACAACTCCTCTCCCGCTTATGATCATGTGCGGTTTGATATTCGAAAATTTTCTTTCATGTTTTAAAGCAATTATTGATGGACATTCAAATCTTCTTGTAGCCGAACACATCCACTCCTGCTTTTGATGATGTATGGTTTGGCATTCGCACCCTTTTTTTACCCATTTTTCAGGAATTTTGGGTGGACATTCAGACCTTCTTGCAGCCGAAAACCTCCGCTCCCTCTTTTGATCATACATTGTCGGGCATTCGCACCTTATCTTACCCGCTTTTTACAAACTATAGTCAGACATTCACACCTTGCAGCTGAACCACCTCCGCTCCCTGTTTTGATCATGTATGGTCTGGCAATACTACCTTTTCTTACCCGTTTGTGAGTAATTAATCCCAAAATATTGAGCATAAAATAAGTCTTTATGCTGATGATGTATTACTTTTCCTTCAGAACTCACAGACGTCTCTCAGTCACACGATCACACTCATAAATAAATTCTCAGCACTTTCTGACTACTCTATCAACTGGTCTAAGACCACAGTTCTGCCCATTAACTGTAGGGTCCATAATATACCTGCGATCACTTTACAGTCAGGAAATATTAGATATTTAGGCATAAACATTTCCTCCAGGCTCTCAGAGCTAACAAAGCTAAATTATGTGCAATTATTAAAGACAGTAGAGAACGATCTCTCGTTGGAAGTCCTTACCTATATCACTTATGGGGAGAGTTACATCCATTAAAATGATGATACTACCAAAAGTTAACTATTTGTTCTCAATGATCCCCATAAAACCATCTGCTACTTGGTTTAAGTCACTAGATTCATGCATCTCCAAATTTCTGTGGAAAAACAAACCACCACGTATTAGTTTAATAACCCTACAGAAGACCAAGGACAGTGGTGGATTAGATTTACCTCATTTTCAGCACTATTCCTTAGACAATAGGTTACAATATATATCAAAATGGTTTAAACCTTGTTGTTGTCACAGTTCCCAGAGACGTTGTAATCGTTGAGGATTCTATATTCACCCCCTCATTAGAGGCACGTAATGCAGATTGATGACACTGAATCTTCTTCTCTGTTCATTGCTGGCATCATTCCCAGCATCGTAAGTGTTCGTGGCATTGTTAGCCTCTTCTTCTGGATCTTGATATCGAGAATCCTTTTGTATTTCTGGTTTGTCAGTCCTCTGTCTTCGTTCACCGGAGTCTTTGTCTTTTTGTCCTTGAGTTTGGTGATTTTTTCTTCTTTTGATGCCTTGACACAATGTGACAGGTGATACCACGTGGGAGATCCTGTAACTTGGACTGCTGTCCCTGTGCTGCGAAATGGCTGTGCTGCTCAAATGGTCTCTCCTTCATCATGGTTACATGCTGCCATTCCGACATCTCGCCATTCCGACATGGGTCTCCAATTGTCGGAATGGCGACACTTAATTTTTTATCAAACGTCCCACCATTCCGACACTTTTTTCCTCCTATGGTCGGAATGGCGGTATGTTTTTTGTTTTTATTTTAACATTCCGACAGTTCCTTTTAATAGCCTATTTTTTTACCCAAAACATTTTGCACTAATGATATGCCGGCGCAAATACGCCCTAAAGTTTGGCGCACAAGCTTTGCACATGCAGAGGCCACAGCCTCGCAAACAAACTTTAATAATCTATTATCAAAATCCCCTGAATTTCAAATATAAAAATACAGATATTAATGTAACTCTGGCGAGACTGAAACTGATTAAGCAGAAATACAGTGTCAGTGAGCTGTCACAGCAGCCAGCTGGAGCGGAGCTCTCCACAGAGCCCATGCGTCTTTTGCACGCTGTCATCATATGCAAAAGTAATAATTGCAATTACAGATATCACGGCTACTGCACAGGACACAGTTGCGAGCACTCTGCCTTGCCTTGCCAATAGGAGAAGAGAGAAATGACAGCATAGAACGTATAAAACACAACAAAATTCAGTAAAAACGTTTATTCATGTTATTCACGTGATTTATGAGTACTCACTCCAATTTTGGGAAGCGCGGATGGGCTTTGCGCATTTGGCACAAACACACAGCCGCAACGGTTGTAGCTTTATACAGCCTGTTGATATCTTAAGGACCTAACTGGTCACACCTGGGAGTAAATGTCATGTAGAGATTGTTTTTACATGACATTACAGCTGAACATATAGCTTTCATCCACAAACCAACGTGGGAGAGCCCGAAGACGCATGTGCCAGACGCACATAGGCATGCGTAAAACCAATTTTGACCACTTCATACTGTTTATTTGCTTTCTTTTAGTTAACTTTCGTTTCTTTTGGATTCTTGTGCGTGTTATGGAGCCGTTTTGGTCCATGTTTGTAAGCCTTTTTTTCCTGGATTAAATTTTCGGAAGTTGAAACAAGTGGCATTGGAGTGTGTGATTGAAAACCACCGCGGACTGCTTCTCCTCCTCCAGTTGCCGAGACTTTGTGTTTTTAATAACGCTTGTCTATAAACATGTGTTAAACATATAAATTGCATGAACAGAAAGAAGGGACTCACCTGTTGAGTAACACACATTTCCTTATACGGAAAGCCTTGTCGGAATGGTGGGACATTTGAACGTCAGAATAGCGGGATGTCGCAATGGTGGGATGTCGGAATGGTGGGACGTTTGCATGTCGGAATGGTGGTATGTCGGAATGGTGGTATGTCGGAATGGTGGGATGTCAGAATAGCGGGATGTCGGAATGGCGGGATTTCGGAATGGGTGTTGCCACCCCCTTCATCATATACACAGTTATTTATACATCCCCTTCCACCATGAAGCGTTGTCCCTTTTTGTTTCTCTCTTTGTTCTTAAAATGCTGTTATGCATGTCTAAACCAATCCATTAAATTAGATCATTTTGGCAGTAAAGCGATCTACAATGTGCTTGGTCGCAAAGCTGCTCATCTGTGGTAAACAGCTCTTCAGAAAGGCATTCTTCAATTGATTTCACTAATTCTATGTAATAATTTTGTGATTTCCTACAAAACTACACTTCTTCTCCCATCTGTCTGAGTATTTAATATTGTCTGGGTCCCGTTAAAACATGTATTTTTCCCATCTAATTCCTTGTTTGCTTTAAAACAAGTATTCCCCATTTTCTATCCCTTCAGTAGCCAACCAGTTTGTATGGAGTACACTGGAGCAACTTGACTGATCAGTAAAACACTGCTTTTGTTGTCACCGCAAGGCTTCCCCCGTCGGTTGTTTCACTGAGACACTACTGAGTAACTATAACTCAACACAGTTTATACACATAACATTCCTATACATACTAACAAACAAACAAACAATTATTTATCGCAATTTTCTCATCTCTGTTTGAACGTACACCCAGGTAAATATTCCTGTAGTCTTCTCATACCGACTATGGACCCATTCATTGTTTAACTTCACTGTTTTGCAAATCCTAATTGAATATTACACATTGACATTGAACTTTACTTGATAAGCAGGTCTTCATTGCATTCAGCAGCCTATATGTGAGCATCTATGTGTAAGCTGTTCTTCTTTGCATTTATCAGCAGCAAGCAATTCTTCATTGCACATGCATATGAAAATAGTAAAACAATTCCAATGCGTTAGCGAAACCTTCTATATCAGGAGTGTCCATCATGATGCTGGGAATAGAACCTCTTTCCTAGAATAGTTCAACCTTCATTACTCAACTGATCATAACTCCGCAATGAGCACATTTCAAAGTATCATTCCTCTACATGTATTCAAAAATCTATGTGTAAATGTTTAATATTTCTTATATTTGTTGATGTCATTCTGTGTGCATGTGGCCTAAACCCAATCTCTGTGTGGCAATTTTAATTTAAACAAGTTGAACTCTGCCTCTGATCATTTAAAAAAGGTGTGTACCAATATCAACCTTTCTCAGGTAATTACTGATCCTACAAAACCAAAGAGATCCTTCAAGGTTGTCCCTGATTGGCTCAATCTTAACATATCAAAGGTAGAAAATCCGCAGTATCTGAACTTGGTGTTAGTTATCACTGCTCAATAGCCTGTATCAGAATTGCAAAAATGAAAACATTAGGTCCACGCTTGGTATCCAGATCCTGAAACATCTCCATGAGCAGGCTTTTTTTTAACTGATCTGTTGAATAGTTATATGACACTGTTAAAATCCCAGATGAAGATCTAGCACTTGACCATTTTTGTAAATCTTCTAATTCCATAGTTGATAAACACGCCCCTTTTAAAAAGTATAGAACTTAGAACAGGTCTATCCCTGGCTTTCGGCAGAACTGTCTTCTTTACTTTTTTTTCCCCTTGTCCTGTTCAGCATTATGTCAGAAGAATTGTAGTCTGAATACCTTTGATGCCAAACAGATTTGTTTTGCCAAGGGAAGTTTTATAAATGTAAAGCTCCCCTTGATGCCCATTTATTTATTTCTGTTTACAATATATGACATGAACTGAACTGAACCGGACCGGGGGACAAGGAAAGAAGAAGAGGAAAGAAGAGGAAACAGAACAAAAATAGAAACAAAAACCAGACAACCAGCTGCTACACCTGTAAAAAACAAAACAGACAACAATCCATGGCCTATGAGGGGAATCCAGCCTTAGCGCCACCAGGAGCACCTGAAAGCAGACAAGCAGAGAAAAAACAAACACACAAACAAACAAAAACAAGCACAAGAAGCGACAATCGCATACAACACAGCTGTGGATATAGATGACCTGAGACGACATGATAATACATCAACTGCTTAGTGACCATGCTACTGGACTAATGAATGTGTGTGTGTGTGTGTGTGTGAGAACATGCAACACCCATGGCACAGGACCTACATGATAACCGTGCTTAGTTATGAGTGTATAAGCGTACAGGGCCACAATCCACAGCCCCCCCCCAAGCAATCAGAAGCAGGCAGAGAGGGCCACAAGACCCAGGCCACCAGCAGCCCCCACAGAGCACAGAACCAAGGCAGCCCACCGCAGGGGCAACCACGCATCCACCCAGAAGACTGCAGAGGAAGCCCCCGGAAAGAGCCCCCATAAGCATAGGGCAGAGGCACTCCGGGAACCAGGGGCAACAGCCCACCGACCCCGCCAGGCCCCAGCCGCCCAGACATGGGCCGTGCACTGGACCTGGGCCCCAGGAGCCCGAGCGCCCCCAAACCCCCCGGCAGAGGCCCCACCCAATACCCAGGAGGGCCAAGCGCCCCAGACAGCCACAAAGTGGGTCAGCGCCTGCCCCAGCGCCCCTGGCCAAGTGCCCTGGGAGTCAAGACGTGCCCACAGGTGGGTGAAGTCGCGAGCAGTGGGGAGAGGCAACGCTGATGCCCCATCGGGAGAAACACAGGCAGGCCAGGCGACAGCAAGTCCCAGATCCAGGCCCAATCATTACCACACACACTTTCACGTCCCATACATCCACACATCCACACATCCTACCTCCCTCGACTCTGCTGGGGTGTAGTGCAGCGGGCACACCAGGAGGCCAGCAACCCTCCAGCCACCACAGACCCCGAACCAGCAGAACAATTAATTAATCCTCCTGGCCCCTCCTGCCCCGAGCAGACACCAGGAAGCAGGGGTGTGCGAAGAAGACCCCTCCCCTCACCCTTCTGGCTCTTCAATATTTTCTAATAGTGAGCAATTAAAATTGAGGGGCAGCCAAACTTGTAGAACTGGGAGCGCGGCACTCTGGGCAGCCTACATACCCAAAGAGCCCCGCCCACCAGATGCCACTCAGTGTAACCACCCCCCAAGACCTAATGTGTGTGTGTGAGTGTGTTTGATAAGTAGTAATGTCTAAGGTGTAATTAAAACAGGGGCAGGGAACTGCAGAGTGCAACCAAAGGGGACCACCTACGTGGCCCCATCCACTACACCCCACCGAACACACACGCCCCCAAAACCCTTCATGTGTGAGTGTGTGCTGTGTACAGGAGCCAGAAGGGAGAGGGGTATGGGGATATATACCGGGGGAGCTACTCTCCCCCAGAGAGGGCAGCCAGGGACTGGCTGCAATAGGCATCCCCGCTACCTGGGAGCCAACAATGGGCAGGAGGGCCTGATGTCCACCAGGCTCGGGGCCTGCAGCGACCATATTCCGGGAGCTACTGTACCCCCAGAAGGTACCCATCCCGCCCCACCCCACTCAACCCAACCCCCCCCAGGAGGACCTCTACAAAAAACAAACAAACAAACCACCCGGTCACACCAGTTGCAGCAGCCTTGGCCTGAGACCCACCATCACCCAGCAACCCACCACCACCACTATGTGATAAAACTAATCAGAGGGGACCAGAGAGAATTAAATTCAGCCAATTGATGTTTTGAGGAGGCAGACATTGTTTCCATGCTAATATAATCTAAAAGAAAATTTCTAAACTGGTTAATACACAGATTGTTCTTCGCTTTCCAGTTCATGAGAATAGTTTTCTTTGCGATACATATCACTGTGACAACCATGTGTGCTGAGTTAATTTCCATGTTGATGTTGTCTAAGTCACCCAGTATGCACAGTGTGGGGCATGCAGGGATGCTACACTTTAGCCATGTTGACAGGTCCTCACAGACTTCAAGCCAGAACTTCTGGACAGGCGCAGAAAACCACAAAGCGTGTGCATAATCATCAGGTGTGTTATCTGTGCAATGTGAGCAGATGTTTGAGTGTGTTAGACCCATCCTGAACATCCTTTGTCCTGTATAGTGTGTTCTATGAAGGATTTTGTATTGTATGAGCTGTAAATTAGGATTTCGAGTCTTTATGAAGGTGTTCAAACATATTTGTGGTTAGAAGCTATGACCAGAACTGATGGATAAATCTGCCTCCCATTTTGAGGATGGAAGAGACATTGTGTCATCTATCTTAGACAATAATTTATATAGGTGGTATATACAGCTGCTTAGAAATTCTGCTACCCTAGTCGGGGGTTGTAAGTCTGGTTGGTGGAGGATATATCCATCCATCCATCCATCATCTGCCGCTTATCCGGGGGTCGGGTCGCGGGGGCAGCAGCTTGAGCAGAGAAACCCAGACGTCTCTGTCCCCGGCCACTTTCTCCAGCTCTTCCGGGGGGACCCCGAGGCATTCCCAGGCCAGCCGAGAGACATAGTCTCTCCAACGTGTCCTGGGTCTCCCCCGGGGTCTCCTCCCAGTGGGACGTGCCCGGAACACCTCCCCAGGGAGGCGCCCAGGGGGCATCCTAACCAGATGCCCGAGCCACCTCATCTGACTCCTCTCAATGCGGAGGAGCAGCGGTTCTACTCCGAGCCCCTCCCGGATGACTGAGCTTCTCACCCTATCTCTAAGGGAGAGCCCAGACACCCTGCGGAGGAAACCCATTTCGGCCGCTTGTATTCGCGATCTTGTTCTTTCGGTCACTACCCACAACTCGTGACCATAGGTGAGGATGGGAACGTAGATTGACCAGTAAGTAGAGAGCTTCGCCTTCTGGCTCAGCTCCCTCTTCACAACGACGGGTCGGTGCAGAGCCTGCAACACTGCAGGCGCCGCACCGATCCGCCCGTCAATCTCCCGCTCCATTCGTCCGTCACTCGTGAACAAGACCCCGAGATACTTGAACTCCTCCTCTTGGGGAAGGATCTCATTCCCGACCCGGAGAGAGCATTCCACCCTTTTCCGGCTGAGAACCATAGTCTCGGATTTGGAGGTGCTGATTCTCATCCCAGCCGCTTCACACTCGGCTGCGAATCACTCCAGTGAGAGCTGAAGGTCACGGCCTGACGACGCTAACAGAACCACATCATCTGCAAAAAGCAGAGACCCGATTCTGAGGTCGCCAAATGGGACACCCTCAACGCCCTGGCTCCGCCTAGAAATTCTGTCCATAAAAGTTAGGAACAGAATCGGTGACAAAGGGCAGCCCTGACGGAGTCCAACTCTCACCGGAAACGTATCCGACTTACTGCCGGCAATGCGGACCAAACTCTGGCACCGGTCATACAGAGACCGAACGGCCCCTATCAAGGGGTCCGGCACTCCATATTCCCGGAGCACCCCCCACAGGACTCCACGAGGGACACGGTCGAACGCTTTCTCCAAGTCCACAAAACACATGTAGACTGGTTGGGCAAACTCCAATGCACCCTCCAGGATCCTGCCGAGGGTATAGAGCTGGTCCACTGTTCCACGGCCAGGACGAAAGCCACACTGCATCTCCTGAATCCGAGGCTCGATTATCCGACGGATCCTCCTCTCCAATACCCCCGAATAGACCTTACCAGGGAGGCTGAGGAGTGTGATACCCCTATAGTTGGAACACACCCTCCGGTCCCTCTTTTTAAAGAGGGGGACCACCACCCCAATCGGCCAGTCCAGAGGCACTGTCCCCGATGTCCACGCGATACTGCAGAGGCGTGTCAGCCAAGACAGCCCTACAACATCCAGAGCCTTGAGAAACTCAGGACGGACCTCATCCACCCCCGGGGCCTTGCCACCGAGGAACTTTTTAACCACCTCGGCAACCTCAGCCCCAGAAATGGGAGGCCCCGTCTCCGAGCTCTCCGACTCTGCCTCTTCCGAGCACGTGTTGGTAGGATTGAGGAGTTCCTCGAAGTACTCCCCCCACCGACTCCCCCACCGACTCACAACATCCCTAGTTGAGGTCAGCAAAGCCCCGTCCGCACTGTAAACAGTGTTGACTGTGAGCCGCTTCCCCCCCCTGAGACGCCGGATGGTGGACCAGAATCTTTTCGAGGCCGTCCGGAAATCGTTCTCCATGGTCTCACCGAACTCCTCCCAGGCCCGAGTTTACCTTACGGCCACAACTCCGACCAGCTGCCTCGGCAATGGAGTCACGGAACATGGCCCATTCAATGTCCCCCACCTCAAATATGGTTGAAGCTCTGCCGGAGGTGGGAGTTAAAGCTCCTTCTGACGGGGGATTCTGACAAACGCTCCCAGCAGACCCTCACAATACGTTTGGGCCTGCCAGGTGTGATCGGCATCCTCCCCCACCAGCGGAGCCACCTCACCACCAGGTGGTGATCAGTTGACAGCTCCGCCCCGCTCTTCACCCGAGTGTCCAGGACATACGGCCGCAAGTCCGATGATACAACCACAAAGTCGATCATCGAACTGCGGCCAATGGTGTCCTGGTGCCAAGTGCACATATGGACACCCTTATGCCTGAACATGGTGTTCGTTATGGACAGTCTATGACTGGCACAGAAGTCCAACAACATAACACCACTCTGATTCAGATCGGGGGGGCCGTTCCTCCCAATCACACCCCTCCAGGTCTCACTGTCATTGCCCACGTGAGCATTGAAGTCCCCCAGCAGAATGAGGGAGTCTCCGGTAGGAGCATTCTCCAGTGCCTCCCCCAGAGACTCCAAAAAGGGTAGGTACTCTGAACTGCTGTTTGGCGCATAGGCAGAAACAACAGTCAGGACTCGTCCCCCCACCCAAGGCGGAGGGAGGCTACCCTCTCGTTCACTGGGGTAAACCCCAATGTACTGGCACACAGCCGGGGGGCAATAAGTATGCCCACACCTGCTCTGCGCCTCTCACCACGGGCAACTCCAGAGTGGAAGAGAGGTCCAACCCCTCTCAAGAGTACTGGTTCCAGATCCCAAGCCGTGCGTCGAGGTGAGTCCGACTATATCTAACGGTCTGATGAAGTTTCAACAATAAACAACAAACTTTGTATTATGAGAAAGAACCAGACTCATTCTTTAGGAATCCGAAAATAAGCTCTATTTTACGAGTTATGCACGAATTCGGATTCTCCTATAAAACGAATTCCTTAACTCAAACCAAGTTAAGACTGCTTTGTCCTTCATATTTATTCATGTCTAATCAAGTTTCAATGATAAACAACGTTGTACTTTGTAGAATGAGAAAGAACTTCTTCAGCAATAAGCATCTCTCGACAAATGACGAAATACAGATTTTGCTATAAAATTAATTGCTATCAGCCTGACTTAAAACTGTTTGTCTTCCTTATTTATCCACTTCAAATCAAGTTTCAACAATTAAAAAAATTTTGTAGTTTGAGAAAGAACAACTTAATCTTGAGCAATCAGTATAAAAAGAAGGTAAGCAAAGGTGCGAATGTCAAACCATACATGATCAAAACAGGGAGCGGAGGTGTTTGGCTAAGACAAGGTGTGAATGTCCACCCATAATTAATGAAAAGCGGGCAACAAGTAGGTTCGAATGCCCAACCATACATCATCAAAAGCAGGAGTGGATATGTTCGGCTACAAGAAGGTTTGAACGTCTGACCATAGTTTGTAAAAAGCGGGTAAGAAAAGGTTTGAATGCCTGAACATACACCATCAAAGGAGGGAGCGGAGGTGTTCCGCTGTAAGAAGGTGTGAATGTCCGACCATAGTTGGTAAAAAATGGGTAAGAAAAGGTTAAAATACCCGACTGTACACAATCAGTAGCGGGTGCGGAGTTGTTCGGCTACTAAAAGGTGTGAAAGTCCGACCATGGTTTGTAAAAAGCGGGTAAGAAAAGGTGCGAATGCCCGAAAATGTGTGATCAAAAGAGGGAGCGGAGGTGTTCGGCTGCAAGAAGGTGTGAATGTACACCCATAATTACTAAAAAATGGGTAAGAAAAGGTGCGAATGCCTAACTACACATAATCAAAAGCAGGAGTGGATGTGTTCGGCTCCAAGAAGGGTTGAATGTCTGACCATAGCTTGTAAAAAGCAGGTAAGAAAAGGTTTGACTGCCCGAACATACACCATCAAAAGAGGGAGCGGAGGTGTTCCGCTGTAAGAAGGTGTGAATGTCCGACCATAGTTGGTAAAAAGCGGGTAAGAAAAGGTTAAAATACCCGACTGTACACAATCAATAGCGGGAGCGGAGTTGTTCGGCTACTAAAAGATGTGAAAGTCCGACTATGGTTTGTAAAAAGCGGGTAAGAAAAGGTGCTAATGCCCGACAATGTATGATCAAAAGAGGGAGTGGTTTTCGGCTGTAAGAAGGTCTGAATGTCCAACTATAATTTGTAAAAACCGGGTAAGAAAAGGCTTGAAAGCCCGACTATACACCATCATAAGCGGGAGAGGAGGTGTTCAGCTGCAAGAAGGTGTGAATGTCCACCAGTAATTACTGAAAAATGGGTAAGAAAAGGTGCGAATGCCCAAACATACATCATCAAAAGCAGGAGTGGATGTGTTGGGCTACAAGAAGGTTTGAAAGTCCGACCATGGTTTGTAAAAAACGGGTAAGAAAAGGTGCGAATGCCCAACAATGTATGATCAAAAGATGGAGCGGAGGTTTTTGGCTACAAGAAGGTTTGAATGTCCGACCATAGTTTGTAAAAAGCAGGTAAGAAAAGGTTCAAATGCCTGACAATACATCATCAAAAGCGGGAGCGGAGGTGTTCCGCTGTAAGATGGTGTGAATGTCCGACCATAGTTGGTAAAAAGCGGGTAAGAAAAGGTTAAAATACCCGACTGTACACAATCAATAGCGGGAGCGGAGTTGTTCGGCTACAAGAAGGTGTGAAAGTCCAACCATGGTTTGTAAAAAGCTGCTAAGAAAAGGTTCGAATGCCCGAATATATACCATCAAAAGCGGAGGTGGAGGTGTTCGGCTGCAAGAAGGTGTGAACGTCCGACCAAAGTTTGTAAAAAGTAGTTAAGAAAAGGTTCGAATATCCAACCAAACATAATCAAAAGCGGGAGCAGAGCTGTTCGACTGCAAGTAGGTGTGAATGTCCAGCCATAATTACTCACAAACGGGTAAGAAAAGGTAGTATTGCCTGACCATACATGATCAAAACAGGGAGCTGAGGTGGTTCAGCACCAAGGTGTGAATGTCTGACTATAGTTTGTAAAAAGCGGGTAAGATAAGGTGCGAATGCCCGACAATGTATGATCAAAAGAGGGAGCAGAGGTTTTCAGCTGCAAGATGGTCTGAATGTCCACCCAAAATTCCTGAGAAATGGGTAAAAAATAGGTGCGAATGCCAAACCATACATCATGCAAAGCAGGAGTGGATGTGTTCGGCTACAAGAAGATTTGAATGTCCATCAATAATTGCTTTAAAACATGAAAGAAAATTTTCGAATATGAAACCGCACATGATCATAAGCGGGAGAGGAGTTGTTCAGCTGCAAGAAGGTGTGAATGTCCACCCATAATTACTGAAAAATGGGTAAGAAAAGGTGAAAATGCCCAACCATACATCATCAAAAGCAGGAGTGGATGTGTTCGGCTACAAGAAGGTTTGAATGTCCGAGCATAGTTTGTAAAAAGCGGGTAAGAAAAGGTTCGAATGCCCAAACATACACCATCAAAAGAGGGAGAGGAGGTGTTCCGCTGTAAGAAGGTGTGAATGTCCGACCATAGTTGGTAAAAAACGGGTAAGAAAAGGTTAAAATACCCGACTGTACACAATCAATAGCGGGAGCGGATGTGTTTGGCTACAAGAATGTGTGACAGTCCGACCATGGTTTGTAAAAAACGGGTAAGAGAAGGTGCGAATGCCCGACAATGTATGATCAAAAGAGGGAGCGGAGGTTTTCGGCTACAAGAAGGTTTGAATGTCCGACCATAGTTTGTAAAAAGCGGGTGAGAAAAGGTTCAAATGCCTGACTATACACCATCAAAAGCGGGAGCGGAGGTGTTCCAGTGTAAGACGGTGTGAATGTCCAACCATAGTTGGTAAAAAGCGGGTAAGAAAAGGTTAAAATACCTGACTGTACATAATCAATAGCGGGAGCGGAGTTGTTCGGCTACAAGAAGGTGTGAAAGTTCAACCATGGTTTGTAAAAAGCTGCTAAGAAAAGGTTCGAATGCCCGAATATATACCATCAAAAGCGGAAGCGGAGGTGTTCGGCTGCAAGAAGGTGTGAACGTCCGACCAAAGTTTGCAAAAAGCAGTTAAGAAAAGGTTCGAATGCCCGAATATATACCATCAAAAGCGGGAGCAGAGCTTTTTCGACTGCAAGTAGGTGTGAATGTCCAGCCATAATTACTCACAAACGGGTAAGGAAAGGTAGTATTGCCAGACCATACATGATCAAAACAGGGAGCTGAGGTGGTTCAGCTGCAAGGTGTGAATGTCTGACTATAGTTTGTAAAAAGCGGGTAAGACAAGGTGCGAATGCCCGACAATGTATGATCAAAAGAGGGAGTGGAGGTCTTCGGCTGCAAGGTCTGAATGTCCAACCATAATTTCTAAAAACCGGGTAAGAAAAGGCTCGAAAGCCCGACTATACACAATCAAAAGCGGGAGCGGGAGGTTTTCAGCTGCAAATCCTAATCTCAAACCAAGTGAAAACTGCTTTGTCCTTCATATTTATCAATGTCTAGATCGACTTCAACAAAGAACAACATTGTACTTTGCAGTAAAGAAAGAGCAAATCAAAAGTTTTAGGAATCCGAGAATAAGCTTATTTTCATGAGTTCTGCACGATTATTGATTTTACTATAAATGAATGCCTTCACTCAAACTATGTTAAAACTGCTTTGTCCTTCATATTTATCAATGTCTAGATTGACTTCAACAAAGAACAACACTGGATTTTGCAGTAGAAGAAAGAGCAACACTGAAGGATCAGTAATCCGAGAATAAGCTTATTTTCATACGTTCTGCATGATTTGGGATTTTATGTATAAAATGAATTCCTTCACTCAAACCAAGTTAAAACTGCTTTGTCCTTCATATTTATCAATGTCTAGATCGACTTCAACAAAGAACAACATTGTATTTTGCAGTAGAAGAAAAAGCAACACTGAAGGATCAGGAATCCGAGAATAAGCTTCTTTTCATACGTTCTGCATGATTTGGGATTTTGCTATAAAATTAATTCCTTCACTCAAACAAAGTGGAAACTGCTTTGTCCTTCATATTTATCAATGTCTATATCGATTTCAACAAAGAACAAGGCTGTATTTTGCAGTATAGGAAAGAGCAACACTGGAGGATCAGGAATCCGAAAACAAGCTTCTTTTCATACGTTCTGCTTGATTTGGGATTTTGCTATAAAATTAATTCCTTCACTCAAACAAAGTGGAAACTGCTTTGTCCTTCATATTTATCAATGTCTATATCGATTTCAACAAAGAACAAGGCTGTATTTTGCAGTATAGGAAAGAGCAACACTGGAGGATCAGGAATCCGAGAATAAGCTTACTTTCATGAGTCCTGCACGATTTCGGATTTTCCTATAAAATGAATTGCTTTACTCAAACCAAGTTAAAATTGCTTTGTCTTTCATAGTTATCCATGTCTAAAATGTATCAAGCATAAAGTTCCTCATATTACCCTGAATGAGAAAGAAGCATCCCTTTGGTTGAGCAATACGTTCCTTTTGCGGAGTTATGCATGATTTCGGATTTTGCTATAAAATTCATTCCTATTGATTGTGTACAGTCGGGTATTTTAACCTTTTCTTACCCGCTTTTTACCAACTATGGTCGGAAATTCACACCGTCTTACAGCGGAACATCTCCGCTCCCGCTTTTGATGGTGTATAGTCAGGCATTTGAACCTTTTCTTACCCACTTTTTACAAACTATGGTCGGACATTCAAACCTTCTTGTAGCCGAAAACCTCTGCTCCCTCTTTTGATTATACATTGTCGGGCATTCGCACCTTATCTTACCCGCTTTTTACAAACTATAGTCAGACATTCACATCTTGGTGCTGAACCACCTCAGCTCCCATTTTGATCATGTATGGTCTGGCAATACTACCTTTTCTTACCCGTTTGTGAGTAATTATGGCTGGACATTCACACCTACTTGCAGTCGAACAGCTCTGCTCCCGCTTTTGATTATGTTTGGTTGGATATTCGAACCTTTTCTTAACTGCTTTTTACAAACTTTGGTCAGACGTTCACACCTTCTTGCAGCCGAACACCTCCGCTTCCGCTTTTGATGGTATATATTCGGGCATTCGAACCTTTTCTTACCAGCTTTTTACAAACCATGGTTGGACTTTCACACCTTCTTGTAGCCGAACAACTCCGCTCCCCCTATTGATTGTGTACAGTCGGGTATTTTAACCTTTTCTTACCCGCTTTTTACCAACTATGGTCGGACATTCAAACCATTTTACAGCGGAACACCTCCGCTCCCGCTTTTGATGGTGTATAGTCAGGCATTTGAACCCTTTCTTACCCGCTTTTTACAAACTATGGTCGGACATTCAAACCTTCTTGTAGCCAAAAACCTCTGCTCCCTCTTTTGATCATACATTGTCGGGCATTTGCACCTTTTCTTACCCGTTTTTTACAAACCATGGTCGGACTTTCACACATTCTTGTAGCCAAACACATCCGCTCCCGCTATTGATTGTGTACAGTCGGGTATTTTAACCTTTTCTTACCCACTTTTTACGAACTATGGTCGGACATTCACACCGTCTTACAGCGGAACACCTCCGCCCCCGCTTTTGATGGTGTATAGTCAGGCATTTGAACCTTTTCTTAGCAGCTTTTTACAAACCATGGTTGAACTTTCACACCTTCTTGTAGCCGAACAACTCCGCTCCCTCAATTGATTGTGTACAGTCAGGTATTTTAACCTTTTCTTACCCGCTTTTTACCAACTATGGTCGGACATTCACACCGTCTTACAGCGGAACACCTCCGCTCCCGCTTTTGATGGTGTATAGTCAGGCATTTGAACCTTTTCTTACCCGCTTTTTACAAACTATGGTCGGACATTCAAACCTTCTTGTAGCCAAAAACCTCCGCTCCCTCTTTTGATCATACATTGTCGGGCATTCGCACCTTTTCTTACCCACTTTTTACAAACCATGGTCGGACTTTCAAACCTTCTTGTAGCCCAACACATCCACTCCTGCTTTTGATGATGTATGTTTGGGCATTCGCACCTTTTCTTACCCATTTTTCAGTAATTATGGGTGGACATTCACACCTTCTTGCAGCTGAACACCTCCTCTCCCGCTTATGATGGTGTATAGTCGGGCTTTCAAGCCTTTTCTTACCCGGTTTTTACAAATTATAGTTGGACATTCAGACCTTCTTACAGCCGAAAACCTCCACTCCCTCTTTTGATCATACATTGTCGGGCATTAGCACCTTTTCTTACCCGCTTTTTACAAACCATAGTCGGACTTTCACATCTTTTAGTAGCCGAACAACTCCGCTCCCGCTATTGATTGTGTACAGTCGGGTATTTTAACCTTTTCTTACCCGCTTTTTACCAACTATGGTCGGACATTCACACCTTCTCACAGCGGAACACCTCCGCTCCCTCTTTTTATGGTGTATGTTCGGGCAGTCAAACCTTTTCTTACCTGCTTTTTAAAAACTATGGTCAGACATTCAACCCTTCTTGGAGCCGAACACATCCACTCCTGCTTTTGATTATGTATAGTTGGGCATTTTCACCTTTTCTTACCCATTTTTCAATAATTATGGGTGTACATTCACACCTTCTTGCAGCCGAACACCTCCGCTCCCTCTTTTGATCATACATTTTTGGGCATTCGCACCTTTTCTTAGCAGCTTTTTACAAACCATGGTCGGACTTTCACACCTTTTAGTAGCCGAACAACTCCGCACCCGCTACTGATTGTGTACAGTCGGGTATTTTAACCTTTTCTTACCCGTTTTTTACCAACTACGGGCGGACATTCACACCTTCTTACAGCGGAACACCTCCGCTCCCGCTTTTGATGGTGTATAGTCAGGCATTTGAACCTTTTCTTACCCGCTTTTTACAAACTATGGTCGGACATTCAAACCTTCTTGTAGCCAAAAACCTCCGCTCCCTCTTTTGATCATACATTGTCGGGCATTCGCACCTTTTCTTACCCGTTTTTTACAAACCATGGTCGGACTTTCAAACCTTCTTGTAGCCCAACACATCCACTCCTGCTTTTGATGATGTATGTTTGGGCATTCGCACCTTTTCTTACCCATTTTTCAGTAATTATGGGTGGACATTCACACCTTCTTGCAGCTGAACACCTCCTCTCCCGCTTATGATGGTGTATAGTCGGGCTTTCAAGCCTTTTCTTACCCGGTTTTTACAAATTATAGTTGGACATTCAGACCTTCTTACAGCCGAAAACCTCCACTCCCTCTTTTGATCATACATTGTCGGGCATTAGCACCTTTTCTTACCCGCTTTTTACAAACCATAGTCGGACTTTCACATCTTTTAGTAGCCGAACAACTCCGCTCCCGCTATTGATTGTGTACAGTCGGGTATTTTAACCTTTTCTTACCCGCTTTTTACCAACTATGGTCGGACATTCACACCTTCTCACAGCGGAACACCTCCGCTCCCTCTTTTGATGGTGTATGTTCGGGCAGTCAAACCTTTTGTTACCTGCTTTTTAAAAACTATGGTCAGACATTCAACCCTTCTTGGAGCCGAACACATCCACTCCTGCTTTTGATTATGTATAGTTGGGCATTTTCACCTTTTCTTACCCATTTTTCAATAATTATGGGTGTACATTCACACCTTCTTGCAGCCGAACACCTCCGCTCCCTCTTTTGATCATACATTTTTGGGCATTCGCACCTTTTCTTACCCGCTTTTTACAAACCATGGTCGGACTTTCACACCTTTTAGTAGCCGAACAACTCCGCACCCGCTACTGATTGTATACAGTCGGGTATTTTAACCTTTTCTTACCCGTTTTTTACCAACTACGGGCGGACATTCACACCTTCTTACAGCGGAACACCTCCGCTCCCTCCTTTGATGGTGTATGTTCGGGCATTCGAACCTTTTCTTACCCGCTTTTTACAAACTATGGTCAGACGTTCAAACCTTCTTGTAGCCGAACATATCCACTCCTGCTTTTGATGATGTATGGTTGGGCATTCGAACCTACTTGTTGCCCGCTTTTCATTAATTATGGGTGGACATTCACACCTTGTCTCAGCCAAACACCTCCGCTCCCTGTTTTGATCATGTATGGTTTGACATTCGCACCTTTGCTTACCCTCTTTTTATACTGATTGCTCAAGATTAAGTTGTTCTTTCTCAAACTACAAAATTTTTTTAATTGTTGAAACTTGATTTGAAGTGGATAAATAAGGAAGACAAACAGTTTTAAGTCAGGCTGATAGCAATTGATTTTATAGCAAAATCTGTATTTCGTCATTTGTCGAGAGATGCTTATTGCTGAAGAAGTTCTTTCTCATTCTACAAAGTACAACGTTGTTTATCATTGAAACTTGATTAGACATGAATAAATATGAAGGACAAAGCAGTCTTAACTTGGTTTGAGTTAAGGAATTCGTTTTATAGGAGAGTCCGAATTCGTGCATAACTCGTAAAATAGAGCTTATTTTCGGATTCCTGAAGAATGAGTCTGGTTCTTTCTCATAATACAAAGTTTGTGGTTTATTGTTGAAACTTCATCAGACCGTTAGATATAGTCGGACTCATCTCGACGCACGGCTTGGGATCTGGAACCAGTACTCTTGAGAGGGGTTGGACTCTCTTCCACTCTGGAGTTGCCCGTGGTGAGAGGCGCAGAGCAGGTGTGGGCATACTTATTGCCCCCCGGCTGTGTGCCAGTACATTGGGGTTTACCCCAGTGAACGAGAGGGTAGCCTCCCTCCGCCTTGGGTGGGGGGACGAGTCCTGACTGTTGTTTGTGCCTATGCGCCAAACAGCAGTTCAGAGTACCTACCCTTTTTGGAGTCTCTGGGGGAGGCACTGGAGAATGCTCCTACCGGAGACTCCCTCATTCTGCTGGGGGACTTCAATGCTCACGTGGGCAATGACAGTGAGACCTGGAGGGGTGTGATTGGGAGGAACGGCCCCCCCGATCTGAATCAGAGTGGTGTTATGTTGTTGGACTTCTGTGCCAGTCATAGACTGTCCATAACGAACACCATGTTTAGGCATAAGGGTGTCCATATGTGCACTTGGCACCAGGACACCCTTGGCCGCAGTTCGATGATCGACTTTGTGGTTGTATCATCGGACTTGCGGCCGTATGTCCTGGACACTTGGGTGAAGAGAGGGGCGGAGCTGTCAACTGATCACCACCTGGTGGTGAGGTGGCTCCGCTGGTGGGGGAGGATGCCGATCAGACCTGGCAGGCCCAAACGTATTGTGAGGGTCTGCTGGGAGCGTTTGTCAGAATCCCCCGTCAGAAGGAGCTTTAACTCCCACCTCCGGCAGAGCTTCAACCATATTTGAGGTGGGGGACATTGAATGGGCCATGTTCCGTGACTCCATTGCTGAGGCAGCTGGTCGGAGTTGTGGCCGTAAGGTGGTCGGTGCCTGTCGTGGCGGCAACCCTCGAACCTGCTGGTGGACACCAGTGGTGAGGGAAGCCGTCAAGCTGAAGAAGGAGTCCTATCGGGCCTTTTTGGCCAGTGGGACCCTGGAAGAAGCTGATAGGTACCGACGGGCCAGACGGGCCGCGGCTTCGGCGGTTGCTGAGGCAAAAACTCGGGCCTGGGAGGAGTTCGGTGAGACCATGGAGAACGATTTCCGGACGGCCTCGAAAAGATTCTGGTCCACCATCCGGCGTCTCAGGGGGGGGGAGCGGCTCACAGTCAACACTGTTTACAGTGGGGACGGGGCTTTGCTGACCTCAACTCGGGATGTTGTGAGTCGGTGGGGGGAGTACTTCGAGGAACTCCTCAATCCTACCAACACGTGCTCGGAAGAGGCAGAGTCGGAGAGCTCGGAGACGGGGCCTCCCATTTCTGGGGCTGAGGTTGCCGAGGTGGTTAAAAAGCTCCTCGGTGGCAAGGCAAGGGTGGATGAGGTCCGTCCTGAGTTTCTCAAGGCTCTGGATGTTGTAGGGCTGTCTTGGCTGACACGCCTCTGCAGTATCGCGTGGACATCGGGGACAGTGCCTCTGGACTGGCAGATTGGGGTGGTGGTCCCCCTCTTTAAAAAGGGGGACCGGAGGGTGTGTTCCAACTATAGGGGTGTCACACTCCTCAGCCTCCCTGGTAAGGTCTATTCGGGGGTATTGGAGAGGAGGATCCGTCGGATAATCGAGCCTCGGATTCAGGAGATGCAGTGTGGCTTTCGTCCTGGCCGTGGAACAGTGGACCAGCTCTATACCCTCGGCAGGATCTTGGAGGGTGCATGGGAGTTCGCCCAACCAGTCTACATGTGTTTTGTGGACTTGGAGAAAGCGTTCGACCGTGTCCCTCGTGGAGTCCTGTGGGGGGTGCTCCGGGAATATGGAGTGCCGGACCCCTTGATAGGGGCCGTTCGGTCTCTGAATGACCGGTGCCAGAGTTTGGTCCGCATTGCCGGCAGTAAGTCGGATACGTTTCCGGTGAGAGTTGGACTCCGTCAGGGCTGCCCTTTGTCACGATTCTGTTCCTAACTTTTATGGACAGAATTTCTAGGCGGAGCCAGGGCATTGAGGGTGTCCCATTTGGCGACCTCAGAATCGGGTCTCTGCTTTTTGCAGATGATGTGGTTCTGTTAGCGTCGTCAGGCCGTGACCTTCAGCTCTCACTGGAGTGATTCGCAGCCGAGTGTGAAGCGGCTGGGATGAGAATCAGCACCTCCAAATCCGAGACTATGGTTCTCAGCCGGAAAAGGGTGGAATGCTCTCTCCGGGTCGGGAATGAGATCCTTCCCCAAGAGGAGGAGTTCAAGTATCTCGGGGTCTTGTTCACGAGTGACGGACGAATGGAGCAGGAGATTGACGGGCGGATCGGTGCGGCGCCTGCAGTGTTGCAGGCTCTGCACCGACCCGTCGCTGTGAAGAGGGAGCTGAGCCAGAAGGCGAAGCTCTCTACTTACTGGTCAATCTACGTTCCCATCCTCACCTATGGTCACGAGTTGTGGGTAGTGACCGAAAGAACAAGATCGCGAATACAAGCGGCCGAAATGGGTTTCCTCCGCAGGGTGTCTGGGCTCTCCCTTAGAGATAGGGTGAGAAGCTCAGTCATCCGGGAGGGGCTCGGAGTAGAACCGCTGCTCCTCCGCATTGAGAGGAGTCAGATGAGGTGGCTCGGGCATCTGGTTAGGATGCCCCCTGGGCGCCTCCCTGGGGAGGTGTTCCGGGCACGTCCCACTGGGAGGAGACCCCGGGGGAGACCCAGGACACGTTGGAGAGACTATGTCTCTCGGCTGGCCTGGGAACGCCTCGGGGTCCCCCCGGAAGAGCTGGAGGAAGTGGCCGGGGACAGAGACGTCTGGGTTTCTCTGCTCAAGCTGCTGCCCCCGCGACCCGACCCCCGGATAAGCGGCAGATGATGGATGGATGGATGGATATATCCTCCACCAACCAGACTTACAACCCCCAACTAGGGTAGCAGAATTTCTAAGCATCTGTACCCCAAAACTACTATCAAAAATATATAAATTATTGTCTAAGATAGATGACGTGATGTAGTGGATGGGGCCACGTAGGTGGTCCCCTTTGGTTGCACTCTGCAGTTCCCTGCCCCTGTTTTAATTACACCTTAGACATTACTACTTATCAAACACACTCACACACACACATTAGGTCTTGGGGGGTGGTTACACTGAGTGGCATCTGGTGGGAGGGGCTCTTTGGGTATGTAGGCTGCCCAGAGTGCCGCGCTCCCAGTTCTACAAGTTTGGCTGCCCCTCAATTTTAATTGCTCACTATTAGAAAATATTGAAGAGCCAGAAGGGTGAGGGGAGGGGTCTTCTTCGCACACCCCTGCTTCCTGGTGTCTGCTCGGGGCAGGAGGGGCCAGGAGGATTAATTAATTTTTCTGCTGGTTCGGGGTCTGTGGTGGCTGGGGGGTTGCTGGCCTCCTGGTGTGCCCGCTGCACTACACCCCAGCAGAGTCGAGGGAGGTAGGATGTGTGGATGTGTGGATGTATGGGACGTGAAAGTGTGTGTGGTAATGATTGGGCCTGGATCTGGGACTTGCTGTCGCCTGGCCTGCCTGTGTTTCTCCCGATGGGGCATCAGCGTTGCCTCTCCCCACTGCTCGCGACTTCACCCACCTGTGGGCACGTCTTGACTCCCAGGGCACTTGGCCAGGGGCGCTGGGGCAGGCGCTGACCCACTTTGTGGCTGTCTGGGGCGCTTGGCCCTCCTGGGTATTGGGTAGGGCCTCTGCCGGGGGGTTTGGGGGCGCTCGGGCTCCTGGGGCCCAGGTCCCGGAGTGCCTCTGCCCTATGCTTATGGGGGCTCTTTCCGGGGGCTTCCTCTGCAGTCTTCTGGGTGGATGCGTGGTTGCCCCTGCGGTGGGCTGCCTGGGTTCTGTGCTCTGTGGGGGCTGCTGGTGGCCTGGGTCTTGTGGCCCTCTCTGCCTGCTTCTGATTGCTTGGGGGGGGGCTGTGGATTGTGGCCCTGTACGCTTATACACTCATAACTAAGCACGGTTATCATGTAGGTCCTGTGCCATGGGTGTTGCATGTTCTCACACACACACACACATTCATTAGTCAAGTAGCATGGTCACTAAGCAGTTGATGTATTATCATGTCGTCTCAGGTCATCTATATCCACAGCTGTGTTGTATGCGATTGCCGCTTCTTGTGCTTGTTTTTGTTTGTTTGTGTGTTTGTTTTTTCTCTGCTTGTCTGCTTTCAGGTGCTCCTGGTGGCGCTAAGGCTGGATTCCCCTCATAGGCCATGGATTGTTGTCTGTTTTGTTTTTTACAGGTGTAGCAGCTGGTTGTCTGGTTTTTGTTTCTATTTTTGTTCTGTTTCCTCTTCTTTCCTCTTCTTCTTTCCTTGTCCCCCGGTCCGGTTCAGTTCAGTTCATGTCATATATTGTAAACAGAAATAAATAAATGGGCATCAAGGGGAGCTTTACATTTATAAAACTTCCCTTGGCAAAACAAATCTGTTTGGCATCAAAGGTATTCAGACTACAATTCTTCTGACATAATGCTGAACAGGACAAGGGGAAAAAAAAGTAAAGAAGACAGTTCTGCCGAAAGCCAGGGATAGACCTGTTCTAAGTTCTATACTTTTTAAAAGGGGCGTGTTTATCAACTATGGAATTAGAAGATTTACAAAAATGGTCAAGTGCTAGATCTTCATCTGGGATTTTAACAGTGTCATATAACTATTCAACAGATCAGTTAAAAAAAAGCCTGCTCATGGAGATGTTTCAGGATCTGGATACCAAGCGTGGACCTAATGTTTTCATTTTTGCAATTCTAATACAGGCTATTGAGCAGTGATAACTAACACCAAGTTCAGATACTGCGGATTTTCTACCTTTGATTTGTTAAGATTGAGCCAATCAGGGAAAACCTTGAAGGATCTCTTTGGTTTTGTAGGATCAGTAATTACCTGAGAAAGGTTGATATTGGTACACACCTTTTTTAAATGATCAGAGGCAGAGTTCAACTTGTTTAAATTAAAATTGCCACACAGAGATTGGGTTTAGGCCACATGCACTCAGAATGACATCAACAAATATAAGAAATATTAAACATTTACACATAGATTTTTGAATATATGTAGAGGAATGATACTTTGAAATGTGCTCATTGCGGAGTTATGATCAGTTGAGTAATGAAGGTTGAACTATTCTGGGAAAGAGGTTCTATTCCCAGCATCATGATGGACACTCCTGATATAGAAGGTTTCGCTAACGCATTGGAATTGTTTTACTATTTTCATATGCATGTGCAATGAAGAATTGCTTGCTGCTGATAAATGCAAAGAAGAACAGCTTACACATAGATGCTCACATATAGGCTGCTGAATGCAATGAAGACCTGCTTATCAAGTAAAGTTCAATGTCAATGTGTAATATTCAATTAGGATTTGCAAAACAGTGAAGTTAAACAATGAATGGGTCCATAGTCGGTATGAGAAGACTACAGGAATATTTACCTGGGTGTACGTTCAAACAGAGATGAGAAAATTGCGATAAATAATTGTTTGTTTGTTTGTTAGTATGTATATGAATGTTATGTGTATAAACTGTGTTGAGTTATAGTTACTCAGTAGTGTCTCAGTGAAACAACCGACGGGGGAAGCCTTGCGGTGACAACAAAAGCAGTGTTTTACTGATCAGTCAAGTTGCTCCAGTGGACTCCATACAAACTGGTTGGCTACTGGTTAAATGGGGAATACTTGTTTTAAAGCAAACAAGGAATTAGATGGGAAAAATACATGTTTTAACGGGACCCAGACAATATTAAATACTCAGACAGATGGGAGAAGAAGTGTAGTTTTGTAGGAAATCACAAAATTATTACATAGAATTAGTGAAATCAATTGAAGAATGCCTTTCTGAAGAGCTGTTTACCATAGATGAGCAGCTTTGCAACCTAGCACATTGTAGATCGCTTTACTGCCAAAATGATCTAATTTAATGGATTGGTTTAGACATGCATAACAGCATTTTAAGAACAAAGAGAGAAACAAAAAGGGACAACGCTTCATGGTGGAAGGTGATGTATAAATAACTGTGTATATGATGAAGGGGATGGCAACACCCATTCTGAAATCCAGCCATTCCGACATCCCGCTATTCCGACATCCCACCATTCCGACATCCCACCATTCCGACATGCAAACGTCCCACCATTCCGACATCCCACCATTGCGACATCCCGCTATTCTGACGTTCAAATGTCCCACCATTCCGACAAGGCTTTCCGTATAAGGAAATGTGTGTTACTCAACAGGTGAGTCCCTTCTTTCTGTTCATGCAATTTATATGTTTAACACATGTTTATAGACAAGCGTTATTAAAAACACAAAGTCTCGGCAACTGGAGGAGGAGAAGCAGTCCGCGGTGGTTTTTAATCACACACTCCAATGCCACTTGTTTCAACTTCCGAAAATTTAATCCAGGAAAAAAAGGCTTACAAACATGGACCAAAACGGCTCCATAACACGCACAAGAATCCAAAAGAAACGAAAGTTAACTAAAAGAAAGCAAATAAACAGTATGAAGTGGTCAAAATTGGTTTTACGCATGCCTATGTGCGTCTGGCACATGCGTCTTCGGGCTCTCCCACGTTGGTTTGTGGATGAAAGCTATATGTTCAGCTGTAATGTCATGTAAAAACAATCTCTACATGACATTTACTCCCAGGTGTGACCAGTTAGGTCCTTAAGATATCAACAGGCTGTATAAAGCTACAACCGTTGCGGCTGTGTGTTTGTGCCAAATGCGCAAAACCCATCCGCGCTTCCCAAAATTGGAGTGAGTACTCATAAATCACGTGAATAACATGAATAAACGTTTTTACTGCATTTTGTTGTGTTTTATACGTTCTATGCTGTCATTTCTCTCTTCTCCTATTGGCAAGGCAAGGCAGAGTGCTCGCAACTGTGTCCTGTGCAGTAGCCGTGATATCTGTAATTGCAATTATTACTTTTGCATATGATGACAGCGTGCAAAAGACGCATGGGCTCTGTGGAGAGCTCCGCTCCAGCTGGCTGCTGTGACAGCTCACTGACACTGTATTTCTGCTTAATCAGTTTCAGTCTCGCCAGAGTTACATTAATATCTGTATTTTTATATTTGAAATTCAGGGGATTTTGATAATAGATTATTAAAGTTTGTTTGCGAGGCTGTGGCCTCTGCATGTGCAAAGCTTGTGCGCCAAACTTTAGGGCGTATTTGCGCCGGCATATCATTAGTGCAAAATGTTTTGGGTAAAAAATAGGCTATTAAAAGGAACTGTCGGAATGTTAAAAAAAAAAAAAAACATACCGCCATTCCGACCATAGGAGGAAAAAAGTGTCGGAATGGTGGGACGTTTGATAAAAAATTAAGTGTCGCCATTCCGACAATTGGAGACCCATGTCGGAATGGCGAGATGTCGGAATGGCAGCATGTAACCATGATGAAGGAGAGACCATTTGAGCAGCACAGCCATTTCGCAGCACAGGGACAGCAATCCAAGTTACAGGATCTCCCACGTGGTATCACCTGTCACATTGTGTCAAGGCATCAAAAGAAGAAAAAATCACCAAACTCAAGGACAAAAAGACAAAGACTCCGGTGAACGAAGACAGAGGACTGACAAACCAGAAATACAAAAGGATTCTCGATATCAAGATCCAGAAGAAGAGGCTAACAATGCCACGAACACTTACGATGCTGGGAATGATGCCAGCAATGAACAGAGAAGAAGATTCAGTGTCATCAATCTGCATTACGTGCCTCTAATGAGGGGGTGAATATAGAATCCTCAACGATTACAACGTCTCTGGGAACTGTGACAACAACAAGGTTTAAACCATTTTGATATATATTGTAACCTATTGTCTAAGGAATAGTGCTGAAAATGAGGTAAATCTAATCCACCACTGTCCTTGGTCTTCTGTAGGGTTTTTAAACTAATACGTGGTGGTTTGTTTTTCCACAGAAATTTGGAGATGCATGAATCTAGTGACTTAAACCAAGTAGCAGATGGTTTTATGGGGATCATTGAGAACAAATAGTTAACTTTTGGTAGTATCATCATTTTAATGGATGTAACTCTCCCCACAATTGATATAGGTAAGGACTTCCAACGAGAGATCGTCCTCTACTGTCTTTAATAATTGCACATAATTTAGCTTTGTTAGCTCTGAGAGCCTGGAGGAAATGTTTATGCCTAAATATCTAATATTTCCTGACTGTAAAGTGATCGCAGGTATATTATGGACCCTACAGTTAATGGGCAGAACTGTGGTCTTAGACCAGTTGATAGAGTAGTCAGAAAGTGCTGAGAATTTATTTATGAGTGTGATCGTGTGACTGAGAGACGTCTGTGAGTTCTGAAGGAAAAGTAATACATCATCAGCATAAAGACTTATTTTATGCTCAATATTTTGGGATTAATAACTCACAAACGGGTAAGAAAAGGTAGTATTGCCAGACCATACATGATCAAAACAGGGAGCGGAGGTGGTTCAGCTGCAAGGTGTGAATGTCTGACTATAGTTTGTAAAAAGCGGGTAAGATAAGGTGCGAATGCCCGACAATGTATGATCAAAAGAGGGAGCGGAGGTTTTCGGCTGCAAGAAGGTCTGAATGTCCACCCAAAATTCCTGAAAAATGGGTAAAAAAAGGGTGCGAATGCCAAACCATACATCATCAAAAGCAGGAGTGGATGTGTTCGGCTACAAGAAGGTTTAAATGTCCGACCATAGTTTGTAAAAAGCGGGTAAGAAAAGGTTCGAATGCCCGAACATAGACCATCAAAAGAGGGAGCGGAGGTGTTCCGCTGTAAGAAGGTGTAAATGTCCGACCATAGTTGGTAAAAAGCGGGTAAGAAAAGGTTAAAATACCCGACTGTACACAATCAATAGCGGGAGCGGAGTTGTTTGGCTACAAGAAGGTGTGAAAGTCCGACCACGGTTTGTAAAAAGCGGGTAAGAAAAGGTTAGAATGCCCGAATATATACCATCAAAAGTGGAAGTGGATGTGTTCGGCTGCAAGAAGGTGTGAACGTCCGACCAAAGTTTGTAAAAAGCAGGTAAGAAAAGGTTCGAATATCCAACCAAACATAATCAAAAGCGGGAGCAGAGCTGTTCGACTGCAAGTAGGTGTGAATGTCAGATCATAATTTGCAAAAAGCTGATGAGAAAGGGTGAGAATGCCCGGCTATACACCATCAAATGCGGGAGCGGAGTTGTTCGGCTGTGAGTAGGTGTGAATCTCCGAGCATAGTTTGTAAAAAGGGGGTAAGAATAGGTTCGAATGCCCGAACATACACTATCAAAACAGGGAGCTGAGGTGGCTCAGCTGCAAGGTGTGAATGTCTGACTATAGTTTGTAAATAAGGTGCGAATGCCCAACAATGTATAATCAAAAGAGGGAGCGGAGGTTTTCGGCTACAAGAAGGTTTGATTTTCCGACCATATTTGGTAAAAAGCGGGTAAGAAAAGGTTAAAATACCCGACTGTACATAATCAATAGCGGGAGAGGAGGTGTTCAGCTGCAAGAAGGTGTGAATGTACACCCATAATTACTGAAAAATGGGTAAGAAAAGGTGCGAATGCCCAACCATACATTATCAAAAGCAGGTGTGAATGTCAGATCATAATTTGCAAAAAGCTGATGAGAAAGGGTGAGAATGCCCGACTATACACCATCAAATGCGGGAGCGGAGTTGTTCGGCTGTGAGTAAGTGTAAATCTCCGACCATAATAGCTGAAAAATGTGTTAGAAAAGGTAAGAATGCCGGTCCATACATCATCAAATGCGGGAGAGGTGGTGTTCGGCTGCAAGTAGGTGTGAATGTCCAGCCATAATTACTAACAAACGGGTAAGAAAAGGTAGTATTGCCAGACCATACATGATCAAAACAGGGAGCGGAGGTGGTTCAGCTGCAAGAAGGTGTGAATGTCCGACTAAAGTTCAATAATATTAACAAAAGCGGGAGGAGAGGTCTTCGGATGAGAGTGGTTGAGAATTTCCAACCATAATCTATAAAATGCGGTGAAAAAAAAGGTGTGATAGAACACTAAAAGGTGGAGCGGAAGTGTTCGGCTGCAAGAAGGTGTGAATGTCCGACTATATTTGGTGAAAAGAAGGTGAAGCAAGGTCTGAATGCCCAACCTTACATCATCAAAAGCGAGATCAGAGGTGTTTGGCTGCATGAAGGCCATAGTTTGCCAAAGGCGGGTAAGCTGCGAATGACCGACTAAATATCAACAAAAGGTCTTCGGATGCAAGTGGGTGTGAATATCCCACCATACAAGTATGGTGGAGAGGAAGCTGTGAACAGCCGACCATAGTTGGCAATAAGCGGGTGAGAAAAGGTGCGAATGTCCAACCATACATGATCAAAACAGGGAGCGGAGGTGTTTGGCTGTGACAAGGTGTGAATGTCCACCCAAAATTAATGAAAAGCAGGCAACAAGTAGGTTTGAATGCCCAACCATACATCATCAAAAGCAGGAGTGGATGTGTTCGGCTACAAGAAGGTTTGAATGTCCGAGCATAGTTTGTAAAAAGCGGGTAAGAAAAGGTTCGAATGCCCAAACATACACCATCAAAAGAGGGAGCGGAGGTGTTCCGTTGTAAGAAGGTGTGAATGTCCGACCATAGTTGGTAAAACACGGGTAAGAAAAGGTTAAAATACCCGACTGTACACAATCAATAGCGGGAGAGGAGGTGTTTGGCTACAAGAATGTGTGACAGTCCGACCATGGTTTGTAAAAAACGGGTAAGAAAAGGTGCGAATGCCCGACAATGTATGATCAAAAGAGGGAGCGGAGGTTTTCGGCTAGAAGAAGGTTTGAATGTCCGACCATAGTTTGTAAAAAGCGGGAAAGAAAAGGTTCAAATGCCTGACTATACACCATCAAAAGCGGGAGCGGAGGTGTTCGGCTACAAGAAGGTGTGAAAGTTCAACCATGGTTTGTAAAAAGCTGCTAAGAAAAGGTTCGAATGCCCGAATATATACCATCAAAAGCGGAAGCGGAGGTGTTCAGCTGCAAGAAGGTGTGAACGTCCGACCAAAGTTTGTAAAAAGCAGTTAAGAAAAGGTTCGAATGCCCGAATATATACCATCAAAAGCGGGAGCAGAGCTGTTCGACTGCAAGTAGGTGTGAATGTCCAGCCATATTTACTCACAAACGGGCAAGAAAAGGTAGTATTGCCAGACCATACATGATCAAAACAGGGAGCTGAGGTGGTTCAGCTGCAAGGTCTGAATGTCCAACCATAATTTCTAAAAACCGGGTAAGAAAAGGCTCGAAAGCCCGACTATACACAATCAAAAGAGGGAGCGGGAGGTTTTCAGCTGCAAATCCTTCACTCAAACCAAGTGAAAACTGCTTTGTCCTTCATATTTATCAATGTCTAGATCGACTTCAACAAAGAACAACATTGTACTTTGCAGTAAAGAAAAAGCAAATCAAAAGTTTTAGGAATCCGAGAATAAGCTTATTTTCATGAGTTCTGCACGATTATTGATTTTACTATAAATGAATGCCTTCACTCAAACTATGTTAAAACTGCTTTGTCCTTCATATTTATCAATGTCTAGATTGACTTCAACAAAGAACAACACTGGATTTTGCAGTAGAAGAAAGAGCAACACTGAAGGATCAGTAATCCGAGAATAAGCTTATTTTCATACGTTCTGCATGATTTGGGATTTTATGTATAAAATGAATTCCTTCACTCAAACCAAGTTAAAACTGCTTTGTCCTTCATATTTATCAATGTCTAGATCGACTTCAACAAAGAACAACATTGTATTTTGCAGTAGAAGAAAAAACAACACTGAAGGATCAGGAATCCCAGAATTAGCTTCTTTTCATACGTTCTGCATGATTTGGGATTTTATGTATAAAATTAATTCCTTCACTCAAACCAAGTGAAAACTGCTTTTTCCTTCATATTTATCAATGTCTAGATTTACTTCAACAAAGAACAACATTGTATTTTGCAGTAGTAGAAAGAGCAACACTGAAGGATCAGGAATTCGAGAATAAGCTTATTTTCATACGTTCTGCATGATTTGGGATTTTATGTATAAAATGAATTCCTTTACTCAAACTATGTTAAAACTGCTTTGTCCTTCATATTTATCAATGTCTAGATTGACTTCAACAAAGAACAACATTGTATTTTGTAGTAGAAGAAATAGCAACACTGAAGGATCAGGAATCCCAAAACAAGCTTATTTTCATACGTTCTGCATGATTTGGGATTTTGCTATAAAATTAATTCCTTCACTCAAACAAAGTGGAAACTGCTTTGTCCTTCATATTTATCAATGTCTATATCGATTTCAACAAAGAACAAGGCTGTATTTTGCAGTATAGGAAAGAGCAACACTGGAGGATCAGGAATCCGAGAATAAGCTTACTTTCATGAGTCCTGCACGATTTCGGATTTTCCTATAAAATGAATTGCTTTGCTCAAAACAAGTTAAAATTGCTTTGTCCTTCATAGTTATCCATGTCTAAAATGTATCAAGCATAAAGTTCCTCATATTACCCTGAATGAGAAAGAAGCATCCCTTTGGTTGAGCAATACGTTCCTTTTGCGGAGTTATGCATGATTTCGGATTTTGCTATAAAATTCATTCCTTCACACCTTTTTTTTTCACCGCATTTTATAGATTATGGTTGGAAATTTCAACCACTCTAATCCGAAGACCTCTCCTCCCGCTTTTGTTAATATATTTGAACTTTAGTTGGACATTCACCCCTTTTTGCAGCTAAACCACCTCCGCTCCCTGTTTTGATCATGTATGGTCTGGCAATACTACCTTTTCTTACCCGTTTGTGAGTAATTATGGCTGGACATTCACACCTACTTGCAGTCGAACAGCTCTGCTCCCGCTTTTGATTATGTTTGGTTGGATATTCGAACCTTTTCTTAACTGCTTTTTATAAACTTTGGTCGGACGTTCACACCTTCTTGCAGCCGAACACCTCCACTTCCGCTTTTGATGGTATATATTCGGGCATTCGAACCTTTTCTTACCAGCTTTTTACAAACCATGGTTGGACTTTCACACCTTCTTGTAGCCGAACAACTCCGCTCCCCCTATTGATTGTGTACAGTCGGGTATTTTAACCTTTTCTTACCCACTTTTTACCAACTATGGTCGGACATTCACACCTTCTTACAGCGGAACACCTCCGCTCCCTCTTTTGATGGTGTATGTTTGGGCATTCGAACCTTTTCTTACCCGCTTTTTACAAACTATGCTCGGACATTCAAACCTTCTTGTAGCCGAACACATCCACTCCTTCTTTTGATGATGTATGCTTGGGCATTCAAACCTACTTTTTGCCCGATTTTCATTAATTTTGGGTGGACATTCACACCTTGTCACAGCCAAACACCTCCGCTCCCTGTTTTGATCATGTATGGTTGGACATTCGCACCTTGTCTCACCCGCTTTTTGCAAACTATGGTCGGCTGTTCACAGCTTCCTCTCCACCATACTTGTATGGTGGGATATTCACACCCACTTGCATCCGAAGACCTTTTGTTGATATTTAGTCGGTCATTCGCAGCTTACCCGCTTTTGGCAAACTATGGCCTTCATGCAGCCAAACACCTCTGATCTCGCTTTTGATGATGTAAGGTTGGGCATTCAGACCTTGCTTCACCTGCTTTTCACCAAATATAGTCGGACATTCACACCTTCTTGCAGCCGAACACTTCCGCTCCACCTTTTAGTGTTCTATCACACCTTTTTTTTCACCGCATTTTATAGATTATGGTTGGAAATTCTCAACCACTCTCATCCGAAGACCTCTTCTCCCGCTTTTGTTAATATATTTGAACTTTAGTCGGACATTCACACCTTCTTGCAGCTGAACCACCTCCGCTCCCTGTTTTGATCATGTATGGTCTGGCAATACTACCTTTTCTTACCCGTTTGTGAGTAATTAATCCCAAAATATTGAGCATAAAATAAGTCTTTATGCTGATGATGTATTACTTTTCCTTCAGAACTCACAGACGTCTCTCAGTCACACGATCACACTCATAAATAAATTCTCAGCACTTTCTGACTACTCTATCAACTGGTCTAAGACCACAGTTCTGCCCATTAACTGTAGGGTCCATAATATACCTGCGATCACTTTACAGTCAGGAAATATTAGATATTTAGGCATAAACATTTCCTCCAGGCTCTCAGAGCTAACAAAGCTAAATTATGTGCAATTATTAAAGACATTAGAGAACGATCTCTCGTTGGAAGTCCTTACCTATATCACTTATGGGGAGAGTTACATCCATTAAAATGATGATACTACCAAAAGTTAACTATTTGTTCTCAATGATCCCCATAAAACCATCTGCTACTTGGTTTAAGTCACTAGATTCATGCATCTCCAAATTTCTGTGGAAAAACAAACCACCACGTATTAGTTTAATAACCCTACAGAAGACCAAGGACAGTGGTGGATTAGATTTACCTCATTTTCAGCACTATTCCTTAGACAATAGGTTACAATATATATCAAAATGGTTTAAACCTTGTTGTTGTCACAGTTCCCAGAGACGTTGTAATCGTTGAGGATTCTATATTCACCCCCTCATTAGAGGCACGTAATGCAGATTGATGACACTGAATCTTCTTCTCTGTTCATTGCTGGCATCATTCCCAGCATCGTAAGTGTTCGTGGCATTGTTAGCCTCTTCTTCTGGATCTTGATATCGAGAATCCTTTTGTATTTCTGGTTTGTCAGTCCTCTGTCTTCGTTCACTGGAGTCTTTGTCTTTTTGTCCTTGAGTTTGGTGATTTTTTCTTCTTTTGATGCCTTGACACAATGTGACAGGTGATACCACGTGGGAGATCCTGTAACTTGGACTGCTGTCCCTGTGCTGCGAAATGGCTGTGCTGCTCAAATGGTCTCTCCTTCATCATGGTTACATGCTGCCATTCCGACATCTCGCCATTCCGACATGGGTCTCCAATTGTCGGAATGGCGACACTTAATTTTTTATCAAACGTCCCACCATTCCGACACTTTTTTCCTCCTATGGTCGGAATGGCGGTATGTTTTTTGTTTTTATTTTAACATTCCGACAGTTCCTTTTAATAGCCTATTTTTTTACCCAAAACATTTTGCACTAATGATATGCCGGCGCAAATACGCCCTAAAGTTTGGCGCACAAGCTTTGCACATGCAGAGGCCACAGCCTCGCAAACAAACTTTAATAATCTATTATCAAAATCCCCTGAATTTCAAATATAAAAATACAGATATTAATGTAACTCTGGCGAGACTGAAACTGATTAAGCAGAAATACAGTGTCAGTGAGCTGTCACAGCAGCCAGCTGGAGCGGAGCTCTCCACAGAGCCCATGCGTCTTTTGCACGCTGTCATCATATGCAAAAGTAATAATTGCAATTACAGATATCACGGCTACTGCACAGGACACAGTTGCGAGCACTCTGCCTTGCCTTGCCAATAGGAGAAGAGAGAAATGACAGCATAGAACGTATAAAACACAACAAAATTCAGTAAAAACGTTTATTCATGTTATTCACGTGATTTATGAGTACTCACTCCAATTTTGGGAAGCGCGGATGGGCTTTGCGCATTTGGCACAAACACACAGCCGCAACGGTTGTAGCTTTATACAGCCTGTTGATATCTTAAGGACCTAACTGGTCACACCTGGGAGTAAATGTCATGTAGAGATTGTTTTTACATGACATTACAGCTGAACATATAGCTTTCATCCACAAACCAACGTGGGAGAGCCCGAAGACGCATGTGCCAGACGCACATAGGCATGCGTAAAACCAATTTTGACCACTTCATACTGTTTATTTGCTTTCTTTTAGTTAACTTTCGTTTCTTTTGGATTCTTGTGCGTGTTATGGAGCCGTTTTGGTCCATGTTTGTAAGCCTTTTTTTCCTGGATTAAATTTTCGGAAGTTGAAACAAGTGGCATTGGAGTGTGTGATTGAAAACCACCGCGGACTGCTTCTCCTCCTCCAGTTGCCGAGACTTTGTGTTTTTAATAACGCTTGTCTATAAACATGTGTTAAACATATAAATTGCATGAACAGAAAGAAGGGACTCACCTGTTGAGTAACACACATTTCCTTATACGGAAAGCCTTGTCGGAATGGTGGGACATTTGAACGTCAGAATAGCGGGATGTCGCAATGGTGGGATGTCGGAATGGTGGGACGTTTGCATGTCGGAATGGTGGTATGTCGGAATGGTGGTATGTCGGAATGGTGGGATGTCAGAATAGCGGGATGTCGGAATGGCGGGATTTCGGAATGGGTGTTGCCACCCCCTTCATCATATACACAGTTATTTATACATCCCCTTCCACCATGAAGCGTTGTCCCTTTTTGTTTCTCTCTTTGTTCTTAAAATGCTGTTATGCATGTCTAAACCAATCCATTAAATTAGATCATTTTGGCAGTAAAGCGATATACAATGTGCTTGGTCGCAAAGCTGCTCATCTGTGGTAAACAGCTCTTCAGAAAGGCATTCTTCAATTGATTTCACTAATTCTATGTAATAATTTTGTGATTTCCTACAAAACTACACTTCTTCTCCCATCTGTCTGAGTATTTAATATTGTCTGGGTCCCGTTAAAACATGTATTTTTCCCATCTAATTCCTTGTTTGCTTTAAAACAAGTATTCCCCATTTTCTATCCCTTCAGTAGCCAACCAGTTTGTATGGAGTACACTGGAGCAACTTGACTGATCAGTAAAACACTGCTTTTGTTGTCACCGCAAGGCTTCCCCCGTCGGTTGTTTCACTGAGACACTACTGAGTAACTATAACTCAACACAGTTTATACACATAACATTCCTATACATACTAACAAACAAACAAACAATTATTTATCGCAATTTTCTCATCTCTGTTTGAACGTACACCCAGGTAAATATTCCTGTAGTCTTCTCATACCGACTATGGACCCATTCATTGTTTAACTTCACTGTTTTGCAAATCCTAATTGAATATTACACATTGACATTGAACTTTACTTGATAAGCAGGTCTTCATTGCATTCAGCAGCCTATATGTGAGCATCTATGTGTAAGCTGTTCTTCTTTGCATTTATCAGCAGCAAGCAATTCTTCATTGCACATGCATATGAAAATAGTAAAACAATTCCAATGCGTTAGCGAAACCTTCTATATTAGGAGTGTCCATCATGATGCTGGGAATAGAACCTCTTTCCTAGAATAGTTCAACCTTCATTACTCAACTGATCATAACTTCGCAATGAGCACATTTCAAAGTATCATTCCTCTACATGTATTCAAAAATCTATGTGTAAATGTTTAATATTTCTTATATTTGTTGATGTCATTCTGTGTGCATGTGGCCTAAACCCAATCTCTGTGTGGCAATTTTAATTTAAACAAGTTGAACTCTGCCTCTGATCATTTAAAAAAGGTGTGTACCAATATCAACCTTTCTCAGGTAATTACTGATCCTACAAAACCAAAGAGATCCTTCAAGGTTGTCCCTGATTGGCTCAATCTTAACATATCAAAGGTAGAAAATCCGCAGTATCTGAACTTGGTGTTAGTTATCACTGCTCAATAGCCTGTATCAGAATTGCAAAAATGAAAACATTAGGTCCACGCTTGGTATCCAGATCCTGAAACATCTCCATGAGCAGGCTTTTTTTTAACTGATCTGTTGAATAGTTATATGACACTGTTAAAATCCCAGATGAAGATCTAGCACTTGACCATTTTTGTAAATCTTCTAATTCCATAGTTGATAAACACGCCCCTTTTAAAAAGTATAGAACTTAGAACAGGTCTATCCCTGGCTTTCGGCAGAACTGTCTTCTTTACTTTTTTTTCCCCTTGTCCTGTTCAGCATTATGTCAGAAGAATTGTAATCTGAATACCTTTGATGCCAAACAGATTTGTTTTGCCAAGGGAAGTTTTATAAATGTAAAGCTCCCCTTGATGCCCATTTATTTATTTCTGTTTACAATATATGACATGAACTGAACTGAACCGGACCGGGGGACAAGGAAAGAAGAAGAGGAAAGAAGAGGAAACAGAACAAAAATAGAAACAAAAACCAGACAACCAGCTGCTACACCTGTAAAAAACAAAACAGACAACAATCCATGGCCTATGAGGGGAATCCAGCCTTAGCGCCACCAGGAGCACCTGAAAGCAGACAAGCAGAGAAAAAACAAACACACAAACAAACAAAAACAAGCACAAGAAGCGACAATCGCATAGAACACAGCTGTGGATATAGATGACCTGAGACGACATGATAATACATCAACTGCTTAGTGACCATGCTACTGGACTAATGAATGTGTGTGTGTGTGTGTGAGAACATGCAACACCCATGGCACAGGACCTACATGATAACCGTGCTTAGTTATGAGTGTATAAGCGTACAGGGCCACAATCCACAGCCCCCCCCCAAGCAATCAGAAGCAGGTGGAGAGGGCCACAAGACCCAGGCCACCAGCAGCCCCCACAGAGCACAGAACCCAGGCAGCCCACCGCAGGGGCAACCACGCATCCACCCAGAAGACTGAAGAGGAAGCCCCCGGAAAGAGCCCCCATAAGCATAGGGCAGAGGCACTCCGGGACCTGGGCCCCAGGAGCCCGAGCGCCCCCAAACCCCCCGGCAGAGGCCCCACCCAATACCCAGGAGGGCCAAGCGCCCCAGACAGCCACAAAGTGGGTCAGCGCCTGCCCCAGCGCCCCTGGCCAAGTGCCCTGGGAGTCAAGACGTGCCCACAGGTGGGTGAAGTCGCGAGCAGTGGGGAGAGGCAACGCTGATGCCCAATCGGGAGAAACACAGGCAGGCCAGGCGACAGCAAGTCCCAGATCCAGGCCAAATCATTACCACACACACTTTCACGTCCCATACATCCACACATCCACACATCCTACCTCCCTCGACTCTGCTGGGGTGTAGTGCAGCGGGCACACCAGGAGGCCAGCAACCCCCCAGCCACCACAGACCCCGAACCAGCAGAACAATTAATTAATCCTCCTGGCCCCTCCTGCCCCGAGCAGACACCAGGAAGCAGGGGTGTGCGAAGAAGACCCCTCCCCTCACCCTTCTGGCTCTTCAATATTTTCTAATAGTGAGCAATTAAAATTGAGGGGCAGCCAAACTTGTAGAACTGGGAGCGCGGCACTCTGGGCAGCCTACATACCCAAAGAGCCCCGCCCACCAGATGCCACTCAGTGTAACCACCCCCCAAGACCTAATGTGTGTGTGTGAGTGTGTTTGATAAGTAGTAATGTCTAAGGTGTAATTAAAACAGGGGCAGGGAACTGCAGAGTGCAACCAAAGGGGACCACCTACGTGGCCCCATCCACTACACCCCACCGAATACACACGCCCCCAAAACCCTTCATGTGTGAGTGTGTGCTGTGTACAGGAGCCAGAAGGGAGAGGGGTATGGGGATATATACCGGGGGAGCTACTCTCCCCCAGAGAGGGCAGCCAGGGACTGGCTGCAATAGGCATCCCCGCTACCTGGGAGCCAACAATGGGCAGGAGGGCCTGATGTCCACCAGGCTCGGGGCCTGCAGCGACCATATTCCGGGAGCTACTGTACCCCCAGAACGTACCCATCCCGCCCCACCCCACTCAACCCAACCCCACCCAGGAGGACCTCTACAAAAAACAAACAAACAAACCACCCGGTCACACCAGTCGCAGCAGCCCGGGCCTGAGACCCACCATCACCCAGCAACCCACCACCACCACTATGTGATAAAACTAATCAGAGGGGACCAGAGAGAATGAAATTCAGCCAATTGATGTTTTGAGGAGGCAGACATTGTTTCCATGCTCATATAATCTAAAAGAAAATTTCTAAACTGGTTAATACACAGATTGTTCTTCGCTTTCCAGTTCATGAAAACATTCTTTGCGATACATAACACTGTGACAACCATGTGTGCTGAGTTAATTTCCATGTTGATGTTGTCTAAGTCACCCAGTATGCACAGTGTGGGGCAAGCAGGGATGCTACACTTTAGCCATGTTGATAGGTCCTCACAGACTTCAAGCCAGAACTTCTGGACAGGCGCAGAAAACCACAAAGCGTGTGCATAATCATCAGGTGTGTTATCTGTGCAATGTGAGCAGATGTTTGAGTGTGTTAGACCCATCCTGAACATCCTTTGTCCTGTATAGTATGTTCTATGAAGGATTTTGTATTGTATGAGCTGGAAATTAGGATTTCGAGTCTTTATGAAGGTGTTCAAACATATTTGTGGTTAGAAGCTATGACCAGAACTGATGGATAAATCTGCCTCCTATTTTGAGGATGGAAGAGACATTGTGTCATCTATCTTAGACAATAATTTATATATTTTTGATAGTAGTTTTGGGGTACAGATGCTTAGAAATTCTGCTACCCTAGTCGGGGGTTGTAAGTCTGGTTGGTGGAGGATATATCCATCCATCCATCCATCATCTGCCGCTTATCCGGGGGTCGGGTCGCGGGGGCAGCAGCTTGAGCAGAGAAACCCAGACGTCTCTGTCCCCGGCCACTTCCTCCAGCTCTTCCGGGGGGACCCCGAGGCGTTCCCAGGCCAGCCGAGAGACATAGTCTCTCCAACGTGTCCTGGGTCTCCCCCGGGGTCTCCTCCCAGTGGGACGTGCCCGGAACACCTCCCCAGGGAGGCATCCTAACCAGATGCCCGAGCCACCTCATCTGACTCCTCTCAATGCGGAGGAGCAGCGGTTCTACTCCGAGCCCCTCCCGGATGACTGAGCTTCTCACCCTATCTCTAAGGGAGAGCCCAGACACCCTGCGGAGGAAACCCATTTCGGCCGCTTGTATTCGCGATCTTGTTCTTTCGGTCACTACCCACAACTCGTGACCATAGGGAACGTAGATTGACCAGTAAGTAGAGAGCTTTGCCTTCTGGCTCAGCTCCCTCTTCACAACGACGGGTCGGTGCAGAGCCTGCAACACTGCAGGCGCCGCACCGATCCGCCCGTCAATCTCCCGCTCCATTCGTCCGTCACTCGTGAACAAGACCCCGAGATACTTGAACTCCTCCTCTTGGGGAAGGATCTCATTCCCGACCCGGAGAGAGCATTCCACTCTTTTCCGGCTGAGAACCATAGTCTCGGATTTGGAGGTGCTGATTCTCATCCCAGCCGCTTCACACTCGGCTGCGAATCACTCCAGTGAGAGCTGAAGGTCACGGCCTGACGACGCTAACAGAACCACATCATCTGCAAAAAGCAGAGACCCGATTCTGAGGTCGCCAAATGGGACACCCTCAACGCCCTGGCTCCGCCTAGAAATTCTGTCCATAAAAGTTAGGAACAGAATCGGTGACAAAGGGCAGCCCTGACGGAGTCCAACTCTCACCGGAAACGTATCCGACTTACTGCCGGCAATGCGGACCAAACTCTGGCACCGGTCATACAGAGACCGAACGGCCCCTATCAAGGGGTCCGGCACTCCATATTCCCGGAGCACCCCCCACAGGACTCCACGAGGGACACGGTCGAACGCTTTTTCCAAGTCCACAAAACACATGTAGACTGGTTGGGCGAACTCCCATGCACCCTCCAGGATCCTGCCGAGGGTATAGAGCTGGTCCACTGTTCCACGGCCAGGACGAAAGCCACACTGCATCTCCTGAATCCGAGGCTCGATTATCCGACGGATCCTCCTCTCCAATACCCCCGAATAGACCTTACCAGGGAGGCTGAGGAGTGTGATACCCCTATAGTTGGAACACACCCTCCGGTCCCCCTTTTTAAAGAGGGGGACCACCACCCCAATCTGCCAGTCCAGAGGCACTGTCCCCGATGTCCACGCGATACTGCAGAGGCGTGTCAGCCAAGACAGCCCTACAACATCCAGAGCCTTGAGAAACTCAGGACGGACCTCATCCACCCCCGGGGCCTTGCCACCGAGGAGCTTTTTAACCACCTCGGCAACCTCAGCCCCAGAAATGGGAGGCCCCGTCTCCGAGCTCTCCGACTCTGCCTCTTCCGAGCACGTGTTGGTAGGATTGAGGAGTTCCTCGAAGTACTCCCCCCACCGACTCACAACATCCCTAGTTGAGGTCAGCAAAGCCCCGTCCCCACTGTAAACAGTGTTGACTGTGAGCCGCTTCCCCCCCCCCCCTGAGACGCCGGATGGTGGACCAGAATCTTTTCGAGGCCGTCCGGAAATCGTTCTCCATGGTCTCACCGAACTCCTCCCAGGCCAGAGTTTTTGCCTCAGCAACCGCCAAAGCCGTGGCCCGTCTGGCCCGTCGGTACCTATCAGCTTCTTCCAGGGTCCCACTGGCCAAAAAGGCCCGATAGGACTCCTTCTTCAGCTTGACGGCTTCCCTCACCACTGGTGTCCACCAGCAGGTTCGAGGGTTGCCGCCACGACAGGCACCGACCACCTTACGGCCATAACTCCGACCAGCTGCCTCGGCAATGGAGTCACGGAACATGGCCCATTCGGACTCAATGTCCCCCACCTCAAATATGGTTGAAGCTCTGCCGGAGGTGGGAGTTAAAGCTCCTTCTGACGGGGGATTCTGACAAACGCTCCCAGCAGACCCTCACAATACGTTTGGGCCTGCCAGGTCTGATCGGCATCCTCCCCCACCAGCGGAGCCAACTCACCACCAGGTGGTGATCAGTTGACAGCTCCGCCCCTCTCTTCACCCGAGTGCCCAGGACATACGGCCGCAAGTCCGATGATACAACCACAAAGTCGATCATCGAACTGCGGCCAAGGGTGTCCTGGTGCCAAGTGCACATATGGACACCCTTATGCCTGAACATGGTGTTCGTTATGGACAGTCTATGACTGGCACAGAAGTCCAACAACATAACACCACTCTGATTCAGATCGGGGGGGCCGTTCCTCCCAATCACACCCCTCCAGGTCTCACTCTCATTGCCCACGTGAGCATTGAAGTCCCCCAGCAGAATGAGGGAGTCTCCGGTAGGAGCATTCTCCAGTGCCTCCCCCAGAGACTCCAAAAAGGGTAGGTACTCTGAACTGCTGTTTGGCGCATAGGCACAAACAACAGTCAGGACTCGTCCCCCCACCCAAAGGCGGAGGGAGGCTACCCTCTCGTTCACTGGGGTAAACCCCAATGTACTGGCACACAGCCGGGGGGCAATAAGTATGCCCACACCTGCTCTGCGCCTCTCACCACGGGCAACTCCAGAGTGGAAGAGAGTCCAACCCCTCTCAAGAGTACTGGTTCCAGATCCCAAGCCGTGCGTCGAGGTGAGTCCGACTATATCTAACGGTCTGATGAAGTTTCAACAATAAACAACAAACTTTGTATTATGAGAAAGAACCAGACTCATTCTTTAGGAATCCGAAAATAAGCTCTATTTTACGAGTTATGCACGAATTCGGATTCTCCTATAAAACGAATTCCTTAACTCAAACCAAGTTAAGACTGCTTTGTCCTTCATATTTATTCATGTCTAATCAAGTTTCAATGATAAACAACGTTGTACTTTTTAGAATGAGAAAGAACTTCTTCAGCAATAAGCATCTCTCGACAAATGACGAAATACAGATTTTGCTATAAAATTAATTGCTATCAGCCTGACTTAAAACTGTTTGTCTTCCTTATTTATCCACTTCAAATCAAGTTTCAACAATTAAAAAAATTTTGTAGTTTGAGAAAGAACAACTTAATCTTGAGCAATCAGTATAAAAAGAAGGTAAGCAAAGGTGCGAATGTCAAACCATACATGATCAAAACAGGGAGCGGAGGTGTTTGGCTGAGACAAGGTGTGAATGTCCACCCATAATTAATGAAAAGCGGGCAACAAGTAGGTTCGAATGCCCAACCATACATCATCAAAAGCAGGAGTGGATATGTTCGGCTACAAGAAGGTTTGAACGTCTGACCATAGTTTGTAAAAAGCGGGTAAGAAAAGGTTCAAATGCCCAAACATACACCATCAAAGGAGGGAGCGGAGGTGTTCCGCTGTAAGAAGGTGTTAATGTCCGACCATAGTTGTAAAAAACGGGTAAGAAAAGGTTAAAATACCCGACTGTACACAATCAGTAGCGGGTGCGGAGTTGTTCGGCTACTAAAAGGTGTGAAAGTCCGACCATAGTTTGTAAAAAGCAGGTAAGAAAAGGTTTGACTGCCCGAACATACACCATCAAAAGAGGGAGCGGAGGTGTTCCGCTGTAAGAAGGTGTGAATGTCCGACCATAGTTGGTAAAAAGCGGGTAAGAAAAGGTTAAAATACCCGACTGTACACAATCAATAGCGGGAGCGGAGTTGTTCGGCTACTAAAAGATGTGAAAGTCCGACTATGGTTTGTAAAAAGCGGGTAAGAAAAGGTGCTAATGCCCGACAATGTATGATCAAAAGAGGGAGTGGAGGTTTTCGGCTGTAAGAAGGTCTGAATGTCCAACTATAATTTGTAAAAACCGGGTAAGAAAAGGCTTGAAAGCCCGACTATACACCATCATAAGCGGGAGAGGAGGTGTTCAGCTGCAAGAAGGTGCGAATGTCCACCCATAATTACTGAAAAATGGGTAAGAAAAGGTGCAAATGCCCAAACATACATCATCAAAAGCAGGAGTGGATGTTTTGGGCTACAAGAAGGTTTGAAAGTCCGACCATGGTTTGTAAAAAACGGGTAAGAAAAGGTGCGAATGCCCAACAATGTATGATCAAAAGAGGGAGCGGAGGTTTTTGGCTACAAGAAGGTTTGAATGTCCGACCATAGTTTGTAAAAAGCGGGTAAGAAAAGGTTCAAATGCCTGACAATACACCATCAAAAGCGGGAGCGGAGATGTTCCGCTGTAAGACGGTGTGAATGTCCGACCATAGTTGGTAAAAAGCGGGTAAGAAAAGGTTAAAATACCCGACTGTACACAATCAATAGGGGGAGCGGAGTTGTTCGGCTACAAGAAGGTGTGAAAGTCCAACCATGGTTTGTAAAAAGCTGGTAAGAAAAGGTTCGAATGCCCGAATATACACCATCAAAAGTGGAAGCGGAGGTGTTCGGCTGCAAGGTGTGAACGTCCGACCAAAGTTTGTAAAAAGCAGTTAAGAAAAGGTTCGAATATCCAACCAAACATAATCAAAAGCGGGAGCAGAGCTGTTCTACTGCAAGTAGGTGTGAATGTCCTGCCATAATTACTCACAAACGGGTAAGAAAAGGTAGTATTGCCAGACCATACATGATCAAAACAGGGAGCGGAGGTGGTTTAGCTGCAAAAAGGGGTGAATGTCCAACTAAAGTTCAAATATATTAACAAAAGCGGGAGGAGAGGTCTTCGGATTAGAGTGGTTGAAATTTCCAACCATAATCTATAAAATGTGGTGGAAAAAAAAAGGTGTGAAGGAATGAATTTTATAGCAAAATCCGAAATCATGCATAACTCCGCAAAAGGAACGTATTGCTCAACCAAAGGGATGCTTCTTTCTCATTCAGGGTAATATGAGGAACTTTATGCTTGATACATTTTAGACATGGATAACTATGAAGGACAAAGCAATTTTAACTTGGTTTGAGCAAAGCAATTCATTTTATAGGAAAATCCGAAATCGTGCAGGACTCATGAAAGTAAGCTTATTCTCGGATTCCTGATCCTCCAGTGTTGCTCTTTCCTATGCTGCAAAATACAGCCTTGTTCTTTGTTGAAATAGATATAGACATTGATAAATATGAAGGACAAAGCAGTTTCCACTTTGTTTGAGTGAAGGAATTAATTTTATAGCAAAATCCCAAATCAAGCAGAACGTATGAAAATAAGCGTGTTTTCGGATTCCTGATCCTTCAGTGTTGCTATTTCTTCTACTGCAAAATACAATGTTGTTCTTTGTTGAAGTCAATCTAGACATTGATAAATATGAAGGACAAAGCAGTTTTAACATAGTTTGAGTAAAGGAATTCATTTTATACATAAAATCCCAAATCATGCAGAACGTATGAAAATAAGCTTATTCTCGGATTCCTGTTCCTTCAAGTGTTGCTCTGTCTACTACTGCAAAATACAATGTTGTTCTTTGTTGAAGTCGATCTAGACATTGATAAATATGAAGGACAAAGCAGTTTTAACTTGGTTTGAGTGAAGGAATTCATTTTATACATAAAATCCCAAATCATGCAGAACGTATGAAAATAAGCTTATTCTCGGATTACTGATCCTTCAGTGATGCTCTTTCTTCTACTGCAAAATCCAGTGTTGTTCTTTGTTGAAGTCAATCTAGACATTGATAAATATGAAGGACAAAGTAGTTTTAACATAGTTTGAGTGAAAGCATTCATTTATAGTAAAATCAATAATCGGATTCCTAAACCTTTTGATTTGCTCTTTCTTTACTGCAAAGTACAATGTTGTTCTTTGTTGAAGTCGATCTAGACATTGATAAATATGAAGGACAAAGCAGTTTTCACTTGGTTTGAGTGAAGGATTTGCAGCTGAAAACCTCCCGCTCCCGCTTTCGAGCCTTTTCTTACCCGGTTTTTAGAAATTATGGTCAGACATTCACACCTTGCAGCTGAACCACCTCAGCTCCCTGTTTTGATCATGAATGGTCTGGCAATACTACCTTTTCTTACCCGTTTGTGAGTAATTATGGCTGGACATTCACACCTACTTGCAGTCGAACAGCTCTGCTCCCGCTTTTGATGGTAAATATTCGGGCATTCGAACCTTTTCTTAACTGCTTTTTGCAAACTTTGGTCGGACGTTCACACCTTCTTGCAGCCGAACACCTCCGCTTCCGCTTTTGATGGTATATATTCGGGCATTCGAACCTTTTCTTAGCAGCTTTTTACAAACCATGGTTGAACTTTCACACCTTCTTGTAGCCGAACACCTCCGCTCCCGCTTTTGATGGTGTATAGTCAGGTATTTGAACCTTTTCTTACCCGCTTTTTACAAACTATGGTCGGACATTCAAACCTTCTTGTAGCCAAAAACCTCCGCTCCCTCTTTTGATCATACATTGTCGGGCATTCGCACCTTTTCTTACCCGTTTTTTACAAACCATGGTCGGACTGTCACACATTCTTGTAGCCAAACACATCCGCTCCCGCTATTGATTGTGTACAGTCGGGTATTTTAACCTTTTCTTACCCGTTTTTTACCAACTATGGTCGGACATTCACACCTTCTTACAGCGGAACACCTCCGCTCCCTCTTTTGATGGTGTATGTTTGGGCATTCGACCCTTTTCTTACTCGCTTTTTACAAACTATGCTCGGACATTCAAACCTTCTTGTAGCCGAACACATCCACTCCTGCTTTTGATGATGTATGGTTGGGCATTAAAACCTACTTGTTGCCCGCTTTTCATTAATTTTGGGTGGACATTCACACCTTGTCACAGCCAAACACCTCCGCTCCCTGTTTTGATCATGTATGGTTGGACATTCGCACCTTTTCTCACCCGCTTTTTGCCAACTATGGTCGGATGTTCACAGCTTCCTCTCCACCATACTTGTATGGTGGGATATTCACACCCACTTGCATCCGAAGACCTTTTGTTGATATTTAGTCGGTCATTCGCAGCTTACCCGCTTTTGGCAAACTATGGCCTTCATGCAGCCAAACACCTCTGATCTCGCTTTTGATGATGTAAGGTTGGGCATTCAGACCTTGCTTCACCTGCTTTTCACCAAATATAGTCGGACATTCACACCTTCTTGCAGCCGAACACTTCCGCTCCACCTTTTAGTGTTCTATCACACCTTTTTTTTCACCGCATTTTATAGATTATGGTTGGAAATTCTCAACCACTCTCATCCGAAGACCTCTCCTCCCGCTTTTGTTAATATATTTGAACTTTAGTCGGACATTCACACCTTCTTGCAGCTGAACCACCTCCGCTCCCTGTTTTGATCATGTATGGTCTGGCAATACTACCTTTTCTTACCCGTTTGTTAGTAATTATGGCTGGACATTCACACCTACTTGCAGCCGAACACCACCTCTCCCGCTTTTGATGATGTATGGACCGGCATTCTTACCTTTTCTAACACATTTTTCAGCAATTATGGTCGGAGATTCACACTTACTCACAGCCGAACAACTCCGCTCCCGCATTTGATGGTGTATAGTCGGGCATTCTCACCCTTTCTCATCAGCTTTTTGCAAATTATGATCTGACATTCACACCTGCTTTTGATAATGTATGGTTTGGCATTCGCACCTTTTCTTACCCATTTTTCAGTAATTATGGGTGGACATTCACACCTTCTTGCAGCTGAACACCTCCTCTCCCGCTATTGATTGTGTACAGTCGGGTATTTTAACCTTTTCTTACCCGCTTTTTACCAAATATGGTCGGACATTCACACCGTCTTACAGCGGAACACCTCTGCTCCCGCTTTTGATGGTGTATAGTCAGGCATTTGAACCTTTTCTTACCCGCTTTTTACAAACTATGGTCGGACATTCAAACCTTCTTGTAGCCGAAAACCTCCGCTCCCTCTTTTGATTATACATTGTTGGGCATTCGCACCTTATTTACAAACTATAGTCAGACATTCACACCTTGCAGCTGAGCCACCTCAGCTCCCTGTTTTGGTAGTGTATGTTTGGGCATTCGAACCTATTCTTACCCCCTTTTTACAAACTATGCTCGGAGATTCACACTTACTCACAGCCGAACAACTCCGCTCCCGCATTTGATGATGTCTTGGCCGGCATTCTAGTCTCTTCTAACACATTTTTCAGCAATTATGGTTGGACATTCACACCTACTCACAGCCGAACACTTCCGCTCCCACATTTGATGTTGTATAGCCGGGCATTCTCACCCTTTCTCATCAGCTTTTTGCAAATTATGATCTGACATTCACACCTACTTGCAGTCGAACAGCTCTGCTCCCGCTTTTGATTATGTTTGGTTGGATATTCGAACCTTTTCTTAACTGCTTTTTACAAACTTTGGTCGGACGTTCACACCTTCTTGCAGCCGAACACATCCACTTCCACTTTTGATGGTATATATTCGGGCATTCGAACCTTTTCTTACCCGCTTTTTACAAACCGTGGTCGGACTTTCACACCTTCTTGTAGCCAAAAAACTCCGCTCCCGCTATTGATTGTGTACAGTTGGGTATTTTAACCTTTTCTTACCCGCTTTTTACCAACTATGGTCGGACATTTACACCTTCTTACAGCGGAACACCTCCGCTCCCTCTTTTGATGGTCTATGTTCGGGCATTCGAACCTTTTCTTACCCGCTTTTTACAAACTATGGTCGGACATTCAAACCTTCTTGTAGCCGAACACATCCACTCCTGCTTTTGATGATGTATGGTTGGGCATTTTCACCTTTTCTTACCCATTTTTCAGTAATTATGGGTGGACATTCACACCTTCTTGCAGCTGAACAACTCCTCTCCCGCTTATGATCATGTGCGGTTTGATATTCGAAAATTTTCTTTCATGTTTTAAAGCAATTATTGATGGACATTCAAATCTTCTTGTAGCCAAACACATCCACTCCTGCTTTTGATGATGTATGGTAACCTTTTCTTACCCGCTTTTTACAAACTATGGTCGGACATTCAAACCTTCTTGTAGCCAAAAACCTCCGCTCCCTCTTTTGATCATACATTGTCGGGCATTCGCACCTTATCTTACCCGCTTTTTACAAACTATAGTCAGACATTCACACCTTGCAGCTGAACCACCTCCGCTCCCTGTTTTGATCATGTATGGTCTGGCAATACTACCTTTTCTTACCCGTTTGTGAGTAATTAATCCCAAAATATTGAGCATAAAATAAGTCTTTATGCTGATGATGTATTACTTTTCCTTCAGAACTCACAGACGTCTCTCAGTCACACGATCACACTCATAAATAAATTCTCAGCACTTTCTGACTACTCTATCAACTGGTCTAAGACCACAGTTCTGCCCATTAACTGTAGGGTCCATAATATACCTGCGATCACTTTACAGTCAGGAAATATTAGATATTTAGGCATAAACATTTCCTCCAGGCTCTCAGAGCTAACAAAGCTAAATTATGTGCAATTATTAAAGACAGTAGAGGATGATCTCTCGTTGGAAGTCCTTACCTATATCACTTATGGGGAGAGTTACATCCATTAAAATGATGATACTACCAAAAGTTAACTATTTGTTCTCAATGATCTGGTTTAAGTCACTAGATTCATGCATCTCCAAATTTCTGTGGAAAAACAAACCACCACGTATTAGTTTAAAAACCCTACAGAAGACCAAGGACAGTGGTGGATTAGATTTACCTCATTTTCAGCACTATTCCTTAGACAATAGGTTACAATATATATCAAAATGGTTTAAACCTTGTTGTTGTCACAGTTCCCAGAGACGTTGTAATCGTTGAGGATTCTATATTCACCCCCTCATTAGAGGCACGTAATGCAGATTGATGACGCTGAATCTTCTTCTCTGTTCATTGCTGGCATCATTCCCAGCATCGTAAGTGTTCGTGGCATTGTTAGCCTCTTCTGCTGGATCTTGATATCGAGAATCCTTTTGTATTTCTGGTTTGTCAGTCCTCTGTCTTCGTTCACCGGAGTCTTCGTCTTTTTGTCCTTGAGTTTGGTGATTTTTTCTTCTTTTGATGCCTTGACACAATGTGACAGGTGATACCACGTGGGAGATCCTGTAACTTGGATTGCTGTCCCTGTGCTGCGAAATGGCTGTGCTGCTCAAATGGTCTCTCCTTCATCATGGTTACATGCTGCTATTCCGACATCTCGCCATTCCGACATGGGTCTCCAATTGTCGGAATGGCGACACTTAATTTTTTATCAAACGTCCCACCATTCCGACACTTTTTTCCTCCTATGGTCGGAATGGCGGTATGTTTTTTGTTTTTTTTAACATACCGCCATTCCGACAGTTCCTTTTAATAGCCTATTTTTTACCCAAAACATTTTGCACTAATGATATGCCGGCGCAAATACGCCCTAAAGTTTGGCGCACAAGCTTTGCACATGCAGAGGCCACAGCCTCGCAAACAAACTTTAATAATCTATTATCAAAATCCCCTGAATTTCAAATATAAAAATACAGATATTAATGTAACTCTGGCGAGACTGAAACTGATTAAGCAGAAATACAGTGTCAGTGAGCTGTCACAGCAGCCAGCTGGAGCGGAGCTCTCCACAGAGCCCATGCGTCTTTTGCACGCTGTCATCATATGCAAAAGTAATAATTGCAATTACAGATATCACGGCTACTGCACAGGACACAGTTGCGAGCACTCTGCCTTGCCTTGCCAATAGGAGAAGAGAGAAATGACAGCATAGAACGTATAAAACACAACAAAATGCAGTAAAAATGTTTATTCATGTTATTCACGTGATTTATGAGTACTCACTCCAATTTTGGGAAGCGCGGATGGGTTTTGCGCATTTGGCACAAACACACAGGTTGTAGCTTTATACAGCCTGTTGATATCTTAAGGACCTAACTGGTCACACCTGGGAGTAAATGTCATGTAGAGATTGTTTTTACATGACATTACAGCTGAACATATAGCTTTCATCCACAAACCAACGTGGGAGAGCCCGAAGACGCATGTGCCAGACGCACATAGGCATGCGTAAAACCAATTTTGACCACTTCATACTGTTTATTTGCTTTCTTTTAGTTAACTTTCGTTTCTTTTGGATTCTTGTGCGTGTTATGGAGCCGTTTTGGTCCATGTTTGTAAGCCTTTTTTTCCTGGATTAAATTTTCGGAAGTTGAAACAAGTGGCATTGGAGTGTGTGATTGAAAACCACCGCGGACTGCTTCTCCTCCTCCAGTTGCCGAGACTTTGTGTTTTTAATAACTCTTGTCTATAAACATGTGTTAAACATATAAATTGCATGAACAGAAAGAAGGGACTCACCTGTTGAGTAACACACATTTCCTTATACGGAAAGCCTTGTCGGAATGGTGGGACATTTGAACGTCAGAATAGCGGGATGTCGCAATGGTGGGATGTCGGAATGGTGGGACGTTTGCATGTCGGAATGGTGGGATGTCGGAATGGTGGGATGTCGGAATGGTGGGATGTCGGAATAGCGGGATGTCGGAATGGCGGGATTTCGGAATGGGTGTTGCCACCCCCTTCATCATATACACAGTTATTTATACATCCCCTTCCACCATGAAGCGTTGTCCCTTTTTGTTTCTCTCTTTGTTCTTAAAATGCTGTTATGCATGTCTAAACCAATCCATTAAATTAGATCATTTTGGCAGTAAAGCGATCTACAATGTGCTTGGTCGCAAAGCTGCTCATCTGTGGTAAACAGCTCTTCAGAAAGGCATTCTTCAATTGATTTCACTAATTCTATGTAATAATTTTGTGATTTCCTACAAAACTACACTTCTTCTCCCATCTGTCTGAGTATTTAATATTGTCTGGGTCCCGTTAAAACATGTATTTTTCCCATCTAATTCCTTGTTTGCTTTAAAACAAGTATTCCCCATTTTCTATCCCTTCAGTAGCCAACCAGTTTGTATGGAGTACACTGGAGCAACTTGACTGATCAGTAAAACACTGCTTTTGTTGTCACCGCAAGGCTTCCCCCGTCGGTTGTTTCACTGAGACACTACTGAGTAACTATAACTCAACACAGTTTATACACATAACATTCATATACATACTAACAAACAAACAAACAAACAATTATTTATCGCAATTTTCTCATCTCTGTTTGAACGTACACCCAGGTAAATATTCCTGTAGTCTTCTCATACCGACTATGGACCCATTCATTGTTTAACTTCACTGTTTTGCAAATCCTAATTGAATATTACACATTGACATTGAATTTTACTTGATAAGCAGGTCTTCATTGCATTCAGCAGCCTATATGTGAGCATCTATGTGTAAGCTGTTCTTCTTTGCATTTATCAGCAGCAAGCAATTCTTCATTGCACATGCATATGAAAATAGTAAAACAATTCCAATGCGTTAGCGAAACCTTCTATATCAGGAGTGTCCATCATGATGCTGGGAATAGAACCTCTTTCCCAGAATAGTTCAACCTTCATTACTCAACTGATCATAACTCCGCAATGAGCACATTTCAAAGTATCATTCCTCTACATATATTCAAAAATCTATGTGTAAATGTTTAATATTTCTTATATTTGTTGATGTCATTCTGTGTGCATGTGGCCTAAACCCAATCTCTGTGTGGCAATTTTAATTTAAACAAGTTGAACTCTGCCTCTGATCATTTAAAAAAGGTGTGTACCAATATCAACCTTTCTCAGGTAATTACAGATCCTACAAAACCAAAGAGATCCTTCAAGGTTGTCCCTGATTGGCTCAATCTTAACAAATCAAAGGTAGAAAATCGGCAGTATCTGAACTTGGTGTTAGTTATCACTGCTCAATAGCCTGTATCAGAATTGCAAAAATGAAAACATTAGGTCCACGCTTGGTATCCAGATCCTGAAACATCTCCATGAGCAGGCTTTTTTTTAACTGATCTGTTGAATAGTTATATGACACTGTTAAAATCCCAGATGAAGATCTAGCACTTGACCATTTTTGTAAATCTTCTAATTCCATAGTTGATAAACACGCCCCTTTTAAAAAGTATAGAACTTAGAACAGGTCTATCCCTGGCTTTCGGCAGAACTGTCTTCTTTACTTTTTTTTCCCCTTGTCCTGTTCAGCATTATGTCAGAAGAATTGTAGTCTGAATACCTTTGATGCCAAACAGATTTGTTTTAGAAAGGGAAGTTTTATAAATGTAAAGCTCCCCTTGATGCCAATTTATTTATTTCTGTTTACAATATATGACATGAACTGAACTGAACCGGACCGGGGGACAAGGAAAGAAGAAGAGGAAAGAAGAGGAAACAGAACAAAAATAGAAACAAAAACCAGACAACCAGCTGCTACACCTGTAAAAAATAAAACAGACAACAATCCATGGCCTATGAGGGGAATCCAGCCTTAGCGCCACCAGGAGCACCGGAAAGCAGACAAGCAGAGAAAAAACAAACACACAAACAAACAAAAACAAGCACAAGAAGCGGCAATCGCATACAACACAGCTGTGGATATAGATGACCTGAGACGACATGATAATACATCAACTGCTTAGTGACCATGCTACTGGACTAATGAATGTGTGTGTGTGTGTGTGAGAACATGCAACACCCATGGCACAGGACCTACATGATAACCGTGCTTAGTTATGAGTGTATAAGCGTACAGGGCCACAATCCACAGCCCCCCCCCAAGCAATCAGAAGCAGGCAGAGAGGGCCACAAGACCCAGGCCACCAGCAGCCCCCACAGAGCACAGAACCCAGGCAGCCCACCGCAGGGGCAACCACACATCCACCCAGAAGACTGCAGAGGAAGCCCCCGGAAAGAGCCCCCATAAGCATAGGGCAGAGGCACTCCGGGAACCAGGGGCAACAGCCCATCGACCCCGCCAGGCCCCAGCCGCCCAGACATGGGCCGTGCACTGGACCTGGGCCCCAGGAGCCCGAGCGCCCCCAAACCCCCCGGCAGAGGCCCCACCCAATACCCAGGAGGGCCAAGCGCCCCAGACAGCCACAAAGTGGGTCAGCGCCTGCCCCAGCGCCCCTGGCCAAGTGCCCTGGGAGTCAAGACGTGCCCACAGGTGGGTGAAGTCGCGAGCAGTGGGGAGAGGCAACGCTGATGCCCCATCGGGAGAAACACAGGCAGGCCAGGCGACAGCAAGTCCCAGATCCAGGCCCAATCATTACCACACACACTTTCACGTCCCATACATCCACACATCCACACATCCTACCTCCCTCGACTCTGCTGGGGTGTAGTGCAGCGGGCACACCAGGAGGCCAGCAACCCTCCAGCCACCACAGACCCCGAACCAGCAGAACAATTAATTAATCCTCCTGGCCCCTCCTGCCCCGAGCAGACACCAGGAAGCAGGGGTGTGCGAAGAAGACCCCTCCCCTCACCCTTCTGGCTCTTCAATATTTTCTAATAGTGAGCAATTAAAATTGAGGGGCAGCCAAACTTGTAGAACTGGGAGCGCGGCACTCTGGGCAGCCTACATACCCAAAGAGCCCCGCCCACCAGATGCCACTCAGTGTAACCACCCCCCAAGACCTAATGTGTGTGTGTGAGTGTGTTTGATAAGTAGTAATGTCTAAGGTGTAATTAAAACAGGGGCAGGGAACTGCAGAGTGCAACCAAAGGGGACCACCTACGTGGCCCCATCCACTACACCCCACCGAACACACACGCCCCCAAAACCCTTCATGTGTGAGTGTGTGCTGTGTACAGGAGCCAGAAGGGAGAGGGGTATGGGGATATATACCGGGGGAGCTACTCTCCCCCAGAGAGGGCAGCCAGGGACTGGCTGCAATAGGCATCCCCGCTACCTGGGAGCCAACAATGGGCAGGAGGGCCTGATGTCCACCAGGCTCGGGGCCTGCAGCGACCATATTCCGGGAGCTACTGTACCCCCAGAAGGTACCCATCCCGCCCCACCCCACTCAACCCAACCCCCCCCCAGGAGGACCTCTACAAAAAACAAACAAACAAACCACCCGGTCACACCAGTTGCAGCAGCCTGGGCCTGAGACCCACCATCACCCAGCAACCCACCACCACCACTATGTGATAAAACTAATCAGAGGGGACCAGAGAGAATGAAATTCAGCCAATTGATGTTTTGAGGAGGCAGACATTGTTTCCATGCTAATATAATCTAAAAGAAAATTTCTAAACTGGTTAATACACAGATTGTTCTTCGCTTTCCAGTTCATGAGAATAGTTTTCTTTGCGATACATATCACTGTGACAACCATGTGTGCTGAGTTAATTTCCATGTTGATGTTGTCTAAGTCACCCAGTATGCACAGTGTGGGGCATGCAGGGATGCTACACTTTAGCCATGTTGACAGGTCCTCACAGACTTCAAGCCAGAACTTCTGGACAGGCGCAGAAAACCACAAAGCGTGTGCATAATCATCAGGTGTGTTATATGTGCAATGTGAGCAGATGTTTGAGTGTGTTAGACCCATCCTGAACATCCTTTGTCCTGTATAGTGTGTTCTATGAAGGATTTTGTATTGTATGAGCTGTAAATTAGGATTTCGAGTCTTTATGAAGGTGTTCAAACATATTTGTGGTTAGAAGCTATGACCAGAACTGATGGATAAATCTGCCTCCCATTTTGAGGATGGAAGAGACATTGTGTCATCTATCTTAGACAATAATTTATATATTTTTGATAGTAGTTTTGGGGTACAGCTGCTTAGAAATTCTGCTACCCTAGTCGGGGGTTGTAAGTCTGGTTGGTGGAGGATATATCCATCCATCCATCCATCATCTGCCGCTTATCCGGGGGTCGGGTCGCGGGGGCAGCAGCTTGAGCAGAGAAACCCAGACGTCTCTGTCCCCGGCCACTTCCTCCAGCTCTTCCGGGGGGACCCCGAGGCGTTCCCAGGCCAGCCGAGAGACATAGTCTCTCCAACGTGTCCTGGGTCTCCCCCGGGGTCTCCTCCCAGTGGGACGTGCCCGGAACACCTCCCCAGGGAGGCGCCCAGGGGGCATCCTAACCAGATGCCCGAGCCACCTCATCTGACTCCTCTCAATGCGGAGGAGCAGCGGTTCTACTCCGAGCCCCTCCCGGATGACTGAGCTTCTCACCCTATCTCTAAGGGAGAGCCCAGACACCCTGCGGAGGAAACCCATTTCGGCCGCTTGTATTCGCGATCTTGTTCTTTCGGTCACTACCCACAACTCGTGACCATAGGTGAGGATGGGAACGTAGATTGACCAGTAAGTAGAGAGCTTCGCCTTCTGGCTCAGCTCCCTCTTCACAACGACGGGTCGGTGCAGAGCCTGCAACACTGCAGGCGCCGCACCGATCCGCCCGTCAATCTCCCGCTCCATTCGTCCGTCACTCGTGAACAAGACCCCGAGATACTTGAACTCCTCCTCTTGGGGAAGGATCTCATTCCCGACCCGGAGAGAGCATTCCACCCTTTTCCGGCTGAGAACCATAGTCTCGGATTTGGAGGTGCTGATTCTCATCCCAGCCGCTTCACACTCGGCTGCGAATCACTCCAGTGAGAGCTGAAGGTCACGGCCTGACGACGCTAACAGAACCACATCATCTGCAAAAAGCAGAGACCCGATTCTGAGGTCGCCAAATGGGACACCCTCAACGCCCTGGCTCCGCCTAGAAATTCTGTCCATAAAAGTTAGGAACAGAATCGGTGACAAAGGGCAGCCCTGACGGAGTCCAACTCTCACCGGAAACGTATCCGACTTACTGCCGGCAATGCGGACCAAACTCTGGCACCGGTCATACAGAGACCGAACGGCCCCTATCAAGGGGTCCGGCACTCCATATTCCCGGAGCACCCCCCACAGGACTCCACGAGGGACACGGTCGAACGCTTTCTCCAAGTCCACAAAACACATGTAGACTGGTTGGGCGAACTCCCATGCACCCTCCAGGATCCTGCCGAGGGTATAGAGCTGGTCCACTGTTCCACGGCCAGGACGAAAGCCACACTGCATCTCCTGAATCCGAGGCTCGATTATCCGACGGATCCTCCTCTCCAATACCCCCGAATAGACCTTACCAGGGAGGCTGAGGAGTGTGATACCCCTATAGTTGGAACACACCCTCCGGTCCCTCTTTTTAAAGAGGGGGACCACCACCCCAATTGGCCAAGCCAAGACAGCCCTACAACATCCAGAGCCTTGAGAAACTCAGGACGGACCTCATCCACCCCCGGGGCCTTGCCACCGAGGAACTTTTTAACCACCTCGGCAACCTCAGCCCCAGAAATGGGAGGCCCCGTCTCCGAGCTCTCCGACTCTGCCTCTTCCGAGCACGTGTTGGTAGGATTGAGGAGTTCCTCGAAGTACTCCCCCCACCGACTCACAACATCCCTAGTTGAGGTCAGCAAAGCCCCGTCCGCACTGTAAACAGTGTTGACTGTGATCCGCTTCCCCCCCCTGAGACGCCGGATGGTGGACCAGAATCTTTTCGAGGCCGTCCGGAAATCGTTCTCCATGGTCTCACCGAACTCCTCCCAGGCCCGAGTTTTTGCCTCAGCAACCGCCGAAGCCGCGGCCCGTCTGGCCCGTCGGTACCTATCAGCTTCTTCCAGGGTCCCACTGGCCAAAAAGGCCCGATAGGACTCCTTCTTCAGCTTGACGGCTTCCCTCACCACTGGTGTCCACCAGCAGGTTCGAGAGTTGCCGCCACGACAGGCACCGACCACCTTACGGCCACAACTCCGACCAGCTGCCTCAGCAATGGAGTCACGGAACATGGCCCATTCAATGTCCCCCACCTCAAATATGGTTGAAGCTCTGCCGGAGGTGGGAGTTAAAGCTCCTTCTGACGGGGGATTCTGACAAACGCTCCCAGCAGACCCTCACAATACGTTTGGGCCTGCCAGGTCTGATCGGCATCCTCCCCCACCAGCGGAGCCAACTCACCACCAGGTGGTGATCAGTTGACAGCTCCGCCCCTCTCTTCACCCGAGTGTCCAGGACATACGGCCGCAAGTCCGATGATACAACCACAAAGTCGATCATCGAACTGCGGCCAAGGGTGTCCTGGTGCCAAGTGCACATATGGACACCCTTATGCCTGAACATGGTGTTCGTTATGGACAGTCTATGACTGGCACAGAAGTCCAACAACATAACACCACTCTGATTCAGATCGGGGGGGCCGTTCTTCCCAATCACACCCCTCCAGGTCTCACTGTCATTGCCCACGTGAGCATTGAAGTCCCCCAGCAGAATGAGGGAGTCTCCGGTAGGAGCATTCTCCAGTTCCTCCCCCAGAGACTCCAAAAAGGGTAGGTACTCTGAACTGCTGTTTGGCGCATAGGCACAAACAACAGTCAGGACTCGTCCCCCCACCCAAGGCGGAGGGAGGCTACCCTCTCGTTCACTGGGGTAAACCCCAATGTACTGGCACACAGCCGGGGGGCAATAAGTATGCCCACACCTGCTCTGCGCCTCTCACCACGGGCAACTCCAGAGTGGAAGAGAGTCCAACCCCTCTCAAGAGTACTGGTTCCAGATCCCAAGCCGTACATCGAGGTGAGTCCGACTATATCTAACGGTCTGATGAAGTTTCAACAATAAACAACAAACTTTGTATTATGAGAAAGAACCAGACTCATTCTTTAGGAATCCGAAAATAAGCTCTATTTTACGAGTTATGCACGAATTCGGATTCTCCTATAAAACGAATTCCTTAACTCAAACCAAGTTAAGACTGCTTTGTCCTTCATATTTATTCATGTCTAATCAAGTTTCAATGATAAACAACGTTGTACTTTGTAGAATGAGAAAGAACTTCTTCAGCAATAAGCATCACTCGACAAATGACGAAATACAGATTTTGCTATAAAATTAATTGCTATCAGCCTGACTTAAAACTGTTTGTCTTCCATATTTATCCACTTCAAATCAAGTTTAAACAATTAAAAAAAATTTGTAGTTTGAGAAAGAACAACTTAATCTTGAGCAATCAGTATAAAAAGAAGGTAAGCAAAGGTGCGAATGTCAAACCATACATGATCAAAACAGGGAGCGGAGGTGTTTGGCTGAGACAAGGTGTGAATGTCCACCCATAATTAATGAAAAGCGGGCAACAAGTAGGTTTGAATGCCCAACCATACATCATCAAAAGCAGGAGTGGATATGTTCGGCTACAAGAAGGTTTGAACGTCTGACCATAGTTTGTAAAAAGCGGGTAAGAAAAGGTTCAAATGCCCGAACATACACCATCAAAGGAGGGAGCGGAGGTGTTCCGCTGTAAGAAGGTGTGAATGTCCGACCATAGTTGGTAAAAAACGGGTAAGAAAAGGTTAAAATACCCGACTGTACACAATCAGTAGCGGGTGCGGAGTTGTTCGGCTACTAAAAGGTGTGAAAGTACGACCATGGTTTGTAAAAAGCGGGTAAGAAAAGGTGCGAATGCCCGAAAATGTATGATCAAAAGAGGGAGCGGAGGTGTTCGGCTGCAAGAAGGTGTGAATGTACACCCATAATTACTGAAAAATGGGTAAGAAAAGGTGCAAATGCCTAACTATACATAATCAAAAGCAGGAGTGGATGTGTTCGGCTCCAAAAAGGGTTGAATGTCTGACCATAGTTTGTAAAAAGCAGGTAAGAAAAGGTTTGACTGCCCGAACATACACCATCAAAAGAGGGAGCGGAGGTGTTCCGCTGTAAGAAGGTGTGAATGTCCGACCATAGTTGGTAAAAAGCGGGTAAGAAAAGGTTAAAATACCCGACTGTACACAATCAATAGCGGGAGCGGAGTTGTTCGGCTACTAAAAGATGTGAAAGTCCGACTATGGTTTGTAAAAAGCGGGTAAGAAAAGGTGCTAATGCCCGACAATGTATGATCAAAAGAGGGAGTGGAGGTTTTCGGCTGTAAGAAGGTCTGAATGTCCAACTATAATTTGTAAAAACCGGGTAAGAAAAGGCTTGAAAGCCCGACTATACACCATCATAAGCGGGAGAGGAGGTGTTCATCTGCAAGAAGGTGTGAATGTCCACCCATAATTACTGAAAAATGGGTAAGAAAAGGTGCGAATGCCCAAACATACATCATCAAAAGCAGGAGTGGATGTGTTGGGCTACAAGAAGGTTTGAAAGTCCAACCATAGTTTGTAAAAAACGGGTAAGAAAAGGTGCGAATGCCCGACAATGTATGATCAAAAGAGGGAGCGGAGGTTTTTGGCTACAAGAAGGTTTGAATGTCCGACCATAGTTTGTAAAAAGCAGGTAAGAAAAGGTTCAAATGCCTGACAATACACCATCAAAAGCGGGAGCGGAGGTGTTCCGCTGTAAGACGGTGTGAATGTCCGACCATAGTTGGTAAAAAGCGGGTAAGAAAAGGTTAAAATACCCGACTGTACACAATCAATAGCGGGAGCGGAGTTGTTCGGCTACATGAAGGTGTGAAAGTCCAACCATGGTTTGTAAAAAGCTGCTAAGAAAAGGTTCGAATGCCCGAATATATACCATCAAAAGCGGAAGCGGAGGTGTTCGGCTGCAAGAAGGTGTGAACGTCCGACCAAAGTTTGTAAAAAGCAGTTAAGAAAAGGTTCGAATATCCAACCAAACATAATCAAAAGCGGGAGCAGAGCTGTTCGACTGCAAGTAGGTGTGAATGTCCAGCCATAATTACTCACAAACGGGTAAGGAAAGGTAGTATTGCCAGACCATACATGATCAAAACAGCGAGCTGAGGTGGTTCAGCACCAAGGTGTGAATGTCTGACTATAGTTTGTAAAAAGCGGGTAAGATAAGGTGCGAATGCCCGACAATGTATAATCAAAAGAGGGAGCAGAGGTTTTCGGCTACAAGAAGGTTTGAATGTCCGACCATAGTTTGTAAAAAGCGGGTAAGAAAAGGTTCAAATGCCTGACTATACACCATCAAAAGCGGGAGCGGAGATGTTCCGCTGTAAGACGGTGTGAATGTCCGACCATAGTTGGTAAAAAGCGGGTAAGAAAAGGTTAAAATACCCGACTGTACACAATCAATAGCGGGAGCGGAGTTGTTCGGCTACTAAAAGATGTGAAAGTCCGACTATGGTTTGTAAAAAGCGGGTAAGAAAAGGTGCTAATGCCCGACTGTACACAATCAATAGCGGGAGAGGAGGTGTTCAGCTGCAAGAAGGTGTGAATGTCCACCCATAATTACTGAAAAATGGGTAAGAAAAGGTGCGAATGCCCAACCATACATTATCAAAAGCAGGTGTGAATGTCAGATCATAATTTGCAAAAAGCTGATGAGAAAGGGTGAGAATGCCCGACTATACACCATCAAATGCGGGAGCGGAGTTGTTCGGCTGTGAGTAAGTGTGAATCTCCGACCATAATTGCTGAAAAATGTGTTAGAAAAGGTAAGAATGCCGGTCCATACATCATCAAAAGCGGGAGAGGTGGTGTTCGGCTGCAAGTAGGTGTGAATGTCCAGCCATAATTACTAACAAACGGGTAAGAAAAGGTAGTATTGCCAGACCATACATGATCAAAACAGGGAGCGGAGGTGGTTCAGCTGCAAGAAGGTGTGAATGTCCGACTAAAGTTTAAATATATTAACAAAAGCGGGAGGAGAGGTCTTCGGATGAGAGTGGTTGAGAATTTCCAACCATAATCTATAAAATGCGGTGAAAAAAAAGGTGTGATAGAACACTAAAAGGTGGAGCGGAAGTGTTCGGCTGCAAGAAGGTGTGAATGTCCGACTATATTTGGTGAAAAGCAGGTGAAGCAAGGTCTGAATGCCCAACCTTACATCATCAAAAGCGAGATCAGAGGTGTTTGGCTGCATGAAGGCCATAGTTTGCCAAAAGCGGGTAAGCTGCGAATGACCGACTAAATATCAACAAAAGGTCTTCGGATGCAAGTGGGTGTGAATATCCCACCATACAAGTATGGTGGAGAGGAAGCTGTGAACAGCCGACCATAGTTGGCAAAAAGCGGGTGAGAAAAGGTGCGAATGTCCAACCATACATGATCAAAACAGGGAGCGGAGGTGTTTGGCTGTGACAAGGTGTGAATGTCCACCCAAAATTAATGAAAAGCGGGCAACAAGTAGGTTTGAATGCCCAACCATACATCATCAAAAGCAGGAGTGGATGTGATCGGCTACAAGAAGGTTTGAATGTCCGAGCATAGTTTGTAAAAAGCGTGTAAGAAAAGGTTCGAATGCCCAAACATACACCATCAAAAGAGGGAGAGGAGGTGTTCCGCTGTAAGAAGGTGTGAATGTCCGACCATAGTTTGTAAAAAATGGGAAAGAAAAGGTTAAAATACCCGACTGTACACAATCAATAGCGGGAGCGGATGTGTTTGGCTACAAGAATGTGTGACAGTCCGACCATGGTTTGTAAAAAACGGGTAAGAAAAGGTGCGAATGCCCGACAATGTATTATCAAAAGAGGGAGCGGAGGTTTTCGGCTACAAGAAGGTTTGAATGTCCGACCATAGTTTGTAAAAAGCGGGTAAGAAAAGGTTAAAATACCCGACTGTACACAATCAATAGCGGGAGAGGAGGTGTTCAGCTGCAAGAAGGTGTGAATGTCCACCCATAATTACTGAAAAATGGGTAAGAAAAGGTGCGAATGCCCAACCATACATTATCAAAAGCAGGTGTGAATGTCAGATCATAATTTGCAAAAAGCTGATGAGAAAGGGTGAGAATGCCCGACTATACACCATCAAATGCGGGAGCGGAGTTGTTCGGCTGTGAGTAAGTGTGAATCTCCGACCATAATTGCTGAAAAATGTGTTAGAAAAGGTAAGAATGCCGGTCCATACATCATCAAAAGCGGGAGAGGTGGTGTTCGGCTGCAAGTAGGTGTGAATGTCCAGCCATAATTACTAACAAACGGGTAAGAAAAGGTAGTATTGCCAGACCATACATGATCAAAACAGGGAGCGGAGGTGGTTCAGCTGCAAGAAGGTGTGAATGTCCGACTAAAGTTCAAATATATTAACAAAAGCGGGAGGAGAGGTCTTCGGATGAGAGTGGTTGAGAATTTCCAACCATAATCTATAAAATGCGGTGAAAAAAAAGGTGTGATAGAACACTAAAAGGTGGAGCGGAAGTGTTCGGCTGCAAGAAGGTGTGAATGTCCGACTATATTTGGTGAAAAGCAGGTGAAGCAAGGTCTGAATGCCCAACCTTACATCATCAAAAGCGAGATCAGAAGTGTTTGGCTGCATGAAGGCCATAGTTTGCCAAAAGCGGGTAAGCTGCGAATGACCGACTAAATATCAACAAAAGGTATTCGGATGCAAGTGGGTGTGAATATCCCACCATACAAGTATGGTGGAGAGGAAGCTGTGAACAGCCGACCATAGTTGGCAAAAAGCGGGTGAGAAAAGGTGCGAATGTCCAACCATACATGATCAAAACAGGGAGCGGAGGTGTTTGGCTGTGACAAGGTGTGAATGTCCACCCAAAATTAATGAAAAGCGGGCAACAAGTAGGTTTGAATGCCCAACCATACATCATCAAAAGCAGGAGTGGATGTGATCGGCTACAAGAAGGTTTGAATGTCCGAGCATAGTTTGTAAAAAGCGTGTAAGAAAAGGTTCGAATGCCCAAACATACACCATCAAAAGAGGGAGAGGAGGTGTTCCGCTGTAAGAAGGTGTGAATGTCCGACCATAGTTGGTAAAAAACGGGTAAGAAAAGGTTAAAATACCCGACTGTACACAATCAATAGCGGGAGCGGATGTGTTTGGCTACAAGAATGTGTGACAGTCCGACCATGGTTTGTAAAAAACGGGTAAGAAAAGGTGCAAATGCCCGACAATGTATGATCAAAAGAGGGAGCGGAGGTTTTCAGCTACAAGAAGGTTTGAATGTCCGACCATAGTTTGTAAAAAGCGGGTAAGAAAAGGTTCAAATGCCTGACTATACACCATCAAAAGCGGGAGCGGAGTTGTTCCGCTGTAAGACGGTGTGAATGTCCGACCATAGTTGGTAAAAAGCGGGTAAGAAAAGGTTAAAATACCTGACTGTACACAATCAATAGCGGGAGCGGAGTTGTTCGGCTACAAGAAGGTGTGAAAGTTCAACCATGGTTTGTAAAAAGCTGCTAAGAAAAGGTTCAAATGCCTGACTATACACCATCAAAAGCGGGAGCGGAGGTGTTCCGCTGTAAGACGGTGTGAATGTCCGACCATAGTTGTTAAAAAGCGGGTAAGAAAAGGTTAAAATACCCGACTGTACACAATCAATAGGGGGAGCGGAGTTGTTCGGCTACAAGAATGTGTGACAGTCCGACCATGGTTTGTAAAAAGCTGGTAAGAAAAGGTTCGAATGCCCGAATATATACCATCAAAAGCGGAAGCGGAAGTGTTCGGCTGCAAGAAGGTGTGAACGTCCGACCAAAGTTTGTAAAAAGCAGTTAAGAAAAGGTTCGAATATCCAACCAAACATAATCAAAAGCGGGAGCAGAGCTGTTCGACTGCAAGTAGGTGTGAATGTCCAGCCATAATTACTCACAAACGGGTAAGAAAAGGTAGTATTGCCAGACCATACATGATCAAAACAGGGAGCTGAGGTGGTTCAGCACCAAGGTGTGAATGTCTGACTATAGTTTGTAAAAAGCGGGTAAGATAAGGTGCGAATGCCCGACAATGTATGATCAAAAGAGGGAGCAGAGGTTTTCGGCTACAAGAAGGTTTGAATGTCCGACCATAGTTTGTAAAAAGCGGGTAAGAAAAGGTTCAAATGCCTGACTATACACCATCAAAAGCGGGAGCGGAGATGTTCCGCTGTAAGACGGTGTGAATGTCCGACCATAGTTCGTAAAAAGTGGGTAAGAAAAGGTTAAAATACCCGACTGTACACAATCAATAGCGGGAGCGGATGTGTTTGGCTACAAGAATGTGTGAAAGTCCGACCATGGTTTGTAAAAAACGGGTAAGAAAAGGTGCGAATGCCCGACAATGTATGATCAAAAGAGGGTGCGGAGGTTTTTGGCTACAAGAAGGTTTGAATGTCCGACCATAGTTTGTAAAAAGCGGGTAAGAAAAGGTTTAAATGCCTGACTATACACCATCAAAAGCGGGAGCGGAGGTGTTCCGCTGTAAGACGGTGTGAATGTCCGACCATAGTTGGTAAAAAGCGGGTAAGAAAAGGTTAAAATACCTGACTGTACACAATCAATAGGGGGAGCGGAGTTGTTCGGCTACAAGAAGGTGTGAAAGTCCAACCATGGTTTGTAAAAAGCGGGTAAGAAAAGGTTCGAATGCCCGAATATATACCATCAAAAGTGGAAGTGGATGTGTTCGGCTGCAAGAAGGTGTGAACGTCCGACCAAAGTTTGTAAAAAGCAGTTAAGAAAAGGTTCGAATATCCAACCAAACATAATCAAAAGCGGGAGCAGAGCTGTTCGACTGCAAGTAGGTGTGAATGTCAGATCATAATTTGCAAAAAGCTGATGAGAAAGGGTGAGAATGCCCGGCTATACGCCATCAAATGCGGGAGCGGAAGTGTTCGGCTGTGAGTAGGTGTGAATGTCCGACCATAATTGCTGAAAAATGTGTTAGAAGAGACTAGAATGCCGGACAAGACATCATCAAAGGCGGGAGCGGAGTTGTTCGGCTGTGAGTAGGTGTGAATCTCCGAGCATAGTTTGTAAAAAGGGGGTAAGAATAGGTTCGAATGCCCGAACATACACTATCAAAACAGGGAGCTGAGGTGGCTCAGCTGCAAGGTGTGAATGTCTGACTATAGTTTGTAAATAAGGTGCGAATGCCCAACAATGTATAATCAAAAGAGGGAGCGGAGGTTTTCGGCTACAAGAAGGTTTGAATGTCCGACCATAGTTTGTAAAAAGCGGGTAAGAAAAGGTTCAAATGCCTGACTATACACCATCAAAAGCGGGAGCAGAGGTGTTCCGCTGTAAGACGGTGTGAATGTCCGACCATATTTGGTAAAAAGCGGGTAAGAAAAGGTTAAAATACCCGACTGTACACAATCAATAGCGGGAGAGGAGGTGTTCAGCTGCAAGAAGGTGTGAATGTCCACCCATAATTACTGAAAAATGGGTAAGAAAAGGTGCGAATGCCCAACCATACATTATCAAAAGCAGGTGTGAATGTCAGATCATAATTTGCAAAAAGCTGATGAGAAAGGGTGAGAATGCCCGACTATACACCATCAAATGCGGGAGCGGAGTTGTTCGGCTGTGAGTAAGTGTGAATGTCCGACCATAATTGCTGAAAAATGTGTTAGAAAAGGTAAGAATGCCGGTCCATACATCATCAAAAGTGGGAGAGGTGGTGTTCGGCTGCAAGTAGGTGTGAATGTCCAGCCATAATTACTAACAAACGGGTAAGAAAAGGTAGTATTGCCAGACCATACATGATCAAAACAGGGAGCGGAGGTGGTTCAGCTGCAAGAAGGTGTGAATGTCCGACTAAAGTTCAAATATATTAACAAAAGCGGGAGGAGAGGTCTTCGGATGAGAGTGGTTGAGAATTTCCAACCATAATCTATAAAATGCGGTGAAAAAAAAGGTGTGATAGAACACTAAAAGGTGGAGCGGAAGTGTTCGGCTGCAAGAAGGTGTGAATGTCCGACTATATTTGGTGAAAAGCAGGTGAAGCAAGGTCTGAATGCCCAACCTTACATCATCAAAAGCGAGATCAGAGGTGTTTGGCTGCATGAAGGCCATAGTTTGCCAAAAGCGGGTAAGCTGCGAATGACCGACTAAATATCAACAAAAGGTCTTCGGATGCAAGTGGGTGTGAATATCCCACCATACAAGTATGGTGGAGAGGAAGCTGTGAACAGCCGACCATAGTTGGCAAAAAGCGGGTGAGAAAAGGTGCGAATGTCCAACCATACATGATCAAAACAGGGAGCGGAGGTGTTTGGCTGTGACAAGGTGTGAATGTCCACCCAAAATTAATGAAAAGCGGGCAACAAGTAGGTTTGAATGCCCAACCATACATCATCAAAAGCAGGAGTGGATGTGTTCGGCTACAAGAAGGTTTGAATGTCCGAGCATAGTTTGTAAAAAGCGGGTAAGAAAAGGTTCGAATGCCCAAACATACACCATCAAAAGAGGGAGCGGAGGTGTTCCGCTGTAAGAAGGTGTGAATGTCCGACCATAGTTGGTAAAACACGGGTAAGAAAAGGTTAAAATACCCGACTGTACACAATCAATAGCGGGAGAGGAGGTGTTTGGCTACAAGAATGTGTGACAGTCCGACCATGGTTTGTAAAAAACGGGTAAGAAAAGGTATAATTGCCTGACTATACACCATCAAAAGCGGGAGCGGAGGTTTTCGGCTACAAGAAGGTTTGAATGTCCGACCATAGTTTGTAAAAAGCAGGTAAGAAAAGGTTTGACTGCCCGAACATACACCATCAATAGCGGGAGCGGAGTTGTTCGGCTACTAAAAGATGTGAAAGTCCGACTATGGTTTGTAAAAAGCGGGTAAGAAAAGGTGCTAATGCCCGACAATGTATGATCAAAAGAGGGAGTGGAGGTTTTCGGCTGTAAGAAGGTCTGAATGTCCAACTATAATTTGTAAAAACCGGGTAAGAAAAGGCTTGAAAGCCCGACTATACACCATCATAAGCGGGAGAGGAGGTGTTCAGCTGCAAGAAGGTGTGAATGTCCACCCATAATTACTGAAAAATGGGTAAGAAAAGGTGCGAATGCCCAAACATATATCATCAAAAGCAGGAGTGGATGTGTTGGGTTACAAGAAGGTTTGAAAGTCCGACCATGGTTTGTAAAAAACGGGTAAGAAAAGGTGCGAATGCCCAACAATGTATGATCAAAAGAGGGAGCGGAGGTTTTTGGCTACAAGAAGGTTTGAATGTCCGACCATAGTTTGTAAAAAGCGGGTAAGAAAAGGTTCAAATGCCTGACAATACATCATCAAAAGCGGGAGCGGAGGTGTTCCGCTGTAAGACGGTGTGAATGTCCGACCATAGTTGGTAAAAAGCGGGTAAGAAAAGGTTAAAATACCTGACTGTACACAATCAATAGCGGGAGCGGAGTTGTTCGGCTACAAGAAGGTGTGAAAGTCCAACCTTGGTTTGTAAAAAGCTGCTAAGAAAAGGTTCGAATGCCCGAATATATACCATCAAAAGCGGAAGCGGAGGTGTTCAGCTGCAAGAAGGTGTGAACGTCCGACCAAACTTTGTAAAAAGCAGTTAAGAAAAGGTTCGAATATCCAACCAAACATAATCAAAAGCGGGAGCAGAGCTGTTCGACTGCAAGTAGGTGTGAATGTCCAGCCATAATTACTCACAAACGGGTAAGAAAAGGTAGTATTGCCAGACCATACATGATCAAAACAGGGAGCTGAGGTGGTTCAGCACCAAGGTGTGAATGTCTGACTATAGTTTGTAAAAAGCGGGTAAGATAAGGTGCGAATGCCCGACAATGTATGATCAAAAGAGGGAGCGGAGGTTTTTGGCTACAAGAAGGTTTGAATGTCCGACAATAGTTTGTAAAAAGCGGGTAAGAAAAGGTTCAAATGCCTGACTATACACCATCAAAAGCGGGAGCGGAGGTGTTCCGCTGTAAGACGGTGTGAATGTCCGACCATAGTTGGTAAAAAGCGGGTAAGAAAAGGTTAAAATACCCGACTGTACACAATCAATAGGGGGAGCGGAGTTGTTCGGCTACAAGAAGGTGTGAAAGTCCAACCATGGTTTGTAAAAAGCTGGTAAGAAAAGGTTCGAATGCCCGAATATATACCATCAAAAGCGGAAGCGGAGGTGTTCGGCTGCAAGAAGGTGTGAACGTCCGACCAAAGTTTGTAAAAAGCAGTTAAGAAAAGGTTCGAATATCCAACCAAACATAATCAAAAGCGGGAGCAGAGCTGTTCGACTGCAAGTAGGTGTGAATGTCCAGCCATAATTACTCACAAACGGGTAAGAAAAGGTAGTATTGCCAGACCATACATGATCAAAACAGGGAGCGGAGGTGGTTCAGCTGCAAGGTGTGAATGTCTGACTATAGTTTGTAAAAAGCGAGTAAGATAAGGTGCGAATGCCCGACAATGTATGATAAAAAGAGGGAGCAGAGGTTTTCGGCTGCAAGAAGGTCTGAATGTCCACCCAAAATTCCTGAAAAATGGGTAAAAAAAGGGTGCGAATTCCAAACCATGCATCATCAAAAGCAGGAGTGGATGTGTTCGGCTACAAGAAGATTTGAATGTCCATCAATAATTGCTTTAAAACATGAAAGAAAATTTTCGAATATCAAACCGCACATGATCATAAGCGGGAGAGGAGTTGTTCAGCTGCAAGAAGGTGTGAATGTCCACCCATAATTACTGAAAAATGGGTAAGAAAAGGTGAAAATGCCCAACCATACATCATCAAAAGCAGGAGTGGATGTGTTCGGCTACAAGAAGGTTTGAATGTCCGACCATAGTTTGTAAAAAGCGGGTAAGAAAAGGTTCGAATGTCCGAACATAGACCATCAAAAGAGGGAGCGGAGGTGTTCCGCTGTAAGAAGGTGTAAATGTCCGACCATAGTTGGTAAAAAGCGGGTAAGAAAAGGTTAAAATACCCGACTGTACACAATCAATAGCGGGAGCGGAGTTGTTTGGCTACAAGAAGGTGTGAAAGTCCGGCCACGGTTTGTAAAAAGCGGGTAAGAAAAGGTTCGAATGCCCGAATATATACCATCAAAAGTGGAAGTGGATGTGTTCGGCTGCAAGAAGGTGTGAACGTCCGACCAAAGTTTGTAAAAAGCAGTTAAGAAAAGGTTCGAATATCCAACCAAACATAATCAAAAGCGGGAGCAGAGCTGTTCGACTGCAAGTAGGTGTGAATGTCAGATCATAATTTGCAAAAAGCTGATGAGAAAGGGTGAGAATGCCCGGCTATACACCATCAAATGCGGGAGCGGAAGTGTTCGGCTGTGAGTAGGTGTGAATGTCCGACCATAATTGCTGAAAAATGTGTTAGAAGAGACTAGAATGCCGGACAAGACATCATCAAATGCGGGAGCGGAGTTGTTCAGCTGTGAGTAGGTGTGAATCTCCGAGCATAGTTTGTAAAAAGGGGGTAAGAATAGGTTCGAATGCCCGAACATACACTATCAAAACAGGGAGCTGAGGTGGCTCTGCTGCAAGGTGTGAATGTGTGACTATAGTTTGTAAATAAGGTGCGAATGCCCAACAATGTATAATCAAAAGAGGGAGCGGAGGTTTTCGGCTACAAGAAGGTTTGAATGTCCGACCATAGTTTGTAAAAAGCGGGTAAGAAAAGGTTCAAATGCCTGACTATACACCATCAAAAGCGGGAGCAGAGGTGTTCCGCTGTAAGACGGTGTGAATGTCCGAACATATTTGGTAAAAAGCGGGTAAGAAAAGGTTAAAATACCCGACTGTACACAATCAATAGCGGGAGAGGAGGTGTTCAGCTGCAAGAAGGTGTGAATGTCCACCCATAATTACTGAAAAATGGGTAAGAAAAGGTGCGAATGCCCAACCATACATTATCAAAAGCAGGTGTGAATGTCAGATCATAATTTGCAAAAAGCTGATGAGAAAGGGTGAGAATGCCCGACTATACACCATCAAATGCGGGAGCGGAGTTGTTCGGCTGTGAGTAAGTGTGAATCTCCGACCATAATTGCTGAAAAATGTGTTAGAAAAGGTAAGAATGCCGGTCCATACATCATCAAAAGCGGGAGAGGTGGTGTTCGGCTGCAAGTAGGTGTGAATGTCCAGCCATAATTACTAACAAACGGGTAAGAAAAGGTAGTATTGCCAGACCATACATGATCAAAACAGGGAGCGGAGGTGGTTCAGCTGCAAGAAGGTGTGAATGTCCGACTAAAGTTCAAATATATTAACAAAAGCGGGAGGAGAGGTCTTCGGATGAGAGTGGTTGAGAATTTCCAACCATAATCTATAAAATGCGGTGAAAAAAAAGGTGTGATAGAACACTAAAAGGTGGAGCGGAAGTGTTCGGCTGCAAGAAGGTGTGAATGTCCGACTATATTTGGTGAAAAGCAGGTGAAGCAAGGTCTGAATGCCCAACCTTACATCATCAAAAGCGAGATCAGAGGTGTTTGGCTGCATGAAGGCCATAGTTTGCCAAAAGCGGGTAAGCTGCGAATGACCGACTAAATATCAACAAAAGGTCTTCGGATGCAAGTGGGTGTGAATATCCCACCATACAAGTATGGTGGAGAGGAAGCTGTGAACAGCCGACCATAGTTGGCAAAAAGCGGGTGAGAAAAGGTGCGAATGTCCAACCATACATGATCAAAACAGGGAGCGGAGGTGTTTGGCTGTGACAAGGTGTGAATGTCCACCCAAAATTAATGAAAAGCGGGCAACAAGTAGGTTTGAATGCCCAACCATACACCATCAAAAGAGGGAGCGGAGGTGTTCCGCTGTAAGAAGGTGTGAATGTCCGACCATAGTTGGTAAAAAACGGGTAAGAAAAGGTTAAAATACCCGACTGTTCACAATCAATAGCGGGAGCGGATGTGTTTGGCTACAAGAATGTGTGACAGTCCGACCATGGTTTGTAAAAAACGGGTAAGAAAAGATGCGAATGCCCGACAATGTATGATCAAAAGAGGGAGCGGAGGTTTTCGGCTACAAGAAGGTTTGAATGTCCGACCATAGTTTGTAAAAAGCGGGTAAGAAAAGGTTCAAATGCCTGACTATACACCATCAAAAGCGGGAGAGGAGGTGTTCGGCTACAAGAAGGTGTGAAAGTTCAACTATGGTTTGTAAAAAGCTGCTAAGAAAAGGTTCGAATGCCCGAATATATACCATCAAAAGTGGAAGCGGAGGTGTTCGGCTGCAAGAAGGTGTGAACGTCCGACCAAAGTTTGCAAAAAGCAGTTAAGAAAAGGTTCGAATGCCCGAATATATACCATCAAAAGCGGGAGCAGAGCTGTTCGACTGCAAGTAGGTGTGAATGTCCAGCCATAATTACTCACAAACGGGTAAGAAAAGGTAGTATTGCCAGACCATACATGATCAAAACAGGGAGCTGAGGTGGTTCAGCTGCAAGGTGTGAATGTCTGACTATAGTTTGTAAAAAGCGGGTAAGACAAGGTGCGAATGCCCGACAATGTATGATCAAAAGAGGGAGTGGAGGTCTTCGGCTGCAAGGTCTGAATGTCCAACCATAATTTCTAAAAACCGGGTAAGAAAAGGCTCGAAAGCCCGACTATACACAATCAAAAGCGGGAGCGGGAGGTTTTCAGCTGCAAATCCTTCACTCAAACCAAGTGAAAACTGCTTTGTCCTTCATATTTATCAATGTCTAGATTTACTTCAACAAAGAACAACATTGTATTTTGCAGTAGTAGAACGAGCAACACTTGAAGGAACAGGAATCCGAGAATAAGCTTATTTTCATACGTTCTGCATGATTTGGGATTTTATGTATAAAATGAATTCCTTTACTCAAACTATGTTAAAACTGCTTTGTCCTTCATATTTATCAATGTCTAGATTGACTTCAACAAAGAACAACATTGTATTTTGCAGTAGAAGAAATAGCAACACTGAAGGATCAGGAATCCGAAAACAAGCTTATTGTCATACGTTCTGCTTGATTTGGGATTTTGCTATAAAATTAATTCCTTCACTCAAACAAAGTGGAAACTGCTTTGTCCTTCATATTTATCAATGTCTAGATTTACTTCAACAAAGAACAACATTGTATTTTGCAGTAGTAGAACGAGCAGCACTTGAAGGAACAGGAATCCGAGAATAAGCTTATTTTCATACGTTCTGCATGATTTGGGATTTTATGTATAAAATGAATTCCTTTACTCAAACTATGTTAAAACTGCTTTGTCCTTCATATTTATCAATGTCTAGATTGACTTCAACAAAGAACAACATTGTATTTTGCAGTAGAAGAAATAGCAACACTGAAGGATCAGGAATCCGAAAACAAGCTTATTTTCATACGTTCTGCTTGATTTGGGATTTTGCTATAAAATTAATTCCTTCACTCAAACAAAGTGGAAACTGCTTTGTCCTTCATATTTATCAATGTCTATATCGATTTCAACAAAGAACAAGGCTGTATTTTGCAGTATAGGAAAGAGCAACACTGGAGGATCAGGAATCCGAGAATAAGCTTACTTTCATGAGTCCTGCACGATTTCGGATTTTCCTATAAAATGAATTGCTTTGCTCAAATCAAGTTAAAATTGCTTTGTCCTTCATAGTTATCCATGTCTAAAATGTATCAAGCATAAAGTTCCTCATATTACCCTGAATGAGAAAGAAGCATCCCTTTGGTTGAGCAATACGTTCCTTTTGCGGAGTTATGCATGATTTCGGATTTTGCTATAAAATTCATTCCTTCACACCTTTTTTTTCACCGCATTTTATAGATTATGGTTGGAAATTTCAACCACTCTAATCCGAAGACCTCTCCTCCCGCTTTTGTTAATATATTTGAACTTTAGTTGGACATTCACCCCTTTTTGCAGCTAAACCACCTCCGCTCCCTGTTTTGATCATGTATGGTCTGGCAATACTACCTTTTCTTACCCGTTTGTGAGTAATTATGGCTGGACATTCACACCTACTTGCAGCCGAACACCACCTCTCTCGCGTTTGATGATGTATGGACCGGCATTCTTACCTTTTCTAACACATTTTTCAGAAATTACGGTCGGAGATTCACACCTACTCACAGCCGAACAACTCCGCTCCCGCATTTGATGGTGTGCAGTCGGACATTCTCACCCTTTCTCATCAGCTTTTTGCAAATTATGATCTGACAGTCACACCTACTTGCAGTCGAAAAGCTATGCTCCCGCTTTTGATTATGTTTGGTTGGATATTCAAACCTTTTCTTAACTGCTTTTTACAAACTTTGGTTGGACGTTCACACCTTCTTGTAGCCGAACACATCCACTCCTGCTTTTGATGATGTATGGTTGGGCATTCGCACCTTTTTTTTACCCATTTGTCAGGAATAATGGGTGGACATTCACACCTTCTTGCAGCTGAACACCTCCTCTCCCACTTATGATCATGTGCGGTTTGATTTTCGAAAATTTTCTTTCATGTTTTCTAGCAATTATTGATGGACATTTAGACCTTCTTGCAACTGAACACCTCCGCTCCTGCTTTTGATCATACCTTGTCAGGCATTCGCACCATGTCTTACCCGCTTTTTACAAACTTTAGTCGAACATTTACACCTTTTTGCAGCCGAACACCACCTCTCTCGCTTTTGATGATGTATGGTCTGGCATTCTTTCCTTTTCTAACACATTTTTCAGCAATTATGGTCGGACATTCACACCTACTCAGAGCCGAACACCTCCGCTCCCGCATTTGATGGTGTATAGTCGGGCATTCTCACACTTTCTCATCAGCTTTTTGCAAATTATGATCTGACATTCACACCTGCTTTTGATAATGTATGGTTGGGCATTCGCACCTTTTTTTTACCCATTTTTCAGGAATTATGGGTGAACATTCACACCTTCTTGCAGCTGAACACCTCCTCTCCTTCTTATGATCATGTGCGGATGATATTCGAAAATTTTCTTTCATGTTTTAAAGCAATTATTGATGGACATTCAGACCTTCTTGCAGCTGAACCACTCTGCTCCCGCTTTTGATGGTGTATAGTCGGGCTTTCGAGCCTTTCCTTCCCGGTTTTTACAAATTATGGTTGGACATTCAGACCTTCTTGCAGCCGAACACCTCCGCTCCCTCTTTTGATCATACATTGTCGGGCATTAGCACCTTTTCTTACCCGCTTTTTACAAACCATAGTCGGACTTTCACATCTTTTAGTAGCCGAACAACTCCGCTCCCGCTATTGATTGTGTACAGTCGGGTATTTTAACCTTTTCTTACCCGCTTTTTACCAACTATGGTCGGACATTCACACCTTCTTACAGCGGAACACCTCCGCTCCCTCTTTTGATGGTGTATGTTCGGGCAGTCAAACCTTTTCTTACCTGCTTTTTACAAACTATGGTCAGACATTCAACCCTTCTTGGAGCCGAACACATCCACTCCTGCTTTTGATTATGTATAGTTGGGCATTCGCACCTTTTCTTACCAATTTTTCAGTAATTATGGGTGTACATTCACACCTTCTTGCAGCCGAACACCTCCGCTCCCTCTTTTGATCATACATTTTCGGGCATTCGCACCTTTTCTTACCCGCTTTTTACAAACCATGGTCGGACTTTCACACCTTTTAGTAGCCGAACAACTCCGCACCCGCTACTGATTGTGTACAGTCGGGTATTTTAACCTTTTCTTACCCGTTTTTTACCAACTATGGTCGGACATTCACACCTTCTTACAGCGGAACACCTCCGCTCCCTCCTTTGATGGTGTATGTTCGGGCATTCGAACCTTTTCTTACCCGCTTTTTAAAACTATGGTCAGACGTTCAAACCTTCTTGTAGCCGAACATATCCACTCCTGCTTTTGATGATGTATGGTTGGGCATTCGAACCTACTTGATGCCCGCTTTTCATTAATTATGGGTGGACATTCACACCTTGTCTCAGCCAAACACCTCCGCTCCCTTTTTTGATCATGTATGGTTTGACATTCGCACCTTTGCTTACCCTCTTTTTATACTGATTGCTCAAGATTAAGTTGTTCTTTCTCAAACTACAAAATTTTTTTAATTGTTGAAACTTGATTTGAAGTGGATAAATAAGGAAGACAAACAGTTTTAAGTCAGGCTGATAGCAATTAATTTTATAGCAAAATCTGTATTTCGTCATTTGTCGAGAGATGCTTATTGCTGAAGAAGTTCTTTCTCATTCTACAAAGTACAACGTTGTTTATCATTGAAACTTGATTAGACATGAATAAATATGAAGGACAAAGCAGTCTTAACTTGGTTTGAGTTAAGGAATTCGTTTTATAGGAGAATCCGAATTTGTGCATAACTCGTAAAATAGAGCTTATTTTCGGATTCCTGAAGAATGAGTCTGGTTCTTTCTCATAATACAAAGTTTGTTGTTTATTGTTGAAACTTCATCAGACCGTTAGATATAGTCGGACTCACCTCGACGCACGGCTTGGGATCTGGAACCAGTACTCTTGAGAGGGGTTGGACTCTCTTCCACTCTGGAGTTGCCCGTGGTGAGAGGCGCAGAGCAGGTGTGGGCATACTTATTGCCCCCCGGCTGTGTGCCAGTACATTGGGGTTTACCCCAGTGAACGAGAGGGTAGCCTCCCTCCGCCTTTGGGTGGGGGGACGAGTCCTGACTGTTGTTTGTGCCTATGCGCCAAACAGCAGTTCAGAGTACCTACCCTTTTTGGAGTCTCTGGGGGAGGCACTGGAGAATGCTCCTACCGGAGACTCCCTCATTCTGCTGGGGGACTTCAATGCTCACGTGGGCAATGACAGTGAGACCTGGAGGGGTGTGATTGGGAGGAACGGCCCCCCCGATCTGAATCAGAGTGGTGTTATGTTGTTGGACTTCTGTGCCAGTCATAGACTGTCCATAACGAACACCATGTTCAGGCATAAGGGTGTCCATATGTGCACTTGGCACCAGGACACCCTTGGCCGCAGTTCGATGATCGACTTTGTGGTTGTATCATCGGACTTGCGGCCGTATGTCCTGGACACTCGGGTGAAGAGAGGGGCGGAGCTGTCAACTGATCACCACCTGGTGGTGAGTTGGCTCCGCTGGTGGGGGAGGATGCCGATCAGACCTGGCAGGCCCAAACGTATTGTGAGGGTCTGCTGGGAGCGTTTGTCAGAATCCCCCGTCAGAAGGAGCTTTAACTCCCACCTCCGGCAGAGCTTCAACCATATTTGAGGTGGGGGACATTGAGTCCGAATGGGCCATGTTCCGTGACTCCATTGCCGAGGCAGCTGGTCGGAGTTGTGGCCGTAAGGTGGTCGGTGCCTGTCGTGGCGGCAACCCTCGAACCTGCTGGTGGACACCAGTGGTGAGGGAAGCCGTCAAGCTGAAGAAGGAGTCCTATCGGGCCTTTTTGGCCAGTGGGACCCTGGAAGAAGCTGATAGGTACCGACGGGCCAGACGGGCCACGGCTTCGGCAGTTGCTGAGGCAAAAACTCGGGCCTGGGAGGAGTTCGGTGAGACCATGGAGAACGATTTCCGGACGGCCTCGAAAAGATTCTGGTCCACCATCCGGCGTCTCAGGGGGGGGGAGCGGCTCACAGTCAACACTGTTTACAGTGGGGACGGGGCTTTGCTGACCTCAACTAGGGATGTTGTGAGTCGGTGGGGGGAGTACTTCGAGGAACTCCTCAATCCTACCAACACGTGCTCGGAAGAGGCAGAGTCGGAGAGCTCGGAGACGGGGCCTCCCATTTCTGGGGCTGAGGTTGCCGAGGTGGTTAAAAAGCTCCTCGGTGGCAAGGCCCCGGGGGTGGATGAGGTCCGTCCTGAGTTTCTCAAGGCTCTGGATGTTGTAGGGCTGTCTTGGCTGACACGCCTCTGCAGTATCGCGTGGACATCGGGGACAGTGCCTCTGAACTGGCAGATTGGGTTGGTGGTCCCCCTCTTTAAAAAGGGGGACCGGAGGGTGTGTTCCAACTATAGGGGTATCACACTCCTCAGCCTCCCTGGTAAGGTCTATTCGGGGGTATTGGAGAGGAGGATCCGTCGGATAATCGAGCCTCGGATTCAGGAGATGCAGTGTGGCTTTCGTCCTGGCCGTGGAACAGTGGACCAGCTCTATACCCTCGGCAGGATCCTGGAGGGTGCATGGGAGTTCGCCCAACCAGTCTACATGTGTTTTGTGGACTTGGAGAAAGCGTTCGACCGTGTCCCTCGTGGAGTCCTGTGGGGGGTGCTCCGGGAATATGGAGTGCCGGACCCCTTGATAGGGGCCGTTCGGTCTCTGTATGACCGGTGCCAGAGTTTGGTCCGCATTGCCGGCAGTAAGTCGGATACGTTTCCGGTGAGAGTTGGACTCCGTCAGGGCTGCCCTTTGTCACGATTCTGTTCCTAACTTTTATGGACAGAATTTCTAGGCGGAGCCAGGGCGTTGAGGGTGTCCCATTTGGCGACCTCAGAATCGGGTCTCTGCTTTTTGCAGATGATGTGGTTCTGTTAGCGTCGTCAGGCCGTGACCTTCAGCTCTCACTGGAGTGATTCGCAGCCGAGTGTGAAGCGGCTGGGATGAGAATCAGCACCTCCAAATCCGAGACTATGGTTCTCAGCCGGAAAAGGGTGGAATGCTCTCTCCGGGTCGGGAATGAGATCCTTCCCCAAGAGGAGGAGTTCAAGTATCTCGGGGTCTTGTTCACGAGTGACGGACGAATGGAGCGGGAGATTGACTGGCGGATCGGTGCGGCGCCTGCAGTGTTGCAGGCTCTGCACCGACCCGTCGTTGTGAAGAGGGAGCTGAGCCAGAAGGCGAAGCTCTCTACTTACTGGTCAATCTACGTTCCCATCCTCACCTATGGTCACGAGTTGTGGGTAGTGACCGAAAGAACAAGATCGCGAATACAAGCGGCCGAAATGGGTTTCCTCCGCAGGGTGTCTGGGCTCTCCCTTAGAGATAGGGTGAGAAGCTCAGTCATCCGGGAGGGGCTCGGAGTAGAACCGCTGCTCCTCCGCATTGAGAGGAGTCAGATGAGGTGGCTCGGGCATCTGGTTAGGATGCCCCCTGGGCGCCTCCCTGGGGAGGTGTTCCGGGCACGTCCCACTGGGAGGAGACCCCGGGGGAGACCCAGGACACGTTGGAGAGACTATGTCTCTCGGCTGGCCTGGGAACGCCTCGGGGTCCCCCCGGAAGAGCTGGAGGAAGTGGCCGGGGACAGAGACTTCTGGGTTTCTCTGCTCAAGCTGCTGCCCCCGCGACCCGACCCCCGGATAAGCGGCAGATGATGGATGGATGGATGGATATATCCTCCACCAACCAGACTTACAACCCCCGACTAGGGTAGCAGAATTTCTAAGCATCTGTACCCCAAAACTACTATCAAAAATATATAAATTATTGTCTAAGATAGATGACACAATTTCTCTTCCATCCTCAAAATGGGAGGCAGATTTATCCATCAGTTCTGGTCATAGCTTCTAACCACAAATATGTTTGAACACCTTCATAAAGACTCGAAATCCTAATTTACAGCTCATACAATACAAAATCCTTCATAGAACACACTATACAGGACAAAGGATGTTCAGGATGGGTCTAACACACTCAAACATCTGCTCACATTGCACAGATAACACACCTGATGATTATGCACACGCTTTGTGGTTTTCTGCGCCTGTCCAGAAGTTCTGGCTTGAAGTCTGTGAGGACCTATCAACATGGCTAAAGTGTAGCATCCCTGCATGCCCCACACTGTGCATACTGGGTGACTTAGACAACATCAACATGGAAATTAACTCAGCACACATGGTTGTCACAGTGTTATGTATCGCAAAGAAAACTATTCTCATGAACTGGAAAGCGAAGAACAATCTGTGTATTAACCAGTTTAGAAATTTTCTTTTAGATTATATTAGCATGGAAACAATGTCTGCCTCCTCAAAACATCAATTGGCTGAATTTCATTCTCTCTGGTCCCCTCTGATTAGTTTTATCACATAGTGGTGGTGGTGGGTTGCTGGGTGATGGTGGGTCTCAGGCCCGGGCTGCTGCGACTGGTGTGACCGGGTGGTTTGTTTGTTTGTTTTTTGATGTTGTTTGTTTGTTTTTTGTAGAGGTCCTCCTGGGTGGGGTTGGGTTGAGTGGGGTGGGGCGGGTTGGGTTGAGTGGGGTGGGGCGGGATGGGTACCTTCTGGGGGTACAGTAGCTCCCGGAATATGGTCGCTGCAGGCCCCGAGCCTTGTGGACATCAGGCCCTCCTGCCCATTGTTGGCTCCCAGGTAGCGGGGATGCCTATTGCAGCCAGTCCCTGGCTGCCCTCTCTGGGGGAGAGTAGCTCCCCCGGTATATATCCCCATACCCCTCTCCCTTCTGGCTCCTGTACACAGCACACACTCACACATGAAGGGTTTTGGGGGCGTGTGTGTTCGGTGGGGTGTAGTGGATGGGGCCACGTAGGTGGTCCCCTTTGGTTGCACTCTGCAGTTCCCTGCCCCTGTTTTAATTACACCTTAGACATTACTACTTATCAAACACACTCACACACACACATTAGGTCTTGGGGGGTGGTTACACTGAGTGGCATCTGGTGGGCGGGGCTCTTTGGGTATGTAGGCTGCCCAGAGTGCCGCGCTCCCAGTTCTACAAGTTTGGCTGCCCCTCAATTTTAATTGCTCACTATTAGAAAATATTGAAGAGCCAGAAGGGTGAGGGGAGGGGTCTTCTTCGCACACCCCTGCTTCCTGGTGTCTGCTCGGGGCAGGAGGGGCCAGGAGGATTAATTAATTGTTCTGCTGGTTCGGGGTCTGTGGTGGCTGGGGGGTTGCTGGCCTCCTGGTGTGCCCGCTGCACTACACCCCAGCAGAGTCGAGGGAGGTAGGATGTGTAGATGTGTGGATGTATGGGACGTGAAAGTGTGTGTGGTAATGATTGGGCCTGGATCTGGGACTTGCTGTCGCCTGGCCTGCCTGTGTTTCTCCCGATGGGGCATCAGCGTTGCCTCTCCCCACTGCTCGCGACTTCACCCACCTGTGGGCACGTCTTGACTCCCAGGGCACTTGGCCAGGGGCGCTGGGGCAGGCGCTGACCCACTTTGTGGCTGTCTGGGGCGCTTGGCCCTCCTGGGTATTGGGTGGGGCCTCTGCCGGGGGGTTTGGGGGCGCTCGGGCTCCTGGGGCCCAGGTCCAGAGCACGGCCCATGTCTGAGCGGCTGGGGCCTGGCGGGGTCGGTGGGCTGTTACCCCTGGTTCCCGGAGTGCCTCTGCCCTATGCTTATGGGGCTCTTTCCGGGGGCTTCCTCTGCAGTCTTCTGGGTGGATGCATGGTTGCCCCTGCAGTGGGCTGCCTGGGTTCTGTGCTCTGTGGGGGCTGCTGGTGGCCTGGGTCTTGTGGCCCTCTCTGCCTGCTTCTGATTGCTTGGGGGGGGGGGGCTGTGGATTGTGGCCCTGTACGCTTATACACTCATAACTAAGCACGGTTATCATGTAGGTCCTGTGCCATGGGTGTTGCATGTTCTCACACACACACACACACATTCATTAGTCCAGTAGCATGGTCACTAAGCAGTTGATGTATTATCATGTCGTCTCAGGTCATCTATATCCACAGCTGTGTTGTATGCGATTGCCGCTTCTTGTGCTTGTTTTTGTTTGTTTGTGTGTTTGTTTTTTCTCTGCTTGTCTGCTTTCAGGTGCTCCTGGTGGCGCTAAGGCTGGATTCCCCTCATAGGCCATGGATTGTTGTCTGTTTTGTTTTTTACAGGTGTAGCAGCTTGTTGTCTGGTTTTTGTTTCTATTTTTGTTCTGTTTCCTCTTCTTTCCTCTTCTTCTTTCCTTGTCCCCCGGTCCGGTTCAGTTCAGTTCATGTCATATATTGTAAACAGAAATAAATAAATGGGCATCAAGGGGAGCTTTACATTTATAAAACTTCCCTTGGCAAAACAAATCTGTTTGGCATCAAAGGTATTCAGACTACAATTCTTCTGACATAATGCTGAACAGGACAAGGGGAAAAAAAGTAAAGAAGACAGTTCTGCCGAAAGCCAGGGATAGACCTGTTCTAAGTTCTATACTTTTTAAAAGGGGCGTGTTTATCAACTATGGAATTAGAAGATTTACAAAAATGGTCAAGTGCTAGATCTTCATCTGGGATTTTAACAGTGTCATATAACTATTCAACAGATCAGTTAAAAAAAAGCCTGCTCATGGAGATGTTTCAGGATCTGGATACCAAGCGTGGACCTAATGTTTTCATTTTTGCAATTCTGATACAGGCTATTGAGCAGTGATAACTAACACCAAGTTCAGATACTGCGGATTTTCTACCTTTGATATGTTAAGATTGAGCCAATCAGGGACAACCTTGAAGGATCTCTTTGGTTTTGTAGGATCAGTAATTACCTGAGAAAGGTTGATATTGGTACACACCTTTTTTAAATGATCAGAGGCAGAGTTCAACTTGTTTAAATTAAAATTGCCACACAGAGATTGGGTTTAGGCCACATGCACACAGAATGACATCAACAAATATAAGAAATATTAAACATTTACACATAGATTTTTGAATACATGTAGAGGAATGATACTTTGAAATGTGCTCATTGCGGAGTTATGATCAGTTGAGTAATGAAGGTTGAACTATTCTAGGAAAGAGGTTCTATTCCCAGCATCATGATGGACACTCCTGATATAGAAGGTTTCGCTAACGCATTGGAATTGTTTTACTATTTTCATATGCATGTGCAATGAAGAATTGCTTGCTGCTGATAAATGCAAAGAAGAACCGCTTACACATAGATGCTCACATATAGGCTGCTGAATGCAATGAAGACCTGCTTATCAAGTAAAGTTCAATGTCAATGTGTAATATTCAATTAGGATTTGCAAAACAGTGAAGTTAAACAATGAATGGGTCCATAGTCGGTATGAGAAGACTACAGGAATATTTACCTGGGTGTACGTTCAAACAGAGATGAGAAAATTGCGATAAATAATTGTTTGTTTGTTTGTTAGTATGTATAGGAATGTTATGTGTATAAACTGTGTTGAGTTATAGTTACTCAGTAGTGTCTCAGTGAAACAACCGACGGGGGAAGCCTTGCGGTGACAACAAAAGCAGTGTTTTACTGATCAGTCAAGTTGCTCCAGTGTACTCCATACAAACTGGTTGGCTACTGAAGGGATAGAAAATGGGGAATACTTGTTTTAAAGCAAACAAGGAATTAGATGGGAAAAATACATGTTTTAACGGGACCCAGACAATATTAAATACTCAGACAGATGGGAGAAGAAGTGTAGTTTTGTAGGAAATCACAAAATTATTACATAGAATTAGTGAAATCAATTGAAGAATGCCTTTCTGAAGAGCTGTTTACCACAGATGAGCAGCTTTGCGACCAAGCACATTGTAGATCGCTTTACTGCCAAAATGATCTAATTTAATGGATTGGTTTAGACATGCATAACAGCATTTTAAGAACAAAGAGAGAAACAAAAAGGGACAACGCTTCATGGTGGAAGGGGATGTATAAATAACTGTGTATATGATGAAGGGGGTGGCAACACCCATTCCGAAATCCCGCCATTCCGACATCCCGCTATTCTGACATCCCACCATTCCGACATACCACCATTCCGACATACCACCATTCCGACATGCAAACGTCCCACCATTCCGACATCCCACCATTGCGACATCCCGCTATTCTGACGTTCAAATGTCCCACCATTCCGACAAGGCTTTCCGTATAAGGAAATGTGTGTTACTCAACAGGTGAGTCCCTTCTTTCTGTTCATGCAATTTATATGTTTAACACATGTTTATAGACAAGCGTTATTAAAAACACAAAGTCTCGGCAACTGGAGGAGGAGAAGCAGTCCGCGGTGGTTTTCAATCACACACTCCAATGCCACTTGTTTCAACTTCCGAAAATTTAATCCAGGAAAAAAAGGCTTACAAACATGGACCAAAACGGCTCCATAACACGCACAAGAATCCAAAAGAAACGAAAGTTAACTAAAAGAAAGCAAATAAACAGTATGAAGTGGTCAAAATTGGTTTTACGCATGCCTATGTGCGTCTGGCACATGCGTCTTCGGGCTCTCCCACGTTGGTTTGTGGATGAAAGCTATATGTTCAGCTGTAATGTCATGTAAAAACAATCTCTACATGACATTTACTCCCAGGTGTGACCAGTTAGGTCCTTAAGATATCAACAGGCTGTATAAAGCTACAACCGTTGCGGCTGTGTGTTTGTGCCAAATGAGCAAAGCCCATCCGCGCTTCCCAAAATTGGAGTGAGTACTCATAAATCACGTGAATAACATGAATAAACATTTTTACTGCATTTTGTTGTGTTTTATACGTTCTATGCTGTCATTTCTCTCTTCTCCTATTGGCAAGGCAAGGCAGAGTGCTCGCAACTGTGTCCTGTGCAGTAGCCGTGATATCTGTAATTGCAATTATTACTTTTGCATATGATGACAGCGTGCAAAAGACGCATGGGCTCTGTGGAGAGCTCCGCTCCAGCTGGCTGCTGTGACAGCTCACTGACACTGTATTTCTGCTTAATCAGTTTCAGTCTCGCCAGAGTTACATTAATATCTGTATTTTTATATTTGAAATTCAGGGGATTTTGATAATAGATTATTAAAGTTTGTTTGCGAGGCTGTGGCCTCTGCATGTGCAAAGCCTGTGCGCCAAACTTTAGGGCGTATTTGCGCCGGCATATCATTAGTGCAAAATGTTTTGGGTAAAAAATAGGCTATTAAAAGGAACTGTCGGAATGGCGGTATGTTAAAAAAAAAAAAAAAAAACATACCGCCATTCCGACCATAGGAGGAAAAAAGTGTCGGAATGGTGGGACGTTTGATAAAAAATTAAGTGTCACCATTCCGACAATTGGAGACCCATGTCGGAATGGCGAGATGTCGGAATGGCAGCATGTAACCATGATGAAGGAGAGACCATTTGAGCAGCACAGCCATTTCGCAGCACAGGGACAGCAGTCCAAGTTACAGGATCTCCCACGTGGTATCACCTGTCACATTGTGTCAAGGCATCAAAAGAAGAAAAAATCACCAAACTCAAGGACAAAAAGACAAAGACTCCGGTGAACGAAGACAGAGGACTGACAGACCAGAAATACAAAAGGATTCTCGATATCAAGATCCAGAAGAAGAGGCTAACAATGCCACGAACACTTACGATGCTGGGAATGATGCCAGCAATGAACAGAGAAGAAGATTCAGTGTCATCAATCTGCATTACGTGCCTCTAATGAGGGGGTGAATATAGAATCCTCAACGATTACAACGTCTCTGGGAACTGTGACAACAACAAGGTTTAAACCATTTTGATATATATTGTAACCTATTGTCTAAGGAATAGTGCTGAAAATGAGGTAAATCTAATCCACCACTGTCCTTGGTCTTCTGTAGGGTTTTTAAACTGGTTTGTTTTTCCACAGAAATTTGGAGATGCATGAATCTAGTGACTTAAACCAAGTAGCAGATGGTTTTATGGGGATCATTGAGAACAAATAGTTAACTTTTGGTAGTATCATCATTTTAATGGATGTAACTCTCCCCATAAGTGATATAGGTAAGGTCTTCCAACGAGAGATCGTTCTCTACTGTCTTTAATAATTGCACATAATTTAGCTTTGTTAGCTCTGAGAGCCTGGAGGAAATGTTTATGCCTAAATATCTAATATTTCCTGACTGTAAAGTGATCGCAGGTATATTATGGACCCTACAGTTAATGGGCAGAACTGTGGTCTTAGACCAGTTGATAGAGTAGTCAGAAAGTGCTGAGAATTTATTTATGAGTGTGATCGTGTGACTGAGAGACGTCTGTGAGTTCTGAAGGAAAAGTAATACATCATCAGCATAAAGACTTATTTTATGCTCAATATTTTGGGATTAATTACTCACAAACGGGTAAGAAAAGGTAGTATTGCCAGACCATACATGATCAAAACAGGGAGCGGAGGTGGTTCAGCTGCAAGGTGTGAATGTCTGACTATAGTTTGTAAAAAGCGGGTAAGATAAGGTGCGAATGCCCGACAATGTATGATCAAAAGAGGGAGCGGAGGTTTTCGGCTGCAAGAAGGTCTGAATGTCCACCCAAAATTCCTGAAAAATGGGTAAAAAAAGGGTGCGAATGCCAAACCATACATCATCAAAAGCAGGAGTGGATGTGTTCGGCTACAAGAAGATTTGAATGTCCATCAATAATTGCTTTAAAACATGAAAGAAAATTTTCGAATATCAAACCGCACATGATCATAAGCGGGAGAGGAGTTGTTCAGCTGCAAGAAGGTGTGAATGTCCACCCATAATTACTGAAAAATGGGTAAAAAAAGGTGAAAATGCCCAACCATACATCATCAAAAGCAGGAGTGGATGTGTTCGGCTACAAGAAGGTTTGAATATCCGACCATAGTTTGTAAAAAGCGGGTAAGAATAGGTTCGAATGCCCGAACATAGACCATCAAAAGAGGGAGCGGAGGTGTTCGGCTGCAAGAAGGTCTGAATGTCCAACCATAATTTGTAAAAACCGGGAAGGAAAGGCTCGAAAGCCCGACTATACACCATCAAAAGCGGGAGCAGAGTGGTTCAGCTGCAAGAAGGTCTGAATGTCCATCAATAATTGCTTTAAAATATGAAAGAAAATTTTCGAATATCATCCGCACATGATCATAAGAAGGAGAGGAGGTGTTCAGCTGCAAGAAGGTGTGAATGTCCACCCATAATTCCTGAAAAATGGGTAAAAAAAGGTACGAATGCCCAACCATACATTATCAAAAGCAGGTGTGAATGTCAGATCATAATTTGCAAAAAGCTGATGAGAAAGTGTGAGAATGCCCAACTATACACCATCAAATGCGGGAGCGGAGGTGTTCGGCTCTGAGTAGGTGTGAATGTCCGACCATAATTGCTGAAAAATGTGTTAGAAAAGGAAAGAATGCCGGACCATACATCATCAAAAGCGAGAGAGGTGGTGTTCGGCTGCAAAAAGGTGTAAATGTTCGACTAAAGTTTGTAAAAAGCGGGTAAGACATGGTGCGAATGCCTGACAAGGTATGATCAAACGCAGGAGCGGAGGTGTTCAGCTGCAAGAAGGTCTAAATGTCCATCAATAATTGCTAGAAAACATGAAAGAAAATTTTCGAAAATCAAACCGCACATGATCATAAGTGGGAGAGGAGGTGTTCAGCTGCAAGACGGTGTGAATGTCCACCCATTATTCCTGACAAATGGGTAAAAAAAAGGTGCGAATGCCCAACCATACATCATCAAAAGCAGGAGTGGATGTGTTCGGCTACAAGAAGGTGTGAACGTCCAACCAAAGTTTGTAAAAAGCAGTTAAGAAAAGGTTTGAATATCCAACCAAACATAATCAAAAGCGGGAGCATAGCTTTTCGACTGCAAGTAGGTGTGAATGTCAGATCATAATTTGCAAAAAGCTGATGAGAAAGGGTGAGAATGTCCGACTGCACACCATCAAATGCGGGAGCGGAGTTGTTCGGCTGTGAGTAGGTGTGAATCTCCGACCGTAATTTCTGAAAAATGTGTTAGAAAAGGTAAGAATGCCGGTCCATACATCATCAAAAGCGAGAGAGGTGGTGTTCGGCTGCAAGTAGGTGTGAATGTCCAGCCATAATTACTCACAAACGGGTAAGAAAAGGTAGTATTGCCAGACCATACATGATCAAAACAGGGAGCGGAGGTGGTTTAGCTGCAAAAAGGGGTGAATGTCCAACTAAAGTTCAAATATATTAACAAAAGCGGGAGGAGAGGTCTTCGGATTAGAGTGGTTGAAATTTCCAACCATAATCTATAAAATGCGGTGAAAAAAAAGGTGTGAAGGAATGAATTTTATAGCAAAATCCGAAATCATGCATAACTCCGCAAAAGGAACGTATTGCTCAACCAAAGGGATGCTTCTTTCTCATTCAGGGTAATATGAGGAACTTTATGCTTGATACATTTTAGACATGGATAACTATGAAAGGACAAAGCAATTTTAACTTGGTTTGAGCAAAGCAATTCATTTTATAGGAAAATCCGAAATCGTGCAGGACTCATGAAAGTAAGCTTATTCTCGGATTCCTGATCCTCCAGTGTTGCTCTTTCCTATACTGCAAAATACAGCCTTCTTCTTTGTTGAAATCGATATAGACATTGATAAATATGAAGGACAAAGCAGTTTCCACTTTGTTTGAGTGAAGGAATTAATTTTATAGCAAAATCCCAAATCAAGCAGAACGTATGAAAATAAGCTTGTTTTCGGATTCCTGATCCTTCAGTGTTGCTATTTCTTCTACTGCAAAATACAATGTTGTTCTTTGTTGAAGTCAATCTAGACATTGATAAATATGAAGGACAAAGCAGTTTTAACATAGTTTGAGTAAAGGAATTCATTTTATACATAAAATCCCAAATCATGCAGAACGTATGAAAATAAGCTTATTATCGGATTCCTGTTCCTTCAAGTGCTGCTCGTTCTACTACTGCAAAATACAATGTTGTTCTTTGTTGAAGTAAATCTAGACATTGATAAATATGAAGGACAAAGCAGTTTCCACTTTGTTTGAGTGAAGGAATTAATTTTATAGCAAAATCCCAAATCAAGCAGAACGTATGACAATAAGCTTGTTTTCGGATTCCTGATCCTTCAGTGTTGCTATTTCTTCTACTGCAAAATACAATGTTGTTCTTTGTTGAAGTCAATCTAGACATTGATAAATATGAAGGACAAAGCAGTTTTAACATAGTTTGAGTAAAGGAATTCATTTTATACATAAAATCCCAAATCATGCAGAACGTATGAAAATAAGCTTATTCTCGGATTCCTAAAACTTTTGATTTGCTCTTTCTTTACTGCAAAGTACAATGTTGTTCTTTGTTGAAGTCGATCTAGACATTGATAAATATGAAGGACAAAGCAGTTTTCACTTGGTTTGAGTGAAGGATTTGCTGCTGAAAACCTCCCGCTCCCGCTTTTGATTGTGTATAGTCGGGCTTTCGAGCCTTTTCTTACCCGGTTTTTAGAAATTATGGTTGGACATTCAGACCTTGCAGCCGAAGACCTCCACTCCCTCTTTTGATCATACATTGTCGGGCATTCGCACCTTGTCTTACCCGCTTTTTACAAACTATAGTCAGACATTCACACCTTGCAGCTGAACCACCTCAGCTCCCTGTTTTGATCATGTATGGTCTGGCAATACTACCTTTTCTTACCCGTTTGTGAGTAATTATGGCTGGACATTCACACCTACTTGCAGTCGAACAGCTCTGCTCCCGCTTTTGATGGTATATATTCGGGCATTCGAACCTTTTCTTAACTGCTTTTTACAAACTTTGGTCGGACGTTCACACCTTCTTGCAGCCGAACACCTCCGCTTCCGCTTTTGATGGTATATATTCGGGCATTCGAACCTTCTCTTAGCAGCTTTTTACAAACCATGGTTGAACTTTCACACCTTCTTGTAGCCGAACACCTCCGCTCCCGCTTTTGATGGTGTATAGTCAGGCATTTAAACCTTTTCTTACCCGCTTTTTACAAACTATGGTCGGACATTCAAACCTTCTTGTAGCCGAAAACCTCCGCTCCCGCTTTTGATGGTGTATAGTCAGGCAATTAAACCTTTTCTTACCCGTTTTTTACAAACCATGGTCGGACTGTCACACATTCTTGTAGCCAAACACCTCCTCTCCCGCTATTGATTGTGTACAGTCGGGTATTTTAACCTTTTCTTACCCGTGTTTTACCAACTATGGTCGGACATTCACACCTTCTTACAGCGGAACACCTCCGCTCCCTCTTTTGATGGTGTATGTTTGGGCATTCGAACCTTTTCTTACCCGCTTTTTACAAACAATGCTCGGACATTCAAACCTTCTTGTAGCCGAACACATCCACTCCTGCTTTTGATGATGTATGGTTGGGCATTCAAACCTACTTGTTGCCCGCTTTTCATTAATTTTGGGTGGACATTCACACCTTGTCACAGCCAAACACCTCCGCTCCCTGTTTTGATCATGTATGGTTGGACATTCGCACCTTTTCTCACCCGCTTTTTGCCAACTATGGTCGGCTGTTCACAGCTTCCTCTCCACCATACTTGTATGGTGGGATATTCACACCCACTTGCATCCGAAGACCTTTTGTTGATATTTAGTCGGTCATTCGCAGCTTACCCGCTTTTGGCAAACTATGGCCTTCATGCAGCCAAACACCTCTGATCTCGCTTTTGATGATGTAAGGTTGGGCATTCAGACCTTGCTTCACCTGCTTTTCACCAAATATAGTCGGACATTCACACCTTCTTGCAGCCGAACACTTCCGCTCCACCTTTTAGTGTTCTATCACACCTTTTTTTTCACCGCATTTTATAGATTATGGTTGGAAATTCTCAACCACTCTCATCCGAAGACCTCTCCTCCCGCTTTTGTTAATATATTTGAACTTTAGTCGGACATTCACACCTTCTTGCAGCTGAACCACCTCCGCTCCCTGTTTTGATCATGTATGGTCTGGCAATACTACCTTTTCTTACCCGTTTGTTAGTAATTATGGCTGGACATTCACACCTACTTGCAGCCGAACACCACCTCTCCCACTTTTGATGATGTATGGACCGGCATTCTTACCTTTTCTAACACATTTTTCAGCAATTATGGTCGGACATTCACACTTACTCACAGCCGAACAACTCCGCTCCCGCATTTGATGGTGTATAGTCGGGCATTCTCACCCTTTCTCATCAGCTTTTTGCAAATTATGATCTGACATTCACACCTGCTTTTGATAATGTATGGTTGGGCATTCGCACCTTTTCTTACCCATTTTTCAGTAATTATGGGTGGACATTCACACCTTCTTGCAGCTGAACACCTCCTCTCCCGCTATTGATTGTGTACAGTCGGGTATTTTAACCTTTTCTTACCCGCTTTTTACCAAATATGGTCGGACATTCACACCGTCTTACAGCGGAACACCTCTGCTCCCGCTTTTGATGGTGTATAGTCAGGCATTTGAACCTTTTCTTACCCGCTTTTTACAAACTATGGTTGGACATTCAAACCTTCTTGTAGCCGAAAACCTCCGCTCCCTCTTTTGATTATACATTGTTGGGCATTCGCACCTTATTTACAAACTATAGTCAGACATTCACACCTTGCAGCTGAGCCACCTCAGCTCCCTGTTTTGATAGTGTATGTTCGGGCATTCGAACCTATTCTTACCCCCTTTTTACAAACTATGCTCGGAGATTCACACCTACTCACAGCCGAACAACTCCGCTCCCCGCCTTTGATGATGTCTTGTCCGGCATTCTAGTCTCTTCTAACACATTTTTCAGCAATTATGGTCGGACATTCACACCTACTCACAGCCGAACACTTCCGCTCCCGCATTTGATGGCGTATAGCCGGGCATTCTCACCCTTTCTCATCAGCTTTTTGCAAATTATGATCTGACATTCACACCTACTTGCAGTCGAACAGCTCTGCTCCCGCTTTTGATTATGTTTGGTTGGATATTCGAACCTTTTCTTAACTGCTTTTTACAAACTTTGGTCGGACGTTCACACCTTCTTGCAGCCGAACACATCCACTTCCACTTTTGATGGTATATATTCGGGCATTCGAACCTTTTCTTACCCGCTTTTTACAAACCATGGTTGGACTTTGACACCTTCTTGTAGCCGAACAACTCCGCTCCCCCTATTGATTGTGTACAGTCAGGTATTTTAACCTTTTCTTACCCGCTTTTTACCAACTATGGTCGGACATTCACACCGTCTTACAGCGGAACACCTCCGCTCCCGCTTTTGATGGTGTATAGTCAGGCATTTAAACCTTTTCTTACCCGCTTTTTACAAACTATGGTCGGACATTCAAACCTTCTTGTAGCCAAAAACCTCCGCACCCTCTTTTGATCATACATTGTCGGGCATTCGCACCTTTTCTTACCCGTTTTTTACAAACCATGGTCGGACTTTCACACATTCTTGTAGCCAAACACATCCGCTCCCGCTATTGATTGTGTACAGTCGGGTATTTTAACCTTTTCTTACCCACTTTTTACGAACTATGGTCGGACATTCACACCGTCTTACAGCGGAACATCTCCGCTCCCGCTTTTGATGGTGTATAGTCAGGCATTTGAACCTTTTCTTACCCGCTTTTTACAAACTATGGTCGGACATTCAAACCTTCTTGTAGCCGAAAACCTCTGCTCCCTCTTTTGATCATACATTGTCGGGCATTCGCACCTTATCTTACCCGCTTTTTACAAACTATAGTCAGACATTCACACCTTGGTGCTGAACCACCTCAGCTCCCTGTTTTGATCATGTATGGTCTGGCAATACTACCTTTTCTTACCCGTTTGTGAGTAATTATGGCTGGACATTCACACCTACTTGCAGTCGAACAGCTCTGCTCCCGCTTTTGATTATGTTTGGTTGGATATTCGAACCTTTTCTTAACTGCTTTTTACAAACTTTGGTCGGACGTTCACACCTTCTTGCAGCCGAACACTTCCGCTTCCGCTTTTGATGGTATATATTCGGGCATTCGAACCTTTTCTTACCAGCTTTTTACAAACCATGGTCGGACTGTCACACATTCTTGTAGCCGAACAACTCCGCTCCCCCTATTGATTGTGTACAGTCGGGTATTTTAACCTTTTCTTACCCGCTTTTTAACAACTATGGTCGGACATTCACACCGTCTTACAGCGGAACACCTCCGCTCCCGCTTTTGATGGTGTATAGTCAGGCATTTGAACCTTTTCTTAGCAGCTTTTTACAAACCATGGTTGAACTTTCACATCTTCTTGTAGCCGAACAACTCCGCTCCCGCTATTGATTGTGTACAGTCAGGTATTTTAACCTTTTCTTACCCGCTTTTTACCAACTATGGTCGGACATTCACACCGTCTTACAGCGGAACAACTCCGCTCCCGCTTTTGATGGTGTATAGTCAGGCATTTGAACCTTTTCTTACCCGCTTTTTACAAACTATGGTCGGACATTCAAACCTTCTTGTAGCCGAAAACCTCCGCTCCCTCTTTTGATCATACATTGTCGGGCATTTGCACCTTTTCTTACCCGTTTTTTACAAACCATGGTCGGACTGTCACACATTCTTGTAGCCAAACACATCCGCTCCCGCTATTGATTGTGTACAGTCGGGTATTTTAACCTTTTCTTACCCGTTTTTTACCAACTATGGTCGGACATTCACACCTTCTTACAGCGGAACACCTCCTCTCCCTCTTTTGATGGTGTATGTTTGGGCATTCGAACCTTTTCTTACACGCTTTTTACAAACTATGCTCGGACATTCAAACCTTCTTGTAGCCGATCACATCCACTCCTGCTTTTGATGATGTATGGTTGGGCATTCAAACCTACTTGTTGCCCGCTTTTCATTAATTTTGGGTGGACATTCACACCTTGTCACAGCCAAACACCTCCGCTCCCTGTTTTGATCATGTATGGTTGGACATTCGCACCTTTTCTCACCCGCTTTTTGCCAACTATGGTCGGCTGTTCACAGCTTCCTCTCCACCATACTTGTATGGTGGGATATTCACACCCACTTGCATCCGAAGACCTTTTGTTGATATTTAGTCGGTCATTCGCAGCTTACCCGCTTTTGGCAAACTATGGCCTTCATGCAGCCAAACACCTCTGATCTCGCTTTTGATGATGTAAGGTTGGGCATTCAGACCTTGCTTCACCTGCTTTTCACCAAATATAGTCGGACATTCACACCTTCTTGCAGCCGAACACTTCCGCTCCACCTTTTAGTGTTCTATCACACCTTTTTTTTCACCGCATTTTATAGATTATGGTTGGAAATTCTCAACCACTCTCATCCGAAGACCTCTCCTCCCGCTTTTGTTAATATATTTGAACTTTAGTCGGACATTCACACCTTCTTGCAGCTGAACCACCTCCGCTCCCTGTTTTGATCATGTATGGTCTGGCAATACTACCTTTTCTTACCCGTTTGTTAGTAATTATGGCTGGACATTCACACCTACTTGCAGCCGAACACCACCTCTCCCGCTTTTGATGATGTATGGACCGGCATTCTTACCTTTTCTAACACATTTTTCAGCAATTATGGTCGGAGATTCACACTTACTCACAGCCGAACAACTCCGCTCCCGCATTTGATGGTGTATAGTCGGGCATTCTCACCCTTTCTCATCAGCTTTTTGCAAATTATGATCTGACATTCACACCTGCTTTTGATAATGTATGGTTGGGCATTCGCACCTTTTCTTACCCATTTTTCAGTAATTATGGGTGGACATTCACACCTTCTTGCAGCTGAACACCTCCTCTCCCGCTATTGATTGTGTACAGTCGGGCATTAGCACCTTTTCTTACCCGCTTTTTACAAACCATAGTCGGACTTTCACATCTTTTAGTAGCCGAACAACTCCGCTCCCGCTATTGATTGTGTACAGTCGGGTATTTTAACCTTTTCTTACCCGCTTTTTACCAACTATGGTCGGACATTCACACCGTCTTACAGCGGAACATCTCCGCTCCCGCTTTTGATGGTGTATAGTCAGGCATTTGAACCTTTTCTTACCCGCTTTTTACAAACTATGGTCGGACATTCAAACCTTCTTGTAGCCGAAAACCTCTGCTCCCTCTTTTGATTATACATTGTCGGGCATTCGCACCTTATCTTACCCGCTTTTTACAAACTATAGTCAGACATTCACACCTTGGTGCTGAACCACCTCAGCTCGCTGTTTTGATCATGTATGGTCTGGCAATACTACCTTTCCTTACCCGTTTGTGAGTAATTATGGCTGGACATTCACACCTACTTGCAGTCGAACAGCTCTGCTCCCGCTTTTGATTATGTTTGGTTGGATATTCGAACCTTTTCTTAACTGCTTTTTACAAACTTTGGTCGGACGTTCACACCTTCTTGCAGCCGAACACCTCCGCTTCCGCTTTTGATGGTATATATTCGGGCATTCGAACCTTTTCTTAGCAGCTTTTTACAAACCATGGTTGGACTTTCACACCTTCATGTAGCCGAACAACTCCGCTCCCGCTATTGATTGTGTACAGTCGGGTATTTTAACCTTTTCTTACCCGCTTTTTACCAACTATGGTCGGACATTCACACCGTCTTACAGCGGAACACCTCCGCTCCCGCTTTTGATGGTGTATTGTCAGGCATTTGAACCTTTTCTTACCTGCTTTTTACAAACTATGGTCGGACATTCAAACCTTCTTGTAGCCAAAAACCTCCGCTCCCTCTTTTGATCATACATTGTCGGGCATTCGCACCTTTTCTTACCCGTTTTTTACAAACTATGGTTGGACTTTCAAACCTTCTTGTAGCCCAACACATCCACTCCTGCTTTTGATGATGTATGTTTGGGCATTCGCACCTTTTCTTACCCATTTTTCAGTAATTATGGGTGGACATTCACACCTTCTTGCAGATGAACACCTCCTCTCCCGCTTATGATGGTGTATAGTCGGGCTTTCAAGCCTTTTCTTACCCGGTTTTTACAAATTATAGTTGGACATTCAGACCTTCTTACAGCCGAAAACCTCCACTCCCTCTTTTGATCATACATTGTCGGGCATTAGCACCTTTTCTTACCCGCTTTTTACAAACCATAGTCGGACTTTCACATCTTTTAGTAGCCGAACAACTCCGCTCCCGCTATTGATTGTGTACAGTCGGGTATTTTAACCTTTTCTTACCCGCTTTTTACCAACTATGGTCGGACATTCACACCTTCTTACAGCGGAACACCTCCGCTCCCTCTTTTGATGGTGTATGTTCGGGCAGTCAAACCTTTTCTTACCTGCTTTTTACAAACTATGGTCAGACATTCAACCCTTTTTGGAGCCGAACACATCCACTCCTGCTTTTGATTATGTATAGTTAGGCATTTGCACCTTTTCTTACCCATTTTTCAGTAATTATGGGTGTACATTCACACCTTCTTGCAGCCGAACACCTCCGCTCCCTCTTTTGATCATACATTTTCGGGCATTCGCACCTTTTCTTACCCGCTTTTTACAAACCATGGTCGTACTTTCACACCTTTTAGTAGCCGAACAACTCCGCACCCGCTACTGATTGTGTACAGTCGGGTATTTTAACCTTTTCTTACCCGTTTTTTACCAACTATGGTCGGACATTCACACCTTCTTATAGCGGAACACCTCCGCTCCCTCCTTTGATGGTGTATGTTCGGGCATTTGAACCTTTTCTTACCCGCTTTTTACAAACTATGGTCAGACGTTCAAACCTTCTTGTAGCCGAACATATCCACTCCTGCTTTTGATGATGTATGGTTGGGCATTCAAACCTACTTGTTGCCCGCTTTTCATTAATTATGGGTGGACATTCACACCTTGTCTCAGCCAAACACCTCCGCTCCCTGTTTTGATCATGTATGGTTTGACATTCGCACCTTTGCTTACCTTCTTTTTATACTGATTGCTCAAGATTAAGTTGTTCTTTCTCAAACTACAAATTTTTTTTAATTGTTTAAACTTGATTTGAAGTGGATAAATATGGAAGACAAACAGTTTTAAGTCAGGCTGATAGCAATTAATTTTATAGCAAAATCTGTATTTCGTCATTTGTCGAGTGATGCTTATTGCTGAAGAAGTTCTTTCTCATTCTACAAAGTACAACGTTGTTTATCATTGAAACTTGATTAGACATGAATAAATATGAAGGACAAAGCAGTCTTAACTTGGTTTGAGTTAAGGAATTCGTTTTATAGGAGAATCCGAATTCGTGCATAACTCGTAAAATAGAGCTTATTTTCGGATTCCTAAAGAATGAGTCTGGTTCTTTCTCATAATACAAAGTTTGTTGTTTATTGTTGAAACTTCATCAGACCGTTAGATATAGTCGGACTCACCTCGATGTACGGCTTGGGATCTGGAACCAGTACTCTTGAGAGGGGTTGGACTCTCTTCCACTCTGGAGTTGCCCGTGGTGAGAGGCGCAGAGCAGGTGTGGGCATACTTATTGCCCCCCGGCTGTGTGCCAGTACATTGGGGTTTACCCCAGTGAACGAGAGGGTAGCCTCCCTCCGCCTTGGGTGGGGGGACGAGTCCTGACTGTTGTTTGTGCCTATGCGCCAAACAGCAGTTCAGAGTACCTACCCTTTTTGGAGTCTCTGGGGGAGGAACTGGAGAATGCTCCTACCGGAGACTCCCTCATTCTGCTGGGGGACTTCAATGCTCACGTGGGCAATGACAGTGAGACCTGGAGGGGTGTGATTGGGAAGAACGGCCCCCCCGATCTGAATCAGAGTGGTGTTATGTTGTTGGACTTCTGTGCCAGTCATAGACTGTCCATAACGAACACCATGTTCAGGCATAAGGGTGTCCATATGTGCACTTGGCACCAGGACACCCTTGGCCGCAGTTCGATGATCGACTTTGTGGTTGTATCATCGGACTTGCGGCCGTATGTCCTGGACACTCGGGTGAAGAGAGGGGCGGAGCTGTCAACTGATCACCACCTGGTGGTGAGTTGGCTCCGCTGGTGGGGGAGGATGCCGATCAGACCTGGCAGGCCCAAACGTATTGTGAGGGTCTGCTGGGAGCGTTTGTCAGAATCCCCCGTCAGAAGGAGCTTTAACTCCCACCTCCGGCAGAGCTTCAACCATATTTGAGGTGGGGGACATTGAATGGGCCATGTTCCGTGACTCCATTGCTGAGGCAGCTGGTCGGAGTTGTGGCCGTAAGGTGGTCGGTGCCTGTCGTGGCGGCAACTCTCGAACCTGCTGGTGGACACCAGTGGTGAGGGAAGCCGTCAAGCTGAAGAAGGAGTCCTATCGGGCCTTTTTGGCCAGTGGGACCCTGGAAGAAGCTGATAGGTACCGACGGGCCAGACGGGCCGCGGCTTCGGCGGTTGCTGAGGCAAAAACTCGGGCCTGGGAGGAGTTCGGTGAGACCATGGAGAACGATTTCCGGACGGCCTCGAAAAGATTCTGGTCCACCATCCGGCGTCTCAGGGGGGGGAAGCGGATCACAGTCAACACTGTTTACAGTGGGGACGGGGCTTTGCTGACCTCAACTAGGGATGTTGTGAGTCGGTGGGGGGAGTACTTCGAGGAACTCCTCAATCCTACCAACACGTGCTCGGAAGAGGCAGAGTCGGAGAGCTCGGAGACGGGGCCTCCCATTTCTGGGGCTGAGGTTGCCGAGGTGGTTAAAAAGTTCCTCGGTGGCAAGGCCCCGGGGGTGGATGAGGTCCGTCCTGAGTTTCTCAAGGCTCTGGATGTTGTAGGGCTGTCTTGGCTGACACGCCTCTGCAGTATCGCGTGGACATCGGGGACAGTGCCTCTGGACTGGCCGATTGGGGTGGTGGTCCCCCTCTTTAAAAAGAGGGACCGGAGGGTGTGTTCCAACTATAGGGGTATCACACTCCTCAGCCTCCCTGGTAAGGTCTATTCGGGGGTATTGGAGAGGAGGATCCGTCGGATAATCGAGCCTCGGATTCAGGAGATGCAGTGTGGCTTTCGTCCTGGCCGTGGAACAGTGGACCAGCTCTATACCCTCGGCAGGATCCTGGAGGGTGCATGGGAGTTCGCCCAACCAGTCTACATGTGTTTTGTGGACTTGGAGAAAGCGTTCGACCGTGTCCCTCGTGGAGTCCTGTGGGGGGTGCTCCGGGAATATGGAGTGCCGGACCCCTTGATAGGGGCCGTTCGGTCTCTGTATGACCGGTGCCAGAGTTTGGTCCGCATTGCCGGCAGTAAGTCGGATACGTTTCCGGTGAGAGTTGGACTCCGTCAGGGCTGCCCTTTGTCACCGATTCTGTTCCTAACTTTTATGGACAGAATTTCTAGGCGGAGCCAGGGCGTTGAGGGTGTCCCATTTGGCGACCTCAGAATCGGGTCTCTGCTTTTTGCAGATGATGTGGTTCTGTTAGCGTCGTCAGGCCGTGACCTTCAGCTCTCACTGGAGTGATTCGCAGCCGAGTGTGAAGCGGCTGGGATGAGAATCAGCACCTCCAAATCCGAGACTATGGTTCTCAGCCGGAAAAGGGTGGAATGCTCTCTCCGGGTCGGGAATGAGATCCTTCCCCAAGAGGAGGAGTTCAAGTATCTCGGGGTCTTGTTCACGAGTGACGGACGAATGGAGCGGGAGATTGACGGGCGGATCGGTGCGGCGCCTGCAGTGTTGCAGGCTCTGCACCGACCCGTCGTTGTGAAGAGGGAGCTGAGCCAGAAGGCGAAGCTCTCTACTTACTGGTCAATCTACGTTCCCATCCTCACCTATGGTCACGAGTTGTGGGTAGTGACCGAAAGAACAAGATCGCGAATACAAGCGGCCGAAATGGGTTTCCTCCGCAGGGTGTCTGGGCTCTCCCTTAGAGATAGGGTGAGAAGCTCAGTCATCCGGGAGGGGCTCGGAGTAGAACCGCTGCTCCTCCGCATTGAGAGGAGTCAGATGAGGTGGCTCGGGCATCTGGTTAGGATGCCCCCTGGGCGCCTCCCTGGGGAGGTGTTCCGGGCACGTCCCACTGGGAGGAGACCCCGGGGGAGACCCAGGACACGTTGGAGAGACTATGTCTCTCGGCTGGCCTGGGAACGCCTCGGGGTCCCCCCGGAAGAGCTGGAGGAAGTGGCCGGGGACAGAGACGTCTGGGTTTCTCTGCTCAAGCTGCTGCCCCCGCGACCCGACCCCCGGATAAGCGGCAGATGATGGATGGATGGATGGATATATCCTCCACCAACCAGACTTACAACCCCCGACTAGGGTAGCAGAATTTCTAAGCAGCTGTACCCCAAAACTACTATCAAAAATATATAAATTATTGTCTAAGATAGATGACACAATGTCTCTTCCATCCTCAAAATGGGAGGTAGATTTATCCATCAGTTCTGGTCATAGCTTCTAACCACAAATATGTTTGAACACCTTCATAAAGACTCGAAATCCTAATTTACAGCTCATACAATACAAAATCCTTCATAGAACACACTATACAGGACAAAGGATGTTCAGGATGGGTCTAACACACTCAAACATCTGCTCACATTGCACAGATAACACACCTGATGATTATGCACACGCTTTGTGGTTTTCTGCGCCTGTCCAGAAGTTCTGGCTTGAAGTCTGTGAGGACCTGTCAACATGGCTAAAGTGTAGCATCCCTGCATGCCCCACACTGTGCATACTGGGTGACTTAGACAACATCAACATGGAAATTAACTCAGCACACATGGTTGTCACAGTGATATGTATCGCAAAGAAAACTATTCTCATGAACTGGAAAGCGAAGAACAATCTGTGTATTAACCAGTTTAGAAATTTTCTTTTAGATTATATTAGCATGGAAACAATGTCTGCCTCCTCAAAACATCAATTGGCTGAATTTCATTCTCTCTGGTCCCCTCTGATTAGTTTTATCACATAGTGGTGGTGGTGGGTTGCTGGGTGATGGTGGGTCTCAGGCCCAGGCTGCTGCAACTGGTGTGACCGGGTGGTTTGTTTGTTTGTTTTTTGTAGAGGTCCTCCTGGGGGGGGTTGGGTTGAGTGGGGTGGGGCGGGATGGGTACCTTCTGGGGGTACAGTAGCTCCCGGAATATGGTCGCTGCAGGCCCCGAGCCTGGTGGACATCAGGCCCTCCTGCCCATTGTTGGCTCCCAGGTAGCGGGGATGCCTATTGCAGCCAGTCCCTGGCTGCCCTCTCTGGGGGAGAGTAGCTCCCCCGGTATATATCCCCATACCCCTCTCCCTTCTGGCTCCTGTACACAGCACACACTCACACATGAAGGGTTTTGGGGGCGTGTGTGTTCGGTGGGGTGTAGTGGATGGGGCCACGTAGGTGGTCCCCTTTGGTTGCACTCTGCAGTTCCCTGCCCCTGTTTTAATTACACCTTAGACATTACTACTTATCAAACACACTCACACACACACATTAGGTCTTGGGGGGTGGTTACACTGAGTGGCATCTGGTGGGCGGGGCTCTTTGGGTATGTAGGCTGCCCAGAGTGCCGCGCTCCCAGTTCTACAAGTTTGGCTGCCCCTCAATTTTAATTGCTCACTATTAGAAAATATTGAAGAGCCAGAAGGGTGAGGGGAGGGGTCTTCTTCGCACACCCCTGCTTCCTGGTGTCTGCTCGGGGCAGGAGGGGCCAGGAGGATTAATTAATTGTTCTGCTGGTTCGGGGTCTGTGGTGGCTGGAGGGTTGCTGGCCTCCTGGTGTGCCCGCTGCACTACACCCCAGCAGAGTCGAGGGAGGTAGGATGTGTGGATGTGTGGATGTATGGGACGTGAAAGTGTGTGTGGTAATGATTGGGCCTGGATCTGGGACTTGCTGTCGCCTGGCCTGCCTGTGTTTCTCCCGATGGGGCATCAGCGTTGCCTCTCCCCACTGCTCGCGACTTCACCCACCTGTGGGCACGTCTTGACTCCCAGGGCACTTGGCCAGGGGCGCTGGGGCAGGCGCTGACCCACTTTGTGGCTGTCTGGGGCGCTTGGCCCTCCTGGGTATTGGGTGGGGCCTCTGCCGGGGGGTTTGGGGGCGCTCGGGCTCCTGGGGCCCAGGTCCAGTGCACGGTCCATGTCTGGGCGGCTGGGGCCTGGCGGGGTCGGTGGGCTGTTGCCCCTGGTTCCCGGAGTGCCTCTGCCCTATGCTTATGGGGGCTCTTTCCGGGGGCTTCCTCTGCAGTCTTCTGGGTGGATGCGTGGTTGCCCCTGCGGTGGGCTGCCTGGGTTCTGTGCTCTGTGGGGGCTGCTGGTGGCCTGGGTCTTGTGGCCCTCTCTGCCTGCTTCTGATTGCTTGGGGGGGGGCTGTGGATTGTGGCCCTGTACGCTTATACACTCATAACTAAGCACGGTTATCATGTAGGTCCTGTGCCATGGGTGTTGCATGTTCTCACACACACACACACACATTCATTAGTCCAGTAGCATGGTCACTAAGCAGTTGATGTATTATCATGTCGTCTCAGGTCATCTATATCCACAGCTGTGTTGTATGCGATTGCCGCTTCTTGTGCTTGTTTTTGTTTGTTTGTGTGTTTGTTTTTTCTCTGCTTGTCTGCTTTCCGGTGCTCCTGGTGGCGCTAAGGCTGGATTCCCCTCATAGGCCATGGATTGTTGTCTGTTTTATTTTTTACAGGTGTAGCAGCTGGTTGTCTGGTTTTTGTTTCTATTTTTGTTCTGTTTCCTCTTCTTTCCTCTTCTTCTTTCCTTGTCCCCCGGTCCGGTTCAGTTCAGTTCATGTCATATATTGTAAACAGAAATAAATAAATTGGCATCAAGGGGAGCTTTACATTTATAAAACTTCCCTTTCTAAAACAAATCTGTTTGGCATCAAAGGTATTCAGACTACAATTCTTCTGACATAATGCTGAACAGGACAAGGGGAAAAAAAAGTAAAGAAGACAGTTCTGCCGAAAGCCAGGGATAGACCTGTTCTAAGTTCTATACTTTTTAAAAGGGGCGTGTTTATCAACTATGGAATTAGAAGATTTACAAAAATGGTCAAGTGCTAGATCTTCATCTGGGATTTTAACAGTGTCATATAACTATTCAACAGATCAGTTAAAAAAAAGCCTGCTCATGGAGATGTTTCAGGATCTGGATACCAAGCGTGGACCTAATGTTTTCATTTTTGCAATTCTGATACAGGCTATTGAGCAGTGATAACTAACACCAAGTTCGGATACTGCCGATTTTCTACCTTTGATTTGTTAAGATTGAGCCAATCAGGGACAACCTTGAAGGATCTCTTTGGTTTTGTAGGATCTGTAATTACCTGAGAAAGGTTGATATTGGTACACACCTTTTTTAAATGATCAGAGGCAGAGTTCAACTTGTTTAAATTAAAATTGCCACACAGAGATTGGGTTTAGGCCACATGCACACAGAATGACATCAACAAATATAAGAAATATTAAACATTTACACATAGATTTTTGAATATATGTAGAGGAATGATACTTTGAAATGTGCTCATTGCGGAGTTATGATCAGTTGAGTAATGAAGGTTGAACTATTCTGGGAAAGAGGTTCTATTCCCAGCATCATGATGGACACTCCTGATATAGAAGGTTTCGCTAACGCATTGGAATTGTTTTACTATTTTCATATGCATGTGCAATGAAGAATTGCTTGCTGCTGATAAATGCAAAGAAGAACAGCTTACACATAGATGCTCACATATAGGCTGCTGAATGCAATGAAGACCTGCTTATCAAGTAAAGTTCAATGTCAATGTGTAATATTCAATTAGGATTTGCAAAACAGTGAAGTTAAACAATGAATGGGTCCATAGTCGGTATGAGAAGACTACAGGAATATTTACCTGGGTGTACGTTCAAACAGAGATGAGAAAATTGCGATAAATAATTGTTTGTTTGTTTGTTTGTTAGTATGTATATGAATGTTATGTGTATAAACTGTGTTGAGTTATAGTTACTCAGTAGTGTCTCAGTGAAACAACCGACGGGGGAAGCCTTGCGGTGACAACAAAAGCAGTGTTTTACTGATCAGTCAAGTTGCTCCAGTGTACTCCATACAAACTGGTTGGCTACTGAAGGGATAGAAAATGGGGAATACTTGTTTTAAAGCAAACAAGGAATTAGATGGGAAAAATACATGTTTTAACGGGACCCAGACAATATTAAATACTCAGACAGATGGGAGAAGAAGTGTAGTTTTGTAGGAAATCACAAAATTATTACATAGAATTAGTGAAATCAATTGAAGAATGCCTTTCTGAAGAGCTGTTTACCACAGATGAGCAGCTTTGCGACCAAGCACATTGTAGATCGCTTTACTGCCAAAATGATCTAATTTAATGGATTGGTTTAGACATGCATAACAGCATTTTAAGAACAAAGAGAGAAACAAAAAGGGACAACGCTTCATGGTGGAAGGGGATGTATAAATAACTGTGTATATGATGAAGGGGGTGGCAACACCCATTCCGAAATCCCGCCATTCCGACATCCCGCTATTCCGACATCCCACCATTCCAACATCCCACCATTCCGACATCCCACCATTCCGACATGCAAACGTCCCACCATTCCGACATCCCACCATTGCGACATCCCGCTATTCTGACGTTCAAATGTCCCACCATTCCGACAAGGCTTTCCGTATAAGGAAATGTGTGTTACTCAACAGGTGAGTCCCTTCTTTCTGTTCATGCAATTTATATGTTTAACACATGTTTATAGACAAGCATTATTAAAAACACAAAGTCTCGGCAACTGGAGGAGGAGAAGCAGTCCGCGGTGGTTTTCAATCACACACTCCAATGCCACTTGTTTCAACTTCCGAAAATTTAATCCAGGAAAAAAAGGCTTACAAACATGGACCAAAACGGCTCCATAACACGCACAAGAATCCAAAAGAAACGAAAGTTAACTAAAAGAAAGCAAATAAACAGTATGAAGTGGTCAAAATTGGTTTTACGCATGCCTATGTGCGTCTGGCACATGCGTCTTCGGGCTCTCCCACGTTGGTTTGTGGATGAAAGCTATATGTTCAGCTGTAATGTCATGTAAAAACAATCTCTACATGACATTTACTCCCAGGTGTGACCAGTTAGGTCCTTAAGATATCAACAGGCTGTATAAAGCTACAACCGTTGCGGCTGTGTGTTTGTGCCAAATGCGCAAAACCCATCCGCGCTTCCCAAAATTGGAGTGAGTACTCATAAATCACGTGAATAACATGAATAAACATTTTTACTGCATTTTGTTGTGTTTTATACGTTCTATGCTGTCATTTCTCTCTTCTCCTATTGGCAAGGCAAGGCAGAGTGCTCGCAACTGTGTCCTGTGCAGTAGCCGTGATATCTGTAATTGCAATTATTACTTTTGCATATGATGACAGCGTGCAAAAGACGCATGGGCTCTGTGGAGAGCTCCGCTCCAGCTGGCTGCTGTGACAGCTCACTGACACTGTATTTCTGCTTAATCAGTTTCAGTCTCGCCAGAGTTACATTAATATCTGTATTTTTATATTTGAAATTCAGGGGATTTTGATAATAGATTATTAAAGTTTGTTTGCGAGGCTGTGGCCTCTGCATGTGCAAAGCTTGTGCGCCAAACTTTAGGGCGTATTTGCGCCGGCATATCATTAGTGCAAAATGTTTTGGGTAAAAAATAGGCTATTAAAAGGAACTGTCGGAATGGCGGTATGTTAAAAAAAACAAAAAACATACCGCCATTCCAACCATAGGAGGAAAAAAGTGTCGGAATGGTGGGACGTTTGATAAAAAATTAAGTGTCGCCATTCCGACAATTGGAGACCCATGTCGGAATGGCGAGATGTCGGAATAGCAGCATGTAACCATGATGAAGGAGAGACCATTTGAGCAGCACAGCCATTTCGCAGCACAGGGACAGCAATCCAAGTTACAGGATCTCCCACGTGGTATCACCTGTCACATTGTGTCAAGGCATCAAAAGAAGAAAAAATCACCAAACTCAAGGACAAAAAGACGAAGACTCCGGTGAACGAAGACAGAGGACTGACAAACCAGAAATACAAAAGGATTCTCGATATCAAGATCCAGCAGAAGAGGCTAACAATGCCACGAACACTTACGATGCTGGGAATGATGCCAGCAATGAACAGAGAAGAAGATTCAGTGTCATCAATCTGCATTACGTGCCTCTAATGAGGGGGTGAATATAGAATCCTCAACGATTACAACGTCTCTGGGAACTGTGACAACAACAAGGTTTAAACCATTTTGATATATATTGTAACCTATTGTCTAAGGAATAGTGCTGAAAATGAGGTAAATCTAATCCACCACTGTCCTTGGTCTTCTGTAGGGTTTTTAAACTAATACGTGGTGGTTTGTTTTTCCACAGAAATTTGGAGATGCATGAATCTAGTGACTTAAACCAGATCATTGAGAACAAATAGTTAACTTTTGGTAGTATCATCATTTTAATGGATGTAACTCTCCCCATAAGTGATATAGGTAAGGACTTCCAACGAGAGATCATCCTCTACTGTCTTTAATAATTGCACATAATTTAGCTTTGTTAGCTCTGAGAGCCTGGAGGAAATGTTTATGCCTAAATATCTAATATTTCCTGACTGTAAAGTGATCGCAGGTATATTATGGACCCTACAGTTAATGGGCAGAACTGTGGTCTTAGACCAGTTGATAGAGTAGTCAGAAAGTGCTGAGAATTTATTTATGAGTGTGATCGTGTGACTGAGAGACGTCTGTGAGTTCTGAAGGAAAAGTAATACATCATCAGCATAAAGACTTATTTTATGCTCAATATTTTGGGATTAATTACTCACAAACGGGTAAGAAAAGGTAGTATTGCCAGACCATACATGATCAAAACAGGGAGCGGAGGTGGTTCAGCTGCAAGGTGTGAATGTCTGACTATAGTTTGTAAAAAGCGGGTAAGATAAGGTGCGAATGCCCGACAATGTATGATCAAAAGAGGGAGCGGAGGTTTTTGGCTACAAGAAGGTTTGAATGTCCGACCATAGTTTGTAAAAAGCGGGTAAGAAAAGGTTACCATACATCATCAAAAGCAGGAGTGGATGTGTTTGGCTACAAGAAGATTTGAATGTCCATCAATAATTGCTTTAAAACATGAAAGAAAATTTTCGAATATCAAACCGCACATGATCATAAGCGGGAGAGGAGTTGTTCAGCTGCAAGAAGGTGTGAATGTCCACCCATAATTACTGAAAAATGGGTAAGAAAAGGTGAAAATGCCCAACCATACATCATCAAAAGCAGGAGTGGATGTGTTCGGCTACAAGAAGGTTTGAATGTCCGACCATAGTTTGTAAAAAGCGGGTAAGAAAAGGTTCGAATGCCCGAACATAGACCATCAAAAGAGGGAGCGGAGGTGTTCCGCTGTAAGAAGGTGTAAATGTCCGACCATAGTTGGTAAAAAGCGGGTAAGAAAAGGTTAAAATACCCAACTGTACACAATCAATAGCGGGAGCGGAGTTTTTTGGCTACAAGAAGGTGTGAAAGTCCGACCACGGTTTGTAAAAAGCGGGTAAGAAAAGGTTCGAATGCCCGAATATATACCATCAAAAGTGGAAGTGGATGTGTTCGGCTGCAAGAAGGTGTGAACGTCCGACCAAAGTTTGTAAAAAGCAGTTAAGAAAAGGTTCGAATATCCAACCAAACATAATCAAAAGCGGGAGCAGAGCTGTTCGACTGCAAGTAGGTGTGAATGTCAGATCATAATTTGCAAAAAGCTGATGAGAAAGGGTGAGAAATCCCGGCTATACAACATCAAATGCGGGAGCGGAAGTGTTCGGCTGTGAGTAGGTGTGAATGTCCAACCATAATTGCTGAAAAATGTGTTAGAAGAGACTAGAATGCCGGCCAAGACATCATCAAATGCGGGAGCGGAGTTGTTCGGCTGTGAGTAGGTGTGAATCTCCGAGCATAGTTTGTAAAAAGGGGGTAAGAATAGGTTCGAATGCCCGAACATACACTACCAAAACAGGGAGCTGAGGTGGCTCAGCTGCAAGGTGTGAATGTCTGACTATAGTTTGTAAATAAGGTGCGAATGCCCAACAATGTATAATCAAAAGAGGGAGCGGAGGTTTTCGGCTACAAGAAGGTTTGAATGTCCGACCATAGTTTGTAAAAAGCGGGTAAGAAAAGGTTCAAATGCCTGACTATACACCATCAAAAGCGGGAGCAGAGGTGTTCCGCTGTAAGACGGTGTGAATGTCCGACCATATTTGGTAAAAAGCGGGTAAGAAAAGGTTAAAATACCCGACTGTACACAATCAATAGCGGGAGAGGAGGTGTTCAGCTGCAAGAAGGTGTGAATGTCCACCCATAATTACTGAAAAATGGGTAAGAAAAGGTGCGAATGCCAAACCATACATTATCAAAAGCAGGTGTGAATGTCAGATCATAATTTGCAAAAAGCTGATGAGAAAGGGTGAGAATGCCCGACTATACACCATCAAATGCGGGAGCGGAGTTGTTCGGCTGTGAGTAAGTGTGAATCTCCGACCATAATTGCTGAAAAATGTGTTAGAAAAGGTAAGAATGCCGGTCCATACATCATCAAAAGCGGGAGAGGTGGTGTTCGGCTGCAAGTAGGTGTGAATGTCCAGCCATAATTACTAACAAACGGGTAAGAAAAGGTAGTATTGCCAGACCATACATGATCAAAACAGGGAGCGGAGGTGGTTCAGCTGCAAGAAGGTGTGAATGTCCGACTAAAGTTCAAATATATTAACAAAAGCGGGAGGAGAGGTCTTCGGATGAGAGTGGTTGAGAATTTCCAACCATAATCTATAAAATGCGGTGAAAAAAAAGGTGTGATAGAACACTAAAAGGTGGAGCGGAAGTGTTCGGCTGCAAGAAGGTGTGAATGTCCGACTATATTTGGTGAAAAGCAGGTGAAGCAAGGTCTGAATGCCCAACCTTACATCATCAAAAGCGAGATCAGAGGTGTTTGGCTGCATGAAGGCCATAGTTTGCCAAAAGCGGGTAAGCTGCGAATGACCGACTAAATATCAACAAAAGGTCTTCGGATGCAAGTGGGTGTGAATATCCCACCATACAAGTATGGTGGAGAGGAAGCTGTGAACATCCGACCATAGTTGGCAAAAAGCGGGTGAGAAAAGGTGCGAATGTCCAACCATACATGATCAAAACAGGGAGCGGAGGTGTTTGGCTGTGACAAGGTGTGAATGTCCACCCAAAATTAATGAAAAGCGGGCAACAAGTAGGTTTTAATGCCCAACCATACATCATCAAAAGCAGGAGTGGATGTGTTCGGCTACAAGAAGGTTTGAATGTCCGAGCATAGTTTGTAAAAAGCGAGTAAGAAAAGGGTCGAATGCCCAAACATACACCATCAAAAGAGGGAGCGGAGGTGTTCCGCTGTAAGAAGGTGTGAATGTCCGACCATAGTTGGTAAAAAACGGGTAAGAAAAGGTTAAAATACCCGACTGTACACAATCAATAGCGGGAGCGGATGTGTTTGGCTACAAGAATGTGTGACAGTCCGACCATGGTTTGTAAAAAACGGGTAAGAAAAGGTGCGAATGCCCGACAATGTATGATCAAAAGAGGGAGCGGAGGTTTTCGGCTACAAGAAGGTTTGAATGTCCGACCATAGTTTGTAAAAAGCGGGTAAGAAAAGGTTCAAATAACTGACTATACACCATCAAAAGCGGGTGCGGAGGTGTTCCGCTGTAAGACGGTGTGAATGTCCGACCATAGTTGGTAAAAAGCGGGTAAGAAAAGGTTAAAATACCCGACTGTACACAATCAATAGCGGGAGCGGATGTGTTTGGCTACAAGAATGTGTGACAGTCCGACCATGGTTTGTAAAAAACGGGTAAGAAAAGGTGCGAATGCCCGACAATGTATGATCAAAAGAGGGAGCGGAGGTTTTTGGCTACAAGAAGGTTTGAATGTCCGACCATAGTTTGTAAAAAGCGGGTAAGACAAGGTTCAAATACCTGAGTATACACCATCAAAAGCGGGAGCGGAGGTGTTCGGCTACAAGAAGGTGTGAAAGTTCAACCATGGTTTGTAAAAAGCTGCTAAGAAAAGGTTCGAATGCCCGAATATATACCATCAAAAGCGGAAGCGGAGGTGTTCGGCTGCAAGAAGGTGTGAACGTCCGACCAAAGTTTGCAAAAAGCAGTTAAGATAAGGTTCGAATGCCCGAATATATACCATCAAAAGCGGGAGCAGAGCTGTTCGACTGTAAGTAGGTGTGAATGTCCAGCCATAATTACTCACAAACGGGTAAGAAAAGGTAGTATTGCCAGACCATTCATGATCAAAACAGGGAGCTGAGGTGGTTCAGCTGCAAGGTGTGAATGTCTGACTATAGTTTGTAAAAAGCGGGTAAGACAAGGTGCGAATGCCCGACAATGTATGATCAAAAGAGGGCGTGGAGGTCTTCGGCTTCAAGGTCTGAATGTCCAACCATAATTTCTAAAAACCGGGTAAGAAAAGGCTCGAAAGCGGGAGCGGGAGGTTTTCAGCTGCAAATCCTTCACTCAAACCAAGTGAAAACTGCTTTGTCCTTCATATTTATCAATGTCTAGATCGACTTCAACAAAGAACAACATTGTACTTTGCAGTAAAGAAAGAGCAAATCAAAAGGTTTAGGAATCCGATTATTGATTTTACTATAAATGAATGCTTTCACTCAAACTATGTTAAAACTACTTTGTCTTTCATATTTATCAATGTCTAGATTGACTTCAACAAAGAACAACACTGGATTTTGCAGTAGAAGAAAGAGCATCACTGAAGGATCAGTAATCCGAGAATAAGCTTATTTTCATACGTTCTGCATGATTTGGGATTTTATGTATAAAATGAATTCCTTCACTCAAACCAAGTTAAAACTGCTTTGTCCTTCATATTTATCAATGTCTAGATCGACTTCAACAAAGAACAACATTGTATTTTGCAGTAGAAGAAAAAGCAACACTGAAGGATCAGGAATCCGAGAATAAGCTTCTTTTCATACGTTCTGCATGATTTGGGATTTTATGTATAAAATGAATTCCTTCACTCAAACCAAGTGAAAACTGCTTTGTCCTTCATATTTATCAATGTCTAGATTTACTTAAAAAAAGAACAACATTGTATTTTGCAGTAGTAGACAGAGCAACACTTGAAGGAACAGGAATCCGAGAATAAGCTTATTTTCATACGTTCTGCATGATTTGGGATTTTATGTATAAAATGAATTCCTTTACTCAAACTATGTTAAAACTGCTTTGTCCTTCATATTTATCAATGTCTAGATTGACTTCAACAAAGAACAACATTGTATTTTGCAGTAGAAGAAATAGCAACACTGAAGGATCAGGAATCCGAAAACACGCTTATTTTCATACGTTCTGCTTGATTTGGGATTTTGCTATAAAATTAATTCCTTCACTCAAACAAAGTGGAAACTGCTTTGTCCTTCATATTTATCAATGTCTATATCGATTTCAACAAAGAACAAGGCTGTATTTTGCAGTATAGGAAAGAGCAACACTGGAGGATCAGGAATCCGAGAATAAGCTTACTTTCATGAGTCCTGCACGATTTCGGATTTTCCTATAAAATGAATTGCTTTGCTCAAACCAAGTTAAAATTGCTTTGTCCTTCATAGTTATCCATGTCTAAAATGTATCAAGCATAAAGTTCCTCATATTACCCTGAATGAGAAAGAAGCATCCCTTTGGTTGAGCAATACGTTCCTTTTGCGGAGTTATGCATGATTTCGGATTTTGCTATAAAATTCATTCCTTCACACCTTTTTTTTTCCACCACATTTTATAGATTATGGTTGGAAATTTCAACCACTCTAATCCGAAGACCTCTCCTCCCGCTTTTGTTAATATATTTGAACTTTAGTTGGACATTCACCCCTTTTTGCAGCTAAACCACCTCCGCTCCCTGTTTTGATCATGTATGGTCTGGCAATACTACCTTTTCTTACCCGTTTGTGAGTAATTATGGCAGGACATTCACACCTACTTGCAGTCGAACAGCTCTGCTCCCGCTTTTGATTATGTTTGGTTGGATATTCGAACCTTTTCTTAACTGCTTTTTACAAACTTTGGTCGGACGTTCACACCTTGCAGCCGAACACCTCCGCTTCCACTTTTGATGGTGTATATTCGGGCATTCGAACCTTTTCTTACCAGCTTTTTACAAACCATGGTTGGACTTTCACACCTTCTTGTAGCCGAACAACTCCGCTCCCCCTATTGATTGTGTACAGTCGGGTATTTTAACCTTTTCTTACCCGCTTTTTACCAACTATGGTCGGACATTCACACCGTCTTACAGCGGAACATCTCCACTCCCGCTTTTGATGGTGTATTGTCAGGCATTTGAACCTTTTCTTACCCGCTTTTTACAAACTATGGTCGGACATTCAAACCTTCTTGTAGCCAAAAACCTCCGCTCCCTCTTTTGATCATACATTGTCGGGCATTCGCACCTTTTCTTACCCGTTTTTTACAAACCATGGTCGGACTTTCAAACCTTCTTGTAGCCCAAAACATCCACTCCTGCTTTTGATGATGTATGTTTGGGCATTTGCACCTTTTCTTACCCATTTTTCAGTAATTATGGGTGGACATTCACACCTTCTTGCAGCTGAACACCTCCTCTCCCGCTTATGATGGTGTATAGTCGGGCTTTCAAGCCTTTTCTTATCCGGTTTTTACAAATTATAGTTGGACATTCAGACCTTCTTACAGCCGAAAACCTCCACTCCCTCTTTTGATCATACATTGTCGGGCATTAGCACCTTTTCTTACCCGCTTTTTACAAACCATAGTCGGACTTTCACATCTTTTAGTAGCCGAACAACTCCGCTCCCGCTATTGATTGTGTACAGTCGGGTATTTTAACCTTTTCTTACCCGCTTTTTACCAACTATGGTCGGACATTCACACCTTCTTACAGCGGAACACCTCCGCTCCCTCTTTTGATGGTGTATGTTCGGGCAGTCAAACCTTTTCTTACCTGCTTTTTACAAACTATGGTCAGACATTCAACCCTTCTTGGAGCCGAACACATCCACTCCTGCTTTTGATTATGTATAGTTGGGCATTCGCACCTTTTCTTACCCATTTTTCAGTAATTATGGGTGTACATTCACACCTTCTTGCAGCCGAACACCTCCGCTCTCTCTTTTGATCATACATTTTCGGGCATTCGCACCTTTTCTTACCCGCTTTTTACAAACCATGGTCGGACTTTCACACCTTTTAGTAGCCGAACAACTCCGCACCCGCTACTGATTGTGTACAGTCGGGTATTTTAACCTTTTCTTACCCGTTTTTTACCAACTATGGTCGGACATTAACACCTTCTTACAGCGGAACACCTCCGCTCCCTCCTTTGATGGTGTATGTTTGGGCATTTGAACCTTTTCTTACCCGCTTTTTACAAACTATGGTCAGACGTTCAAACCTTCTTGTAGCCGAACATATCCACTCCTGCTTTTGATGATGTATGGTTGGGCATTCGAACCTACTTGTTGCCCGCTTTTCATTAATTATGGGTGGACATTCACACCTTGTCTCAGCCAAACACCTCCGCTCCCTGTTTTGATCATGTATGGTTTGACATTCGCACCTTTGCTTACCTTCTTTTTATACTGATTGCTCAAGATTAAGTTGTTCTTTCTCAAACTACAAAATTTTTTTAATTGTTGAAACTTGATTTGAAGTGGATAAATAAGGAAGACAAACAGTTTTAAGTCAGGCTGATAGCAATTAATTTTATAGCAAAATCTGTATTTCGTCATTTGTCGAGAGATGCTTATTGCTGAAGAAGTTCTTTCTCATTCTAAAAAGTACAACGTTGTTTATCATTGAAACTTGATTAGACATGAATAAATATGAAGGACAAAGCAGTCTTAACTTGGTTTGAGTTAAGGAATTCGTTTTATAGGAGAATCCGAATTCGTGCATAACTCGTAAAATAGAGCTTATTTTCGGATTCCTAAAGAATGAGTCTGGTTCTTTCTCATAATACAAAGTTTGTTGTTTATTGTTGAAACTTCATCAGACCGTTAGATATAGTCGGACTCACCTCGACGCACGGCTTGGGATCTGGAACCAGTACTCTTGAGAGGGGTTGGACTCTCTTCCACTCTGGAGTTGCCCGTGGTGAGAGGCGCAGAGCAGGTGTGGGCATACTTATTGCCCCCCGGCTGTGTGCCAGTACATTGGGGTTTACCCCAGTGAACGAGAGGGTAGCCTCCCTCCGCCTTTGGGTGGGGGGACGAGTCCTGACTGTTGTTTGTGCCTATGCGCCAAACAGCAGTTCAGAGTACCTACCCTTTTTGGAGTCTCTGGGGGAGGCACTGGAGAATGCTCCTACCGGAGACTCCCTCATTCTGCTGGGGGACTTCAATGCTCACGTGGGCAATGAGAGTGAGACCTGGAGGGGTGTGATTGGGAGGAACGGCCCCCCCGATCTGAATCAGAGTGGTGTTATGTTGTTGGACTTCTGTGCCAGTCATAGACTGTCCATAACGAACACCATGTTCAGGCATAAGGGTGTCCATATGTGCACTTGGCACCAGGACACCCTTGGCCGCAGTTCGATGATCGACTTTGTGGTTGTATCATCGGACTTGCGGCCGTATGTCCTGGGCACTCGGGTGAAGAGAGGGGCGGAGCTGTCAACTGATCACCACCTGGTGGTGAGTTGGCTCCGCTGGTGGGGGAGGATGCCGATCAGACCTGGCAGGCCCAAACGTATTGTGAGGGTCTGCTGGGAGCGTTTGTCAGAATCCCCCGTCAGAAGGAGCTTTAACTCCCACCTCCGGCAGAGCTTCAACCATATTTGAGGTGGGGGACATTGAGTCCGAATGGGCCATGTTCCGTGACTCCATTGCCGAGGCAGCTGGTCGGAGTTATGGCCGTAAGGTGGTCGGTGCCTGTCGTGGCGGCAACCCTCGAACCTGCTGGTGGACACCAGTGGTGAGGGAAGCCGTCAAGCTGAAGAAGGAGTCCTATCGGGCCTTTTTGGCCAGTGGGACCCTGGAAGAAGCTGATAGGTACCGACGGGCCAGACGGGCCACGGCTTTGGCGGTTGCTGAGGCAAAAACTCTGGCCTGGGAGGAGTTCGGTGAGACCATGGAGAACGATTTCCGGACGGCCTCGAAAAGATTCTGGTCCACCATCCGGCGTCTCAGGGGGGGGGAAGCGGCTCACAGTCAACACTGTTTACAGTGGGGACGGGGCTTTGCTGACCTCAACTAGGGATGTTGTGAGTCGGTGGGGGGAGTACTTCGAGGAACTCCTCAATCCTACCAACACGTGCTCGGAAGAGGCAGAGTCGGAGAGCTCGGAGACGGGGCCTCCCATTTCTGGGGCTGAGGTTGCCGAGGTGGTTAAAAAGCTCCTCGGTGGCAAGGCCCCGGGGGTGGATGAGGTCCGTCCTGAGTTTCTCAAGGCTCTGGATGTTGTAGGGCTGTCTTGGCTGACACGCCTCTGCAGTATCGCGTGGACATCGGGGACAGTGCCTCTGGACTGGCAGATTGGGGTGGTGGTCCCCCTCTTTAAAAAGGGGGACCGGAGGGTGTGTTCCAACTATAGGGGTATCACACTCCTCAGCCTCCCTGGTAAGGTCTATTCGGGGGTATTGGAGAGGAGGATCCGTCGGATAATCGAGCCTCGGATTCAGGAGATGCAGTGTGGCTTTCGTCCTGGCCGTGGAACAGTGGACCAGCTCTATACCCTCGGCAGGATCCTGGAGGGTGCATGGGAGTTCGCCCAACCAGTCTACATGTGTTTTGTGGACTTGGAAAAAGCGTTCGACCGTGTCCCTCGTGGAGTCCTGTGGGGGGTGCTCCGGGAATATGGAGTGCCGGACCCCTTGATAGGGGCCGTTCGGTCTCTGTATGACCGGTGCCAGAGTTTGGTCCGCATTGCCGGCAGTAAGTCGGATACGTTTCCGGTGAGAGTTGGACTCCGTCAGGGCTGCCCTTTGTCACCGATTCTGTTCCTAACTTTTATGGACAGAATTTCTAGGCGGAGCCAGGGCGTTGAGGGTGTCCCATTTGGCGACCTCAGAATCGGGTCTCTGCTTTTTGCAGATGATGTGGTTCTGTTAGCGTCGTCAGGCCGTGACCTTCAGCTCTCACTGGAGTGATTCGCAGCCGAGTGTGAAGCGGCTGGGATGAGAATCAGCACCTCCAAATCCGAGACTATGGTTCTCAGCCGGAAAAGAGTGGAATGCTCTCTCCGGGTCGGGAATGAGATCCTTCCCCAAGAGGAGGAGTTCAAGTATCTCGGGGTCTTGTTCACGAGTGACGGACGAATGGAGCGGGAGATTGACGGGCGGATCGGTGCGGCGCCTGCAGTGTTGCAGGCTCTGCACCGACCCGTCGTTGTGAAGAGGGAGCTGAGCCAGAAGGCTAGTAGGTGGTCCCCTTTGGTTGCAATCTACGTTCCCTATGGTCACGAGTTGTGGGTAGTGACCGAAAGAACAAGATCGCGAATACAAGCGGCCGAAATGGGTTTCCTCCGCAGGGTGTCTGGGCTCTCCCTTAGAGATAGGGTGAGAAGCTCAGTCATCCGGGAGGGGCTCGGAGTAGAACCGCTGCTCCTCCGCATTGAGAGGAGTCAGATGAGGTGGCTCGGGCATCTGGTTAGGATGCCTCCCTGGGGAGGTGTTCCGGGCACGTCCCACTGGGAGGAGACCCCGGGGGAGACCCAGGACACGTTGGAGAGACTATGTCTCTCGGCTGGCCTGGGAACGCCTCGGGGTCCCCCCGGAAGAGCTGGAGGAAGTGGCCGGGGACAGAGACGTCTGGGTTTCTCTGCTCAAGCTGCTGCCCCCGCGACCCGACCCCCGGATAAGCGGCAGATGATGGATGGATGGATGGATATATCCTCCACCAACCAGACTTACAACCCCCGACTAGGGTAGCAGAATTTCTAAGCATCTGTACCCCAAAACTACTATCAAAAATATATAAATTATTGTCTAAGATAGATGACACAATGTCTCTTCCATCCTCAAAATGGGAGGCAGATTTATCCATCAGTTCTGGTCATAGCTTCTAACCACAAATATGTTTGAACACCTTCATAAAGACTCGAAATCCTAATTTCCAGCTCATACAATACAAAATCCTTCATAGAACATACTATACAGGACAAAGGATGTTCAGGATGGGTCTAACACACTCAAACATCTGCTCACATTGCACAGATAACACACCTGATGATTATGCACACGCTTTGTGGTTTTCTGCGCCTGTCCAGAAGTTCTGGCTTGAAGTCTGTGAGGACCTATCAACATGGCTAAAGTGTAGCATCCCTGCTTGCCCCACACTGTGCATACTGGGTGACTTAGACAACATCAACATGGAAATTAACTCAGCACACATGGTTGTCACAGTGTTATGTATCGCAAAGAATGTTTTCATGAACTGGAAAGCGAAGAACAATCTGTGTATTAACCAGTTTAGAAATTTTCTTTTAGATTATATGAGCATGGAAACAAAACATCTGCCTCCTCAAAACATCAATTGGCTGAATTTCATTCTCTCTGGTCCCCTCTGATTAGTTTTATCACATAGTGGTGGTGGTGGGTTGCTGGGTGATGGTGGGTCTCAGGCCCGGGCTGCTGCGACTGGTGTGACCGGGTGGTTTGTTTGTTTGTTTTTTGTAGAGGTCCTCCTGGGTGGGGTTGGGTTGAGTGGGGTGGGGCGGGATGGGTACGTTCTGGGGGTACAGTAGCTCCCGGAATATGGTCGCTGCAGGCCCCGAGCCTGGTGGACATCAGGCCCTCCTGCCCATTGTTGGCTCCCAGGTAGCGGGGATGCCTATTGCAGCCAGTCCCTGGCTGCCCTCTCTGGGGGAGAGTAGCTCCCCCGGTATATATCCCCATACCCCTCTCCCTTCTGGCTCCTCTACACAGCACACACTCACACATGAAGGGTTTTGGGGGCGTGTGTGTTCGGTGGGGTGTAGTGGATGGGGCCACGTAGGTGGTCCCCTTTGGTTGCACTCTGCAGTTCCCTGCCCCTGTTTTAATTACACCTTAGACATTACTACTTATCAAACACACTCACACACACACATTAGGTCTTGGGGGGTGGTTACACTGAGTGGCATCTGGTGGGCGGGGCTCTTTGGGTATGTAGGCTGCCCAGAGTGCCGCGCTCCCAGTTCTACAAGTTTGGCTGCCCCTCAATTTTAATTTCTCACTATTAGAAAATATTGAAGAGCCAGAAGGGTGAGGGGAGGGGTCTTCTTCGCACACCCCTGCTTCCTGGTGTCTGCTCGGGGCAGGAGGGGCCAGGAGGATTAATTAATTGTTCTGCTGGTTCGGGGTCTGTGGTGGCTGGGGGGTTGCTGGCCTCCTGGTGTGCCCGCTGCACTACACCCCAGCAGAGTCGAGGGAGGTAGGATGTGTGGATGTGTGGATGTATGGGACGTGAAAGTGTGTGTGGTAATGATTTGGCCTGGATCTGGGACTTGCTGTCGCCTGGCCTGCCTGTGTTTCTCCCGATTGGGCATCAGCGTTGCCTCTCCCCACTGCTCGCGACTTCACCCACCTGTGGGCACGTCTTGACTCCCAGGGCACTTGGCCAGGGGCGCTGGGGCAGGCGCTGACCCACTTTGTGGCTGTCTGGGGCGCTTGGCCCTCCTGGGTATTGGGTGGGGCCTCTGCCGGGGGGTTTGGGGGCGCTCGGGCTCCTGGGGCCCAGGTCCCGGAGTGCCTCTGCCCTATGCTTATGGGGGCTCTTTCCGGGGGCTTCCTCTTCAGTCTTCTGGGTGGATGCGTGGTTGCCCCTGCGGTGGGCTGCCTGGGTTCTGTGCTCTGTGGGGGCTGCTGGTGGCCTGGGTCTTGTGGCCCTCTCTGCCTGCTTCTGATTGCTTGGGGGGGGGCTGTGGATTGTGGCCCTGTACGCTTATACACTCATAACTAAGCACGGTTATCATGTAGGTCCTGTGCCATGGGTGTTGCATGTTCTCACACACACACACACACATTCATTAGTCCAGTAGCATGGTCACTAAGCAGTTGATGTATTATCATGTCGTCTCAGGTCATCTATATCCACAGCTGTGTTGTATGCGATTGTCGCTTCTTGTGCTTGTTTTTGTTTGTTTGTGTGTTTGTTTTTTCTCTGCTTGTCTGCTTTCAGGTGCTCCTGGTGGCGCTAAGGCTGGATTCCCCTCATAGGCCATGGATTGTTGTCTGTTTTGTTTTTTACAGGTGTAGCAGCTGGTTGTCTGGTTTTTGTTTCTATTTTTGTTCTGTTTCCTCTTCTTTCCTCTTCTTCTTTCCTTGTCCCCCGGTCCGGTTCAGTTCAGTTCATGTCATATATTGTAAACAGAAATAAATAAATGGGCATCAAGGGGAGCTTTACATTTATAAAACTTCCCTTGGCAAAACAAATCTGTTTGGCATCAAAGGTATTCAGATTACAATTCTTCTGACATAATGCTGAACAGGACAAGGGGAAAAAAAAGTAAAGAAGACAGTTCTGCCGAAAGCCAGGGATAGACCTGTTCTAAGTTCTATACTTTTTAAAAGGGGCGTGTTTATCAACTATGGAATTAGAAGATTTAAAAAAATGGTCAAGTGCTAGATCTTCATCTGGGATTTTAACAGTGTCATATAACTATTCAACAGATCAGTTAAAAAAAAGCCTGCTCATGGAGATGTTTCAGGATCTGGATACCAAGCGTGGACCTAATGTTTTCATTTTTGCAATTCTGATACAGGCTATTGAGCAGTGATAACTAACACCAAGTTCAGATACTGCGGATTTTCTACCTTTGATATGTTAAGATTGAGCCAATCAGGGACAACCTTGAAGGATCTCTTTGGTTTTGTAGGATCAGTAATTACCTGAGAAAGGTTGATATTGGTACACACCTTTTTTAAATGATCAGAGGCAGAGTTCAACTTGTTTAAATTAAAATTGCCACACAGAGATTGGGTTTAGGCCACATGCACACAGAATGACATCAACAAATATAAGAAATATTAAACATTTACACATAGATTTTTGAATACATGTAGAGGAATGATACTTTGAAATGTGCTCATTGCGAAGTTATGATCAGTTGAGTAATGAAGGTTGAACTATTCTAGGAAAGAGGTTCTATTCCCAGCATCATGATGGACACTCCTGATATAGAAGGTTTCGCTAACGCATTGGAATTGTTTTACTATTTTCATATGCATGTGCAATGAAGAATTGCTTGCTGCTGATAAATGCAAAGAAGAACAGCTTACACATAGATGCTCACATATAGGCTGCTGAATGCAATGAAGACCTGCTTATCAAGTAAAGTTCAATGTCAATGTGTAATATTCAATTAGGATTTGCAAAACAGTGAAGTTAAACAATGAATGGGTCCATAGTCGGTATGAGAAGACTACAGGAATATTTACCTGGGTGTACGTTCAAACAGAGATGAGAAAATTGCGATAAATAATTGTTTGTTTGTTTGTTAGTATGTATAGGAATGTTATGTGTATAAACTGTGTTGAGTTATAGTTACTCAGTAGTGTCTCAGTGAAACAACCGACGGGGGAAGCCTTGCGGTGACAACAAAAGCAGTGTTTTACTGATCAGTCAAGTTGCTCCAGTGTACTCCATACAAACTGGTTGGCTACTGAAGGGATAGAAAATGGGGAATACTTGTTTTAAAGCAAACAAGGAATTAGATGGGAAAAATACATGTTTTAACGGGACCCAGACAATATTAAATACTCAGACAGATGGGAGAAGAAGTGTAGTTTTGTAGGAAATCACAAAATTATTACATAGAATTAGTGAAATCAATTGAAGAATGCCTTTCTGAAGAGCTGTTTACCACAGATGAGCAGCTTTGCGACCAAGCACATTGTAGATCGCTTTACTGCCAAAATGATCTAATTTAATGGATTGGTTTAGACATGCATAACAGCATTTTAAGAACAAAGAGAGAAACAAAAAGGGACAACGCTTCATGGTGGAAGGGGATGTATAAATAACTGTGTATATGATGAAGGGGGTGGCAACACCCATTCCGAAATCCCGCCATTCCGACATCCCGCTATTCTGACATCCCACCATTCCGACATACCACCATTCCGACATACCACCATTCCGACATGCAAACGTCCCACCATTCCGACATCCCACCATTGCGACATCCCGCTATTCTGACGTTCAAATGTCCCACCATTCCGACAAGGCTTTCCGTATAAGGAAATGTGTGTTACTCAACAGGTGAGTCCCTTCTTTCTGTTCATGCAATTTATATGTTTAACACATGTTTATAGACAAGCGTTATTAAAAACACAAAGTCTCGGCAACTGGAGGAGGAGAAGCAGTCCGCGGTGGTTTTCAATCACACACTCCAATGCCACTTGTTTCAACTTCCGAAAATTTAATCCAGGAAAAAAAGGCTTACAAACATGGACCAAAACGGCTCCATAACACGCACAAGAATCCAAAAGAAACGAAAGTTAACTAAAAGAAAGCAAATAAACAGTATGAAGTGGTCAAAATTGGTTTTACGCATGCCTATGTGCGTCTGGCACATGCGTCTTCGGGCTCTCCCACGTTGGTTTGTGGATGAAAGCTATATGTTCAGCTGTAATGTCATGTAAAAACAATCTCTACATGACATTTACTCCCAGGTGTGACCAGTTAGGTCCTTAAGATATCAACAGGCTGTATAAAGCTACAACCGTTGCGGCTGTGTGTTTGTGCCAAATGCGCAAAGCCCATCCGCGCTTCCCAAAATTGGAGTGAGTACTCATAAATCACGTGAATAACATGAATAAACGTTTTTACTGAATTTTGTTGTGTTTTATACGTTCTATGCTGTCATTTCTCTCTTCTCCTATTGGCAAGGCAAGGCAGAGTGCTCGCAACTGTGTCCTGTGCAGTAGCCGTGATATCTGTAATTGCAATTATTACTTTTGCATATGATGACAGCGTGCAAAAGACGCATGGGCTCTGTGGAGAGCTCCGCTCCAGCTGGCTGCTGTGACAGCTCACTGACACTGTATTTCTGCTTAATCAGTTTCAGTCTCGCCAGAGTTACATTAATATCTGTATTTTTATATTTGAAATTCAGGGGATTTTGATAATAGATTATTAAAGTTTGTTTGCGAGGCTGTGGCCTCTGCATGTGCAAAGCTTGTGCGCCAAACTTTAGGGCGTATTTGCGCCGGCATATCATTAGTGCAAAATGTTTTGGGTAAAAAAATAGGCTATTAAAAGGAACTGTCGGAATGTTAAAATAAAAACAAAAAACATACCGCCATTCCGACCATAGGAGGAAAAAAGTGTCGGAATGGTGGGACGTTTGATAAAAAATTAAGTGTCGCCATTCCGACAATTGGAGACCCATGTCGGAATGGCGAGATGTCGGAATGGCAGCATGTAACCATGATGAAGGAGAGACCATTTGAGCAGCACAGCCATTTCGCAGCACAGGGACAGCAGTCCAAGTTACAGGATCTCCCACGTGGTATCACCTGTCACATTGTGTCAAGGCATCAAAAGAAGAAAAAATCACCAAACTCAAGGACAAAAAGACAAAGACTCCGGTGAACGAAGACAGAGGACTGACAAACCAGAAATACAAAAGGATTCTCGATATCAAGATCCAGAAGAAGAGGCTAACAATGCCACGAACACTTACGATGCTGGGAATGATGCCAGCAATGAACAGAGAAGAAGATTCAGTGTCATCAATCTGCATTACGTGCCTCTAATGAGGGGGTGAATATAGAATCCTCAACGATTACAACGTCTCTGGGAACTGTGACAACAACAAGGTTTAAACCATTTTGATATATATTGTAACCTATTGTCTAAGGAATAGTGCTGAAAATGAGGTAAATCTAATCCACCACTGTCCTTGGTCTTCTGTAGGGTTATTAAACTAATACGTGGTGGTTTGTTTTTCCACAGAAATTTGGAGATGCATGAATCTAGTGACTTAAACCAAGTAGCAGATGGTTTTATGGGGATCATTGAGAACAAATAGTTAACTTTTGGTAGTATCATCATTTTAATGGATGTAACTCTCCCCATAAGTGATATAGGTAAGGACTTCCAACGAGAGATCGTTCTCTACTGTCTTTAATAATTGCACATAATTTAGCTTTGTTAGCTCTGAGGTTCAGCTTTGTGGTCAATGCTTGTTCTGTATATATTAATATGTATATAATTGATGAATGAGGCTGGGTTTCACTGAGGTTCAGCTTTGTGATCAATGTTGGTTCTGTTTATATTAATGTGAATATAATTGAGGAATGAGGCTGGGTTTCACTGAGGTTAAACTCATTGATCAATGTTGGTTCTGTTTATATTAATATGAATAAAATTGAGGAATCAGGCTGCTTTTCACTGAGGTTAAACTCATTCATCAATGTTGGTTCTGTTTATATTAATATGAATATAATTGATGAATGAGGCTGGGTTTCACTGAGGTTCTGCTTTGTGGTCAATGTTGGTTCTGTTTACATTAATATGAATATAATTGATGAATGAGGCTGGGTTTCACTGAGGTTAAACTCATTGATCAATGTTGGTTCTGTTTATATTTATATGAATATAATTGATGAATAAGTGTGGGTTTCAATGAGGTTAAACTCATTGATCAATGTTGGTTCTGTTTATATCAATATGGATATAACTTATGAATGAGGCTGGGTTTCAATGAGGTTCAGCTTTGTGATCAATGTTGGTTCTGTTTATATCTATATGAATATAATTGATGAATAAGGCTGGGTTTCAGTGAGGTTAAACTCATTGATCAATGTTGGTTCTGTTTATACTAATATGAATATAATTGAGGAATGAGGCTGCGTTTCACTGAGGTTAAACTCACTGATCAATGTTGGTTCTGTTTAAATCTATATGAATATAATTGATGAATAAGGCTGGGTTTCAGTGAGGTTAAACTCATTGATCAATGTTGGTTCTGTTTATACTAATATGAATATAATTGATGAATGAGGCTGCGTTTCACTGAGGTTAAACTCACTGATCAATGTTGGTTCTGTTTATATTAATGTGAATATAATTGAGGAATGAGGCTGGGTTTCACTGAGGTTAAACTGATTGATCAATGTTGGTTCTCTTTATATTAATATGAATATAATTGATGAATGAGGCTGGGTTTCACTGAGGTTAATCTCATTGATCAATGTTGGTTCTGTTTATATCTATATGAATATAATTGATGAATAAGGCTGGGTTTCAGTGAGGTTAAACTCATTGATCAATGTTGGTTCTGTTTATACTAATATGAATATAATTGAGGAATGAGGCTGCGTTTCACTGAGGTTAAACTCACTGATCAATGTTGGTTCTGTTTATATTAATATGAATAAAATTGATGAATGACGCTGGGTTTCACTGAGGTTCAGCTTTGTGGTCAATGTTTGTTCTGTTTATATTACTATGAATATAATTGAGGAATGACGCTGCGTTTCACTGAGGTTAAACTCACTGATCAATGTTGGTTCTGTTTATATTAATATGAATAAAATTGATGAATGAGGCTGGGTTTCACTGAGGTTCAGCTTTGTGGTCAATGCTTGTTCTGTATATATTAATATGTATATAATTGATGAATGAGGCTGGGTTTCACTGAGGTTCAGCTTTGTGATCAATGTTGGTTCTGTTTATATTAATGTGAATATAATTTAGGAATGAGGCTGGGTTTCACTGAGGTTAAACTCATTGATCAATGTTGGTTCTGTTTATATTAATATGAATAAAATTGAGGAATGAGGCTGCTTTTCACTGAGGTTAAACTCATTCATCAATGTTGGTTCTGTTTATATTAATATGAATATAATTGATGAATGAGGCTGGGTTTCACTGAGGTTCATTTTTGTGGTCAATGTTGGTTCTGTTTATATTAATATGAATATAATTGATGAATGAGGCTGGGTTTCACTGAGGTTAAACTCATTGATCAACGTTGGTTCTGTTTATATTTATATGAATATAATTGATGAATAAGAGTGGGTTTCAATGAGGTTAAACTCATTGATCAATGTTGGTTCTGTTTATATCAATATGAATATAACTGATGAATGAGGCTGGGTTTCAATGAGGTTCAGCTTTGTGATCAATGTTGGTTCTGTTTATATTAATATGAATATAATTGATGAATGAGGCTGGGTTTCACTGAGGTTAAGCTTTGTGATCAATGTTGGTTCTGTTTATATTAATATGAATATAATTGATGAATGAGGCTGGGTTTCAGTGAGGTTAAACTCATTGATCAATGTTGGTTCTGTTTATACTAATATGAATATAATTGAGGAATGAGGCTGCGTTTCACTGAGGTTAAACTCACTGATCAATGTTGGTTCTGTTTATATTAATATGAATAAAATTGATGAATGAGGCTGGGTTTCACTGAGGTTCAGCTTTGTGGTCAATGCTTGTTCTGTTTATATTAATATGTGTATAATTGATGAATGAGGCTGGGTTTCACTGAGGTTCAGCTTTGTGATCAATGTTGGTTCTGTTTATATTAATATGAATATAATTTAGGAATGAGGCTGGGTTTCACTGAGGTTAAACTGATTGATCAATGTTGGTTCTGTTTATATTAATATGAATAAAATTGAGGAATGAGGCTGCTTTTCACTGAGGTTAAACTCATTCATCAATGTTGGTTCTGTTTATATCTATATGAATATAATTGATGAATAAGGCTGGGTTTCAGTGAGGTTAAACTCATTGATCAATGTTGGTTCTGTTTATACTAATATGAATATAATTGAGGAATGAGGCTGCGTTTCACTGAGGTTAAACTCACTGATCAATGTTGGTTCTGTTTATATCTATATGAATATAATTGAGGAATGAGGCTGGGTTTCACTGAGGTTAAACTGATTGATCAATGTTGGTTCTCTTTATATTAATATGAATATAATTGATGAATGAGGCTGGGTTTCACTGAGGTTAAACTCATTGATCAATGTTTGTTCTGTTTATATCTATATGAATATAACTGATGAATAAGGCTGGGTTTCAGTGAGGTTAAACTCATTGATCAATGTTGGTTCTGTTTATACTAATATGAATATAATTGAGGAATGAGGCTGCGTTTCACTGAGGTTAAACTCACTGATCAATGTTGGTTCTGTTTATATTAATATGAATAAAATTGATGAATGAGGCTGGGTTTCACTGAGGTTCAGCTTTGTGGTCAATGCTTGTTCTGTATATATTAATATGTATATAATTGATGAATGAGGCTGGGTTTCACTGAGGTTCAGCTTTGTGATCAATGTTGGTTCTGTTTATATTAATGTGAATATAATTGAGGAATGAGGCTGGGTTTCACTGAGGTTAAACTCATTGATCAATGTTGGTTCTGTTTATATTAATATGAATAAAATTGAGGAATGAGGCTGCTTTTCACTGAGGTTAAACTCATTCATCAATGTTGGTTCTGTTTATATTAATATGAATATAATTGATGAATGAGGCTGGGTTTCACTGATGTTCAGCTTTGTGGTCAATGTTGGTTCTGATTATATTAATATGAATATAATTGATGAATGAGGCTGGGTTTCACTGAGGTTAAACTCATTGATCAATGTTGGTTCTGTTTATATTTATATGAATATAATTGATGAATAAGAGTGGGTTTCAATGAGGTTAAACTCATTGATCAATGTTGGTTCTGTTTATATCAATATGAATATAACTGATGAATGAGGCTGGGTTTCAATGAGGTTCAGCTTTGTGATCAATGTTGGTTCTGTTTATATTAATATGAATATAATTGATGAATGAGGCTGGGTTTCACCGAGGTTCAGCTTTGTGATCAATGTTGGTTTTGTTTATATTAATATGAATATAATTGATGAATGAGGCTGGGTTTCACTGAGGTTAAACTCATTGATCAATGTTGGTTCTGTTTATATTTATATGTATATAATTGATGAATAAGGCTGGGTTTCAGTGAGGTTAAACTCATTGATCAATGTTGGTTCTGTTTATACTAATATGAATATAATTGAGGAATGAGGCTGCGTTTCACTGAGGTTAAACTCACTGATCAATGTTGGTTCTGTTTATATTAATATGAATAAAATTGAGGAATGAGGCTGCGTTTCACTGAGGTTAAACTCACTGATCAATGTTGGTTCTGTTTATATTAATATCAATAAAATTGATGAATGAGGCTGGGTTTCACTGAGGTTCAGCTTTGTGGTCAATGCTTGTTCTGTTTATATTAATATGTATATAATTGATTAATGAGGCTGGGTTTCACTGAGGTTCAGCTTTGTGATCAATGTTGGTTCTGTTTATATTAATGTGAATATAATTGAGGAATGAGGCTGGGTTTCACTGAGCTTAAACTGATTGATCAATGTTGGTTCTGTTTATATTAATATGAATAAAATTGATGAATGAGGCTGCTTTTCACTGAGGTTAAACTCATTCATCAATGTTGGTTCTGTTTATATTAATATGAATATAATTGATGAATGAGGCTGGGTTTCACTGAGGTTAAGCTTTGTGATCAATGTTGGTTCTGATTATACTATTATGAATATAATTGATGAATGAGTCTGGGTTTCAAAGAGGTTAAACTAATTGATCAATGTTGGTTCTGTTTATATTAATATGAATATAATTGATGAATGAGGCTGGGTTTCACTGAGGTTAAGCTTTGCGATCAATGTTGGTTCTGTTTATATTAATATGAATATAACTGATGAATGAGGCTGGGTTTCACTGAGGTTAAACTCATTGATCAATGTTGGTTCTGTTTATATTAATATGAATATAATTGAGGAATGAGGCTGCGTTTGACTGAGGTTAAACTCATTGATCAATGTTGGTTCTGTTTATATTAATATGAATATAACTGATGAATGAGGCTGGGTTTCACTGAGGTTCAGCTTTGTGATCAATGTTGGTTCTGTTTATACTATTATGAATATAATTGATGAATGAGGCTGGGTTTCCCTGAGGTTCAGCTAATTGATCATTGTTGGTTCTGTTTATATTAATATGAATATAATTGATGAATGAGGCTGGGTTCCACTGAGGTTAAACTCATTGATCAATGTTGGTTCTGTTTATACTAATATGAATATAATTGATGAATGAGTCTGGGTTTCAAAGAGGTTAAACTAATTGATCAATGTTGGTTCTGTTTATATTAATATGAATATAATTGATGAATAAGAGTGGGTTTCAATGAGGTTAAACTCATTGATCAATGTTGGTTCTGTTTATATCAATATGAATATAACTGATGAATGAGGCTGGGTTTCAATGAGGTTCAGCTTTGTGATCAATGTTGGTTCTGTTTATATTAATATGAATATAATTGATGAATGAGGCTGGGTTTCACCGAGGTTCAGCTTTGTGATCAATGTTGGTTTTGTTTATATTAATATGAATATAATTGATGAATGAGGCTGGGTTTCACTGAGGTTAAACTCATTGATCAATGTTGGTTCTGTTTATATTAATATGAATATAATTGATGAATAAGGCTGGGTTTCAGTGAGGTTAAACTCATTGATCAATGTTGGTTCTGTTTATACTAATATGAATATAATTGAGGAATGAGGCTGCGTTTCACTGAGGTTAAACTCACTGATCAATGTTGGTTCTGTTTATATTAATATGAATAAAATTGAGGAATGAGGCTGCGTTTCACTGAGGTTAAACTCACTGATCAATGTTGGTTCTGTTTATATTAATATCAATAAAATTGATGAATGAGGCTGGGTTTCACTGAGGTTCAGCTTTGTGGTCAATGCTTGTTCTGTTTATATTAATATGTATATAATTGATTAATGAGGCTGGGTTTCACTGAGGTTCAGCTTTGTGATCAATGTTGGTTCTGTTTATATTAATGTGAATATAATTGAGGAATGAGGCTGGGTTTCACTGAGCTTAAACTGATTGATCAATGTTGGTTCTGTTTATATTAATATGAATAAAATTGATGAATGAGGCTGCTTTTCACTGAGGTTAAACTCATTCATCAATGTTGGTTCTGTTTATATTAATATGAATATAATTGATGAATGAGGCTGGGTTTCACTGAGGTTAAGCTTTGTGATCAATGTTGGTTCTGTTTATACTATTATGAATATAATTGATGAATGAGTCTGGGTTTCAAAGAGGTTAAACTAATTGATCAATGTTGGTTCTGTTTATATTAATATGAATATAATTGATGAATGAGGCTGGGTTTCACTGAGGTTAAGCTTTGCGATCAATGTTGGTTCTGTTTATATTAATATGAATATAACTGATGAATGAGGCTGGGTTTCACTGAGGTTAAACTCATTGATCAATGTTGGTTCTGTTTATATTAATATGAATATAATTGAGGAATGAGGCTGCGTTTGACTGAGGTTAAACTCATTGATCAATGTTGGTTCTGTTTATATTAATATGAATATAACTGATGAATGAGGCTGGGTTTCACTGAGGTTCAGCTTTGTGATCAATGTTGGTTCTGTTTATACTATTATGAATATAATTGATGAATGAGGCTGGGTTTCCCTGAGGTTCAGCTAATTGATCATTGTTGGTTCTGTTTATATTAATATGAATATAATTGATGAATGAGGCTGGGTTCCACTGAGGTTAAACTCATTGATCAATGTTGGTTCTGTTTATACTAATATGAATATAATTGATGAATGAGTCTGGGTTTCAAAGAGGTTAAACTAATTGATCAATGTTGGTTCTGTTTATATTAATATGAATATAATTGATGAATGAGAATGGGTTTCACTGAGGTTCAGCTTTGTGATCAATGTTGGTTCTGTTTATATTACTATGAATATAACTGATGAATGAGGCTGGGTTTCACTGAGGTTCAGCTTTGTGGTCAATGTTGGTTCTGTTTATATTAATATGAATATAATTGATGAATGAGGCTGGGTTTCACTGAGGTTAAACTCATTGATCAATGTTGGTTCTGTTTATATTTATATGAATATAATTGATGAATAAGAGTGGGTTTCAATGAGGTTATACTCATTGATCAATGTTGGTTCTGTTTATATCAATATGAATATAACTGATGAATGAGGCTGGGTTTCAATGAGGTTCAGCTTTGTGATCAATGTTGGTTCTGTTTATATTAATATGAATATAATTGATGAATGAGGCTGGGTTTCACTGAGGTTCAGCTTTGTGATCAATGTTGGTTCTGTTTATATTAATATGAATATAATTGATGAATGAGGCTGGGTTTCACTGAGGTTAAACTCATTGATCAATGTTGGTTCTGTTTATATTTATATGAATATAATTGATGAATAAGGCTGGGTTTCAGTGAGGTTAAACTCATTGATCAATGTTGGTTCTGTTTATACTAATATGAATATAATTGAGGAATGAGGCTGCGTTTCACTGAGGTTAAACTCACTGATCAATGTTGGTTCTGTTTATATTAATATGAATAAAATTGATGAATGAGGCTGGGTTTCACTGAGGTTCAGCTTTGTGGTCAATGCTTGTTCTGTTTATATTAATATGTATATAATTGATGAATGAGGCTGGGTTTCACTGAGGTTCAGCTTTGTGATCAATGTTGGTTCTGTTTATATTAATGTGAATATAATTGAGGAATGAGGCTGGGTTTCACTGAGGTTAAACTCATTGATCAATGTTTGTTCTGTTTATATTAATATGAATAAAATTGAGGAATGAGGCTGCTTTTCACTGAGGTTAAACTCATTCATCAATGTTGGTTCTGTTTATATTAATATGAATATAATTGATGAATGAGGCTGGGATTCACTGAGGTTAAGCTTTGTGATCAATGTTGGTTCTGTTTATACTATTATGAATATAATTGATGAATGAGTCTGGGTTTCAAAGAGGTTAAACTAATTGATCAATGTTGGTTCTGTTTATATTAATATGAATATAATTGATGAATGAGGCTGGGTTTCACTGAGGTTCAGCTTTGTGATCAATGTTGGTTCTGTATATATTTATATGAATATAATTAATGAATGAGGCTGTGTTTTAAAGAAGTGAAACTCATTGATCAATGTTGGTTCTTTTTATATTAATATGAATATAATTGATGAATGAGGCTGGGTTTCACTGAGGTTCAGCTTTGTGATCAATGTTGGTTCTGTTTATATTAATATGAATATAATTTAGGAATGAGGCTGCGTTTCACTGAGGTTAAACTAATTGATCAATGTTGGTTCTGTTCATATAAATATGAATATAATTGATGAATGAGGCTGGGTTTCACTGAGGTTCAGCTATGTGATCAATGTTGGTTCTGTATATATTTATATGAATATAATTAATGAATGAGGCTGTTTTTCAAAGAAGTTAAACTCATTGATCAATGTTGGTTCTGTTTATATTAATATGAATATAATTGATGTATGAGGCTGGGTTTCACTGAGGTTCAGCTTTGTGATCAATGTTGGTTCTGTTTATATGAATATGAATATAATTGATGAATGAGGCTGGGTTTCACTGAGGTTAAACTCATTGATCAATGTTGGTTCTGTTTATACTAATATGAATATAATTGATGAATGAGTCTGGGTTTCAAAGAGGTTAAACTAATTGATCAATGTTGGTTCTGTTTATATTAATATGAATATAATTGATGAATGAGGCTGGGTTTCACTGAGGTTCAGCTTTGTGATCAATGTTGGTTCTGTTTATATTACTATGAATATAACTGATGAATGAGGCTGGGTTTCACTGAGGTTCAGCTTTGTGGTCAATGTTGGTTCTGTTTATATTAATATGAATATAATTGATGAATGAGGCTGGGTTTCACTGAGGTTAAACTCATTGATCAATGTTGGTTCTGTTTATATTTATATGAATATAATTGATGAATAAGAGAGGGTTTCAATGAGGTTAAACTCATTGATCAATGTTGGTTCTGTTTATATCAATATGAATATAACTGATGAATGAGGCTGGGTTTCAATGAGGTTCAGCTTTGTGATCAATGTTGGTTCTGTTTATATTAATATGAATATAATTGATGAATGAGGCTGGGTTTCACTGAGGTTCAGCTTTGTGATCAATGTTGGTTCTGTTTATATTAATATGAATATAATTGATGAATGAGGCTGGGTTTCACTGAGGTTAAACTCATTGATCAATGTTGGTTCTGTTTATATTTATATGAATATAATTGATGAATAAGGCTGGGTTTCAGTGAGGTTAAACTCATTGATCAATGTTGGTTCTGTTTATACTAATATGAATATAATTGAGGAATGAGGCTGCGTTTCACTGAGGTTAAACTCACTGATCAATGTTGGTTCTGTTTATATTAATATGAATAAAATTGATGAATGAGGCTGGGTTTCACTGAAGTTCAGCTTTGTGGCCAATGCTTGTTCTGTTTATATTAATATGTATATAATTGATGAATGAGGCTGGGTTTCACTGAGGTTCAGCTTTGTGATCAATGTTGGTTCTGTTTATATTAATGTGAATATAATTGAGGAATGAGGCTGGGTTTCACTGAGGTTAAACTCATTGATCAATGTTGGTTCTGTTTATATTAATATGAATAAAATTGAAGAATGAGGCTGCTTTTCACTGAGGTTAAACTCATTCATCAATGTTGGTTCTGTTTATATTAATATGAATATGATTGATTAATGAGGCTGGGTTTCACTGAGGTTAAGCTTTGTGATCAATATTGGTTCTGTTTATACTATTATGAATATAATTGATGAATGAGTCTGGGTTTCAAAGAGGTTAAACTAATTGATCAATGTTGGTTCTGTTTATATTAATATGAATATAATTGATGAATGAGGCTGGGTTTCACTGAGGTTAAGCTTTGCGATCAATGTTGGTTCTGTTTATATTAATATGAATATAACTGATGAATGAGGCTGGGTTTCACTGAGGTTATACTCATTGATCAATGTTGGTTCTGTTTATATTAATATGAATATAATCGAGGAATGAGGCTGCGTTTCACTGAGGTTAAACTCATTGATCAATGTTGGTTCTGTTTATATTAATATGAATATAACTGATGAATGAGGCTGGGTTTCACTGAGGTTCAGCTTTGTGATCAATGTTGGTTCTGTTTATACTATTATGAATATAATTGATGAATGAGTCTGGGTTTCACTGAGGTTCAGCTAATTGATCATTGTTGGTTCTGTTTATATTAATATGAATATAATTGATGAATGAGGCTGGGTTTCACTGAGGTTAAGCTTTGTGATGAATGTTGGTTCTGTTTATATTAATATGAATATAACTGATGAATGAGGCTGGGTTTCACTGAGGTTCAGCTTTGTGGTCAATGTTGGTTCTGTTTATATTAATATGAATATAATTGATGATTGAGGCTGGGTTTCACTGAGGTTAAACTCATTGATCAATGTTGTTTCTGTTTATATTTATATCAATATAACTGATGAATGAGGCTGGGTTTCAATGAGGTTCAGCTTTGTGATCAATGTTGGTTGTGTTTATATTAATGTGAATATCATTGAGGAATGAGGCTGGGTTTCACTGAGGTTAAACTCATTGATCAATGTTGGTTCTGTTTATATTAATATGAATATAATTGAGGAATGAGGCTGGGTTTCACTGAGGCTAAACTCATTGATCAATGTTGGTTCTGTTTATACTAACATGAATATAATTGAGGAACGAGACTGCGTTTCACTGAGGTTAAACTCATTGATCAATGTTGGTTCTGTTTATATTAATATGAATATAATTGATGAATGAGTCTGGGTTTCACTGAGGTTCAGCTTTGTGATCAATGTTGGTTCTGTTTATACTATTATGAATATAATTGATGAATGAGTCTGGGTTTCACTGAGGTTCAGCTAATTGATCATTGTTGGTTCTGTTTATATTAATATGAATATAATTGATGAATGAGGTTGGGTTTCACTGAGTTTCAGCTTTGTGGTCAATGCTTGTTCTGTTTATATTAATATGTATATAATTGATGAATGAGGCTGGGTTTCACTGAGGTTCAGCTTTGTGATCAATGTTTGTTCTGTTTATATTAATATGAATATAATTGAGGAATAAGGCTGCGTTTCACTGAGGTTAAACTCATTGATCAATGTTGGTTCTGTTTATATTAAAATGAATATAATTGATGATTGAGGCTTGGTTTCACTGAGGTTCAGCTCTGTGATCAATGTTGGTTCTGTTTATATTAATATGAATATAATTGATGAATGAGGCTGGGTTTCACTGAGGTTCAGCTTTGTGGCCAATGTTGGTTCTGTTTATATTAATATGAATATAATTGATGAATGAGGCTGGGTTTCACTGAGGTTAAACTCATTGATCAATGTTGGTTCTGTTTATATTAATATGAATATAATTGATGAATGAGGCTGGGTTTCACTGAGGTTCAGCTTTGTGATCAATGTTGGTTCTGTATATATTTATATGAATATAATTAATGAATGAGGCTCTGCTTCAAAGAACTTAAACGCATTGATCAATGTTGGTTCTGTTTGTATTAATATGAATATAATTGAGGAATGAGGCTGCGTTTAACTGAGGTTAAACTCATTGATCAATGTTGGTTCTGTTTATATTAATATGAATAGAATTGATGAATGAGGCTGGGTTTCACTGAGGTTCAGCTTTGTGATCAATGTCGGTTCTGTTTATATTAATAGGAATAAAATTGATGAATGAGGCTGGGTTTCACTGAGATTCAGCTTTGTGGTCAAGGTTGGTTCTTTTTATATTAATATGAATATAATTGATGAATGAGGCTGGGTTTCACTGAGGTTAAACTCATTGATCAATGTTGGTTCTGTTTATATTAATATGAATATAACTGATGAATGAGGCTGGTTTTCACTGAGGTTCAGCTTTGTGGTCAATGTTGGTTCTGTTTATATTAATATGAATATAATTGATGAATGATGCTGGGTTTCACTGAGGTTCAGCTTTGTGATCAATGTTGGTTCTGTTTATATTAATATGAATATAATTGAGGAATGAGGCTGGGTTTCACTGAGGCTAAACTCATTGATCAATGTTGGTTCTGTTTATACTAATATGAATATAGTGGAGGAACGAGGCTGCGTTTCACTGAGGTTAAACTCATTGATCAATGTTGGTTCTGTTTATATTAATATGAATAAAATTGATGAATGAGGCTGGGTTTCACTGAGGTTCAGCTTTGTGATCAATGTCGGTTCTGTTTATATTAATATGAATATAATTGATGAATGAGGTTGGGTTTCACTGAGGTTCAGCTTTGTGATCAATGTTGGTTCTGTTTATATTAATATGAATATAATTGAGGAATAAGGCTGCGTTTCACTGAGGTTAAACTCATTGATCAATGATGGTTCTGTTTCTATTAAAATGAATATAATTGATGATTGAGGCTTGGTTTCACTGAGGTTCAGCTTTGTGATCAATGTTGGTTCTGTATATATTTATATGAATATAATTAATGAATGATGCTGTGTTTCAAAGAACTTAAACTCATTGATCAATGTTGGTTCTGTTTATAATAATATGAATAAAATTGAGGAATGAGGCTGCTTTTCACTGAGGTTAAACTCATTGATCAATGTTGGTTCTGTTTATATTTATATGAATATAATTGATGAATAAGAGAGGGTTTCAATGAGGTTAAACTCATTGATCAATGTTGGTTCTGTTTATATTACTATGAATATAACTGATGAATGAGGCTGGGTTTCACTGAGGTTCAGCTTTGTGGTCAATGTTGGTTCTGTTTATATTAATATGAATATAATTGATGAATGAGGCTGGGTTTCACTGAGGTTAAACTCATTGATCAATGTTGGTTCTGTTTATATTTATATGAATATAATTGATGAATAAGAGAGGGTTTCAATGAGGTTAAACTCATTGATCAATGTTGGTTCTGTTTATATCAATATGAATATAACTGATGAATGAGGCTGGGTTTCAATGAGGTTCAGCTTTGTGATCAATGTTGGTTCTGTTTATATTAATATGAATATAATTGATGAATGAGGCTGGGTTTCACTGAGGTTCAGCTTTGTGATCAATGTTGGTTCTGTTTATATTAATATGAATATAATTGATGAATGAGGCTGGGTTTCACTGAGGTTAAACTCATTGATCAATGTTGGTTCTGTTTATATTTATATGAATATAATTGATGAATAAGGCTGGGTTTCAGTGAGGTTAAACTCATTGATCAATGTTGGTTCTGTTTATACTAATATGAATATAATTGAGGAATGAGGCTGCGTTTCACTGAGGTTAAACTCACTGATCAATGTTGGTTCTGTTTATATTAATATGAATAAAATTGATGAATGAGGCTGGGTTTCACTGAAGTTCAGCTTTGTGGCCAATGCTTGTTCTGTTTATATTAATATGTATATAATTGATGAATGAGGCTGGGTTTCACTGAGGTTCAGCTTTGTGATCAATGTTGGTTCTGTTTATATTAATGTGAATATAATTGAGGAATGAGGCTGGGTTTCACTGAGGTTAAACTCATTGATCAATGTTGGTTCTGTTTATATTAATATGAATAAAATTGAAGAATGAGGCTGCTTTTCACTGAGGTTAAACTCATTCATCAATGTTGGTTCTGTTTATATTAATATGAATATGATTGATTAATGAGGCTGGGTTTCACTGAGGTTAAGCTTTGTGATCAATATTGGTTCTGTTTATACTATTATGAATATAATTGATGAATGAGTCTGGGTTTCAAAGAGGTTAAACTAATTGATCAATGTTGGTTCTGTTTATATTAATATGAATATAATTGATGAATGAGGCTGGGTTTCACTGAGGTTAAGCTTTGCGATCAATGTTGGTTCTGTTTATATTAATATGAATATAACTGATGAATGAGGCTGGGTTTCACTGAGGTTATACTCATTGATCAATGTTGGTTCTGTTTATATTAATATGAATATAATCGAGGAATGAGGCTGCGTTTCACTGAGGTTAAACTCATTGATCAATGTTGGTTCTGTTTATATTAATATGAATATAACTGATGAATGAGGCTGGGTTTCACTGAGGTTCAGCTTTGTGATCAATGTTGGTTCTGTTTATACTATTATGAATATAATTGATGAATGAGTCTGGGTTTCACTGAGGTTCAGCTTTGTGGTCAATGTTGGTTCTGTTTATATTAATATGAATATAATTGATGATTGAGGCTGGGTTTCACTGAGGTTAAACTCAGTGATCAATGTTGTTTCTGTTTATATTTATATCAATATAACTGATGAATGAGGCTGGGTTTCAATGAGGTTCAGCTTTGTGATCAATGTTGGTTGTGTTTATATTAATGTGAATATAATTGAGGAATGAGGCTGGGTTTCACTGAGGTTAAACTCATTGATCAATGTTGGTTCTGTTTATATTAATATGAATATAATTGAGGAATGAGGCTGGGTTTCACTGAGGCTAAACTCATTGATCAATGTTGGTTCTGTTTATACTAACATGAATATAATTGAGGAACGAGACTGCGTTTCACTGAGGTTAAACTCATTGATCAATGTTGGTTCTGTTTATATTAATATGAATATAATTGATGAATGAGTCTGGGTTTCACTGAGGTTCAGCTTTGTGATCAATGTTGGTTCTGTTTATACTATTATGAATATAATTGATGAATGAGTCTGGGTTTCACTGAGGTTCAGCTAATTGATCATTGTTGGTTCTGTTTATATTAATATGAATATAATTGATGAATGAGGTTGGGTTTCACTGAGTTTCAGCTTTGTGGTCAATGCTTGTTCTGTTTATATTAATATGTATATAATTGATGAATGAGGCTGGGTTTCACTGAGGTTCAGCTTTGTGATCAATGTTTGTTCTGTTTATATTAATATGAATATAATTGAGGAATAAGGCTGCGTTTCACTGAGGTTAAACTCATTGATCAATGTTGGTTCTGTTTATATTAAAATGAATATAATTGATGATTGAGGCTTGGTTTCACTGAGGTTCAGCTCTGTGATCAATGTTGGTTCTGTTTATATTAATATGAATATAATTGATGAATGAGGCTGGGTTTCACTGAGGTTCAGCTTTGTGGCCAATGTTGGTTCTGTTTATATTAATATGAATATAATTGATGAATGAGGCTGGGTTTCACTGAGGTTAAACTCATTGATCAATGTTGGTTCTGTTTATATTAATATGAATATAATTGATGAATGAGGCTGGGTTTCACTGAGGTTCAGCTTTGTGATCAATGTTGGTTCTGTATATATTTATATGAATATAATTAATGAATGAGGCTCTGCTTCAAAGAACTTAAACGCATTGATCAATGTTGGTTCTGTTTGTATTAATATGAATATAATTGAGGAATGAGGCTGCGTTTAACTGAGGTTAAACTCATTGATCAATGTTGGTTCTGTTTATATTAATATGAATAGAATTGATGAATGAGGCTGGGTTTCACTGAGGTTCAGCTTTGTGATCAATGTCGGTTCTGTTTATATTAATAGGAATAAAATTGATGAATGAGGCTGGATTTCACTGAGGTTCAGCTTTGTAGTCAATGCTTGTTCTGTTTATATTAATATGAATATAATTGATGAATGAGGCTGGGTTTCACTGAGATTCAGCTTTGTGGTCAAGGTTGGTTCTTTTTATATTAATATGAATATAATTGATGAATGAGGCTGGGTTTCACTGAGGTTAAACTCATTGATCAATGTTGGTTCTGTTTATATTAATATGAATATAACTGATGAATGAGGCTGGTTTTTACTGAGGTTCAGCTTTGTGGTCAATGTTGGTTCTGTTTATATTAATATGAATATAATTGATGAATGATGCTGGGTTTCACTGAGGTTCAGCTTTGTGATCAATGTTGGTTCTGTTTGAATTAATATGAATATAATTGAGGAATGAGGCTGGGTTTCACTGAGGCTAAACTCATTGATCAATGTTGGTTCTGTTTATACTAATATGAATATAGTGGAGGAACGAGGCTGCGTTTCACTGAGGTTAAACTCATTGATCAATGTTGGTTCTGTTTCTATTAAAATGAATATAATTGATGATTGAGGCTTGGTTTCACTGAGGTTCAGCTTTGTGATCAATGTTGGTTCTGTATATATTTATATGAATATAATTAATGAATGATGCTGTGTTTCAAAGAACTTAAACTCATTGATCAATGTTGGTTCTGTTTATAATAATATGAATATAATTGATGAATGAGGCTGGGTTTCACTGAGGTTAAACTCATTGATCAATGTTGGTTCTGTTTATCTTAATATGAATATAATTAATGAATGAGGCTGGGTTTCACTGAGGTTCAGCTTTGTGATCAATGTTGGTTCTGTTTATATTAATATGAATATAATTGATGAATGAGGCTGGGTTTCACTGAGGTTCAGCTTTGTGATCAATGTTGGTTCTGTTTATATTAATATGAATATAATTGAGGAATGAGGCTGGGTTTTACTGAGGCTAAACTCATTGATCAATGTTGGTTCTGTTTATACTAATATAAATATAATTGAGGAACGAGGCTGGGTTTCAGTGAGGTTAAACTCATTGATCAATGTATGTTCTGTTTATATTAATATGAATAAAATTGATGAATGAGGCTGGGTTTCACTGAGGTTAAACTCATTGATCAATGTGCGTTCTGTTTATATTAATATGAATAAAATTGATGAATGAGGCTGGGTTTCACTGATGTTCAGCTTTGTGATCAATGTCGGTTCTGTTTATATTAATATGAATATAATTGATGAATGAGGTTGGGTTTCACTGAGGTTCAGCTTTGTGGTCAATGTTGGTTCTGTTTATATTAATATGAGTATAATTGAGGAATAAGGCTGCGTTTCACTGAGGTTAAACTCATTGATTAATGTTGGTTCTGTTTATATTAAAATGAATATAAATGATGATTGAGAAATGGTTTCACTGAGGTTCAGCTTTGTGATCAATGTTGGTTCTGTATATATTTATATGAATAAAATTAATGAATAAGGCTGTGTTTCAAAGAAGTTAAACTCATTGATCAATGTTGGTTCTTTTTATATTAATATGAATATAATTGATGAATGAGGCTGGGTTTCACTGAGGTTCAGCTTTGTGATCAATGTCGGTTCTGTTTATATTAATATGAATATAATTGATGAATGAGGCTGGGTTTCACTGAGGTTCAGCTTTTTGATCAATGCTTGTTCTGTTTCTATTAATATGTATATAATTGATGAATGAGGCTGGGTTTCACTGAGGTTCAGCTTTGTGATCAATGTTGGTTCTGTTTATATTAATATGAATATAATTGAGGAATGAGGCTGCGTTTCACTGAGGTTAAACTCATTAATCAATGTTGGTTCTGTTTATATTAATATGAATATAATTGATGAATAAGTCTGGGTTTCACTGAGGTTCAGCTTTGTGATCAATGTTGGTTTTGTATATATTTATATGAATATAATTAATGAATGAGGCTGTGTTTCAAAGAACTTAAACTCATTGATCAATGTTGGTTCTGTTTATATTAAAATGAATATAAATGATGATTGAGAAATGGTTTCACTGAGGTTCAGCTTTGTGATCAATGTTGGTTCTGTATATATTTATATGAATAAAATTAATGAATAAGGCTGTGTTTCAAAGAAGTTAAACTCATTGATCAATGTTGGTTCTTTTTATATTAATATGAATATAATTGATGAATGAGGCTGGGTTTCACTGAGGTTCAGCTTTGTGATCAATGTCGGTTCTGTTTATATTAATATGAATATAATTGATGAATGAGGCTGGGTTTCACTGAGGTTCAGCTTTTTGATCAATGCTTGTTCTGTTTCTATTAATATGTATATAATTGATGAATGAGGCTGGGTTTCACTGAGGTTCAGCTTTGTGATCAATGTTGGTTCTGTTTATATTTATATGAATATAATTGAGGAATGAGGCTGCGTTTCACTGAGGTTAAACTCATTAATCAATGTTGGTTCTGTTTATATTAATATGAATATAATTGATGAATGAGGCTGGGTTTCACTGAGGTTCAGCTTTGTGATCAATGTTGGTTCTGTTTTTATTTATATGAATATAATTGAGGAATGAGGCTGCGTTTCACTGAGGTTAAACTCATTAATCAATGTTGGTTCTGTTTATATTAATATGAATATAATTGATGAATGAGGCTGGGTTTCACTGAGGTTTAGCTTTGTGATCAATGTTGGTTCTGTTTATATTAATATGAATATAATTGAGGAATAAGGCTGCGTTTCACTGAGGTTAAACTCATTGATCAATGTTGGTTCTGTTTATATTAATATGAAAATAATTGATGAATGAGGCTGGGTTTCACTGAGGTTCAGCTTTGTGATCAATGTTGGTTCTGTATATATTTATAGGAATATAATTAATGAATGAGGCTGTTTTTCAAAGAACTTAAACTCATTGATCAATGTTGGTTCTGTTTATATTGATATGAATATAATTGATGAATGAGGCTGGGTTTCACTGAGATTCAGCTTTGTGGTCAATGTTGGTTCTGTTTATATTAATATGAATATAATTGATGAATGAGGCTGGGTTTCACTGAGGTTCAGCTTTGTGTTCAATGTTGGTTCTGTTTATATTAATATGAATATAATTGATGAATGAGGCTGGGTTTCACTGAGATTCAGCTTTGTGATTAATGTTGGTTCTGTTTATATTAATATGAATATAATTGATGAATAAGGCTGGGTTTCACTGAGGTTCAGCTTTGTGGTCAATGCTTGTTCTGTTTATATTAATATGTATATAATTGATGAATGAGGCTGGGTTTCACTGAGGTTCAGCTTTGTGATCAATGTTGGTTCTGTTTATATTAATATGAATATAATTGAGGAATAAGGCTGTGTTTCACTGAGGTTAAACTCATTGATCAATGATGGTTCTGTCTATATTAAAATTAATATAATTGATGATTGAGGCTTGGTTTCACTGAGGTTCAGCTTTGTGATTAATGTTGGTTCTGTATATATTTATATGAATATAATTAATGAATGAGGCTGTGTTTCAAAGAAGTTAAACTCATTGATCAATGTTGGTTCTTTTTATATTAATATGAATATAATTGATGAATGAGGCTGGGTTTCACTGAGGTTCAGCTTTGTGATCAATGTTGGTTCTTTTTATATTAATATGAATATAATTGATGAATGAGGCTGCGTTTCACTGAGGTTAAACTCATTGATCAATGTTGGTTCTGTTTATATTAATATGAATAAAATTGATGAATGAGGCTGGGTTTCACTGAGGTTCAGCTTTGTGATCAATGTTGGTTCTGTTTATATTAATATGAATATAATTGATGAATGAGGCTGGGTTTCACTGAGGTTCAGCTTTGTGATCAATGTCGGTTCTTTTTATATTAATATGAATATAATTGATGAATGAGGCTGGGTTTCACTGAGGTTTAGCTTTGTGATCAATGTTGGTTCTGTTTATATTAATATGAATATAATTGATGAATGAGGCTGGGTTTCACTGAGGTTCAGCTTTGTGATCAATGTTGGTTCTGTTTATATTAATATGAATATAATTGATGAATGAGGCTGGGTTTCACTGAGATTCAGCTATGTGATCAATGTTGGTTCTGTTTATATTAATATGAATATAATTAATGAATGAGGCTGGGTTTCACTGAGATTCAGCTTTGTGGTCAATGTTGGTTCTGTTTATATAAATATGAATATAATTGAGGAATGAGGCTGCGTTTCACTGAGGTTCAGCTTTGTGTTTAATGTTGGTTCTGTTTATATTAATATGAATATAATTGAGGAATGCGGCTGGGTTTCACTGATGTTCAGCTTTGTGATCAATGTTGGTTCTCTTTATATTAATATGAACATAATTGAGGAATGAGGCTGCGTTTCACTGAGGTTAAACTCATTGATCAATGTTGGTTCTGTTTATATTAATATGAATATAACTGATGAATGAGGCTGGGTGTCACTGAGGTTCAGCTTTGTGATCAATGTTGGTTCTGTTTATATGAATATGAAAATAATTGAGGAATGAGGCTGGGTTTCACTGAGGTTAAACTCATTGATCAATGTTGGTTCTGTTTATATTAATATGAATATAATTGATGAATGAGGCTGGGTTTCACTGAGGTTCAGCTTTGTGATCAATGTTTGTTCTGTTTATATTAATATGAATATAACTGATGAATGAGGCTGGGTTTTACTGAGGTTCAGCTTTGTGATCAATGTTGGTTCTGTTTATATGAATATGAATATAATTGAGGAATGAGGCTGGGTTTCACTGAGGTTAAACTCATTGATCAATGTTGGTTCTGTTTATATTAATATGAATATAATTGATGAATGAGGCTGGGTTTCACTGAGGTTCAGCTTTGTGATCAATGTTTGTTCTGTTTAAATTGATATGAATATAATTGATGAATGAGGCTGGGTTTCACTGAGGTTCAGCTTTGTGGTCAATGCTTGTTCCGTTTATATTAATATGTATATAATTGATGAATGAGGCTGAGTTTCACTGAGGTTCAGCTTTGTGATCAATGTTGGTTCTGTTTATATTAATATGAATATAATTGAGGAATAAGGTGGGTTTCACTGAGGTTAAACTCATTGATCAATGATGGTTCTGTCTATATTAAAATGAATATAATTGATGATTGAGGCTTGGTTTCACTGAGGTTCAGCTTTGTGATCAATGTTGGTTCTGTTTATAATAATATGAATATAATTGATAAATGAGGCTGGGTTTCACTGAGGTTCAGCTTTGTGATCAATGTTGGTTCTGTATATATTTATATGAATATAATTGATGAATGAGGCTGTGTTTCAAAGAACTTAAACTCATTGATCAATGTTGGTTCTGTTTATATTAATATGAATATAAATGAGCAATGAGGCTGCGTTTCACTGAGGTTAAACTCATTGATCAATGTTGGTTCTGTTTATATTAATATGAATATAATTGATGAATGAGGCTGGGTTTCACTGAGGTTCAGCTTTGTGTTCAATGTTGGTTCTGTTTATATTAATATGAATATAATTGATGAATGAGGCTGGGTTTCACTGAGATTCAGCTATGTGATCAATGTTGGTTCTGTTTATATTAATATGAATATAATTAATGAATGAGGCTGGGTTTCACTGAGATTCAGCTTTGTGATCAATGTTGGTTCTCTTTATATTAATATGAACATAATTGAGGAATGAGGCTGCGTTTCACTGAGGTTAAACTCATTGATCAATGTTTGTGCTGTTTATATTAATATGAATATAATTGATGAATGAGGCTGGGTGTCACTGAGGTTCAGCTTTGTGGTCAATGCTTGTTCTGTTTATATTAATATGTATATAATTGATGAATGAGGCTGGGTTTCACTGAGGTTCAGCTTTGTGATCAATGTTGGTTCTGTTTATATTAATATGAATATAATTGAGGAATAAGGCTGCGTTTCACTGAGGTTAAACTCATTGATCAATGTTGGTTCTGTTTATATTAATATGAATATAATTGAGGAATAAGGCTGCGTTTCACTGAGGTTAAACTCATTGATCAATGTTGGTTCTGTTTATATTAATATGAATATAATTGATGAATGAGGCTGGGTTTCACTGAGGTTCAGCTTTGTGATCAATGTTGTTTCTGTTTATATTTATAGGAATATAATTAATGAATGAGGCTGTGTTTCAAAGAACTTAAACTCATTGATCAATGTTGGTTCTGTTTATATTAATATGAATATAATTGAGGAATGAGGCTGCGTTTCACTGAGGTTAAACTCATTGATCAATGTTGGTTCTGTTTATATTAATATGAATAAAATTGATGAATGAGGCTGGGTTTCACTGAGGTTCAGCTTTGTGATCAATGTTGGTTCTGTTTATATTAATATGAATAAAATTGATGAATGAAGCTGGATTTCACTGAGATTCAGCTTTGTGGTCAATGTTGGTTCTTTTTATATTAATATGAATATAATTGATGAATGAGGCTGGGTTTCACTGAGGTTAAACTCATTGATCAATATTGGTTCTGTTTATATTAATATGAATATAATTGATGAATTAGGCTTGGTTTCACTGAGGTTCAGCTTTGTGATCAATGTTGGTTCTGTTTATATTAATATGAATATAATTTATGAATGAGGCTGGGTTTCACTGAGGTTCATCTTTGCCATCAATGTTGGTTCTGTTTATATTAATATGAATATAATTGATGAATGAGGCTGGGTTTCACTGAGATTCAGCTTTGTGATCAATGTTGGTTCTGTTTATATTAATATGAATATAATTGATGAATGAGGCTGGGTTTCACTGAGATTCAGCTTTGTGGTCAATGTTGGTTCTGTTTATATTAATATGAATATAATTGATGAATGAGGCTGGGTTTCACTGAGGTTCAGCTTTGTGTTCAATGTTGGTTCTGTTTATATTAATATGAATATAATTGAGGAATGTGGCTGGGTTTCACTGATGTTCAGCTTTGTGAACAATGTTTGTTCTCTTTATATTAATATGAACATAATTGATGAATGAGGCTGCGTTTCACTGAGGTTAAACTCATTGATCAATGTTGGTTCTGTTTATATTAATATAAATATAATTGATGAATGAGGCTGGGTTTCACTGAGGTTCAGCTTTGTGATCAATGTTTGTTCTGTTTATATTACTATGAATATAATTGAGGAATGAGGCTGGGTTTCACTGAGATTCAGCTTTGTGGTCAATGTTGGTTCTGTTTATATTAATATGAATATAATTGATGAATGAGGCTGGGTTTCACTGAGGTTCAGCTTTGTGTTCAATGTTGGTTCTGTTTATATTAATATGAATATAATTGAGGAATGTGGCTGGGTTTCACTGATGTTCAGCTTTGTGATCAATGTTGGTTCTCTTTATATTAATATGAACATAATTGAGGAATGAGGCTGCGTTTCACTGAGGTTAAACTCATTGATCAATGTTGGTTCTGTTTATATTAATATGAATATAATTGATGAATGAGGCTGGGTTTCACTGAGGTTCAGCTTTGTGATCAATGTTTGTTTTGTTTATATTACTATGAATATAATTGAGGAATGAGGCTGCGTTTCACTGAGGTTAAACTCATTGATCAATGTTGGTTCTGTTTATATTAATATGAATATAACTGATGAATGAGGCTGGGTTTCACTGAGGTTCAGCTTTGTGATCAATGTTGGTTCTGTTTATATGAATATGAATATAATTGAGGAATGAGGCTGGGTTTCACTGAGGTTAAACTCATTGATCAATGTTGGTTCTGTTTATATTAATATGAATATAATTGATGAATGAGGCTGGGTTTCACTGAGGTTCAGCTTTGTGATCAATAATTGTTCTGTTTATATTGATATGAATATAATTGATGAATGAGGCTGGGTTTCACTGAGGTTCAGCTTTGTGGTCAATGCTTGTTCCGTTTATATTAATATGTATATAATTGATGAATGAGGCTGAGTTTCACTGAGGTTCAGCTTTGTGATCAATGTTGGTTCTGTTTATATTAATATGAATATAATTGAGGAATAAGGTGGGTTTCACTGAGGTTAAACTCATTGATCAATGATGGTTCTGTCTATAGTAAAATGAATATAATTGATGATTGAGGCTTGGTTTCACTGAGGTTCAGCTTTGTGATCAATGTTGGTTCTGTTTATAATAATATGAATATAATTGATGAATGAGGCTGGGTTTCACTGAGGTTCAGCTTTGTGATCAATGTTGGTTCTGTATATATTTATATGAATATAATTAATGAATGAGGCTGTGTTTCAAAGAACTTAAACTCATTGATCAATGTTGGTTCTGTTTATATTAATATGAATATAATTGAGCAATGAGGCTGCGTTTCACTGAGGTTAAACTCATTGATCAATGTTGGTTCTGTTTATATTAATATGAATATAATTGATGAATGAGGCTGGGTTTCACTGAGGTTCAGCTTTGTGTTCAATGTTGGTTCTGTTTATATTAATATGAATATAATTGAGGAATGTGGCTGGGTTTCACTGATGTTCAGCTTTGTGATCAATGTTGGTTCTCTTTATATTAATATGAACATAATTGAGGAATGAGGCTGCGTTTCACTGAGGTTAAACTCATTGATCAATGTTGGTTCTGTTTATATTAATATGAATATAATTGATGAATGAGGCTGGGTTTCACTGAGGTTCAGCTTTGTGATCAATGTTTGTTCTGTTTATATTACTATGAATATAATTGAGGAATGAGGCTGCGTTTCACTGAGGTTAACCTCATTGATCAATGTTGGTTCTGTTTATATTAATATGAATATAACTGATGAATGAGGCTGGGTTTCACTGAGGTTCAGCTTTGTGATCAATGTTGGTTCTGTTTATATGAATATGAATATAATTGAGGAATGAGGCTGGGTTTCACTGTGGTTAAACTCATTGATCAATGTTGGTTCTGTTTATATTAATATGAATATAATTGATGAATGAGGCTGGGTTTCACTGAGGTTCAGCTTTGTGATCAATGTTTGTTCTGTTTATATTAATATGAATATAATTGATGAATGACGCTGGGTTTCACTGAGATTCAGCTTTGTGGTCAATGCTTGTTCTGTTTATATTAATATGTATATAATTGATGAATGAGGCTGGGTTTCACTGAGGTTCAGCTTTGTGATCAATGTTGGTTCTGTTTATATTAATATGAATATAATTGAGGAATAAGGCTGCGTTTCACTGAGGTTAAACTCATTGATCAATGTTGGTTCTGTTTATATTAATATGAATATAATTGATGAATGAGGCTGGGTTTCACTGAGGTTCAGCTTTGTGATCAATGTTGGTTCTGTATATATTTATAGGAATATAATTAATGAATGAGGCTGTTTTTCAAAGAACTTAAACTCATTGATCAATGTTGGTTCTGTTTATATTAATATGAATATAATTGAGGAATGAGGCTGCGTTTCACTGAGGTTAAACTCATTGATCAATGTTGGTTCTGTTTATATTAATATGAATAAAATTGATGAATGAGGCTGGGTTTCACTGAGGTTCAGCTTTGTGATCAATGTTGGTTCTGTTTATATTAATATGAATAAAATTGATGAATGAAGCTGGATTTCACTGAGATTCAGCTTTGTGGTCAATGTTGGTTCTTTTTATATTAATATGAATATAATTGATGAATGAGGCTGGGTTTCACTGAGGTTAAACTCATTGATCAATATTGATTCTGTTTATATTAATATGAATATAATTGATGAATTAGGCTTGGTTTCACTGAGGTTCAGCTTTGTGATCAATGTTGGTTCTGTTTATATTAATATGAATATAATTGATGAATGAGGCTGGGTTTCACTGAGATTCAGCTTTGTGGTCAATGTTGGTTCTGTTTATATTAATATGAATATAATTGATGAATGAGGCTGGGTTTCACTGAGGTTCAGCTTTGTGTTCAATGTTGGTTCTGTTTATATTAATATGAATATAATTGAGGAATGTGGCTGGGTTTCACTGATGTTCAGCTTTGTGATCAATGTTGGTTCTCTTTATATTAATATGAACATAATTGAGGAATGAGGCTGCGTTTCACTGAGGTTAAACTCATTGATCAATGTTGGTTCTGTTTATATTAATATGAATATAATTGATGAATGAGGCTGGGTTTCACTGATGTTCAGCTTTGTGATCAATGTTTGTTCTGTATATATTACTATGAATATAATTGAGGAATGAGGCTGCGTTTCACTGAGGTTAAACTCATTGACCAATGTTGGTTCTGTTTATATTAATATGAATATAATTGATGAATGAGGCTGGGTTTCTCTGAGGTTCAGCTTTGTGATCAATGTTGGTTCTGTTTATATTACTATGAATATAATTGAGGAATGAGGCTGCGTTTCACTGAGGTTAAACTCATTGACCAATGTTGGTTCTGTTTATATTAATATGAATATAATTGATGAATGAGGCTGGGTTTCACTGAGGTTCAGCTTTGTGATCAATGTTTGTTCTATTTGTATTACTATGAATATAATTGAGGAATGAGGCTGCGTTTCACTGAGGTTAAACTCATTGATCAATGTTGGTTCTGTTTATATTAATATGAATATAATTCAAGAATGAGGCTGGGTTTCACTGAGGTTAAACTCATTGATCAATGTTGGTTCTGTTTATATTAATATGAATATAACTGATGAATGAGGCTGGGTTTCACTGAGGTTCAGCTTTGTGATCAATGTTGGTTCTGTTTATATGAATATGAATATAATTGAGGAATGAGGCTGGGTTTCACTGAGGTTAAACTCATTGATCAATGTTGGTTCTGTTTATATTAATATGAATATAATTGATGAATGAGGCTGGGTTTCACTGAGGTTCAGCTTTGTGATCAATGTTTGTTCTGTTTATATTGATATGAATATAATTGATGAATGAGGCTGTGTTTCAATGAGGTTCAGCTTTGTGGTCAATGCTTGTTCCGTTTATATTAATATGTATATAATTGATGAATGAGGCTGAGTTTCACTGAGGTTCAGCTTTGTGATCAATGTTGGTTCTGTTTATATTAATATGAATATAACTGAGGAATAAGGTGGGTTTCACTGAGGTTAAACTCATTGATCAATGATGGTTCTGTCTATATTAAAATGAATATAATTGATGATTGAGGCTTGGTTTCACTGAGGTTCAGCTTTGTGATCAATGTTGGTTCTGTTTATAATAATATGAATATAATTGATGAATGAGGCTGGGTTTCACTGAGGTTCAGCTTTGTGATCAATGTCGGTTCTGTTTATATTAATATGAATATAATTGATGAATGAGGCTGGGTTTCACTGAGGTTCAGCTTTTTGATCAATGCTTGTTCTGTTTCTATTAATATGTATATAATTGATGAATGAGGCTGGGTTTCACTGAGGTTCAGCTTTGTGATCAATGTTGGTTCTGTATATATTTATATGAATATAATTAATGAATGAGGCTGTGTTTCAAAGAACTTAAACTCATTGATCAATGTTGGTTCTGTTTATATTAATATGAATATAATTGAGCAATGAGGCTGCGTTTCACTGAGGTTAAACTCATTGATCAATGTTGGTTCTGTTTATATTGATATGAATATAATTGATGAATAAGGCTGGGTTTCACTGAGGTTCAGCTTTGTGTTCAATGTTGGTTCTGTTTATATTAATATGAATATAATTGAGGAATGTGGCTGGGTTTCACTGATGTTCAGCTTTGTGATCAATGTTGGTTCTCTTTATATTAATATGAACATAATTGAGGAATGAGGCTGCGTTTCACTGAGGTTAAACTCATTGATCAATGTTGGTTCTGTTTATATTAATATGAATATAATTGATGAATGAGGCTGGGTTTCACTGAGGTTCAGCTTTGTGATCAATGTTTGTTCAGTTTATATTACTATGAATATAATTGAGGAATGAGGCTGCGTTTCACTGAGGTTAAACTCATTGATCAATGTTGGTTCTGTTTATATTAATATGAATATAACTGATGAATGAGGCTGGGTTTCACTGAGGTTCAGCTTTGTGATCAATGTTGGTTCTGTTTATATGAATATGAATATAATTGAGGAATGAGGCTGGGTTTCACTGAGGTTAAACTCATTGATCAATGTTGGTTCTGTTTATATTAATATGAATATAATTGATGAATGAGGCTGGGTTTCACTGAGGTTCAGCTTTGTGATCAATGTTGGTTCTGTATATATTTATATGAATATAATTAATGAATGAGGCTGTGTTTCAAAGAACTTAAACTCATTGATCAATGTTGGTTCTGTTTATATTAATATGAATATAATTGAGGAATGAGGCTGAGTTTCACTGAGGTTCAGCTTTGTGATCAATGTTGGTTCTGTTTATATTAATATGAATATAATTGATGAATGAGGCTGAGTTTCACTGAGGTTCAGCTTTGTGATCAATGTTGGTTCTGTTTATATTAATATGAATATAATTGATGAATGAGGCTGGGTTTCACTGAGGTTCAGCTTTGTGATCAATGTTGGTTCTGTATATATTTATATGAATATAATTAATGAATGAGGCTGTGTTTCAAAGAACTTAAACTCATTGATCAATGTTGGTTCTGTTTATATTAATATGAATATAATTGAGGAATGAGGCTGCGTTTCACTGAGGTTAAACTCATTGATCAATGTGCGTTCTGTTTATATTAATATGAATAAAATTGATGAATGAGGCTGGGTTTCACTGAGGTTCAGCTTTGTGATCAATGTTGGTTCTGTTTATATTAATATGAATAAAATTGATGAATGAGGCTGGATTTCACTAAGATTCAGCTTTGTGGTCAATGTTGGTTCTTTTTATATTAATATGAATATAATTGATGAATGAGGCTGGGTTTCACTGAGGTTAAACTCATTGATCAATATTGGTTCTGTTTATATTAATATGAATATAATTGATGAATGAGGCTGGGTTTCACTGAGGTTCAGCTTTGTGATCAATGTTGGTTCTGTTTATATTAATATGAATATAATTGATGAATGAGGCTGGGTTTCACTAAGATTCAGCTCTGTGATCAATGTTGGTTCTGTTTATATTAATATGAATATAATTGATGAATGAGGCTGGGTTTCACTGAGATTCAGCTTTGTGGTCAATGTTGGTTCTGTTTATATTAATATGAATATAATTGATGAATGAGGCTGGGTTTCACTGAGGTTCAGCTTTGTGTTCAATGTTGGTTCTGTTTATATTAATATGAATATAATTGAGGAATGCGGCTGGGTTTCACTGATGTTCAGCTTTGTGATCAATGTTGGTTCTCTTTATATTAATATGAACATAATTGAGGAATGAGGCTGCGTTTCACTGAGGTTAAACTCATTGACCAATGTTGGTTCTGTTTATATTAATATGAATATAATTGATGAATGAGGCTGGGTTTCACTGAGGTTCAGCTTTGTGATCAATGTTTGTTCTATTTGTATTACTATGAATATAATTGAGGAATGAGGCTGCGTTTCACTGAGGTTAAACTCATTGATCAATGTTGGTTCTGTTTATATTAATATGAATATAATTCAAGAATGAGGCTGGGTTTCTCTGAGGTTCAGCTTTGTGATCAATGTTTGTTCTGTTTATATTACTATGAATATAATTGAGGAATGAGGCTGCGTTTCACTGAGGTTAAACTCATTGATCAATGTTGGTTCTGTTTATATGAATATGAATATAATTGATGAATGAGGCTGGGTTTCACTGAGATTCAGCTTTGTGGTCAATGTTGGTTCTGTTTATATTAATATGAATATAATTGATGAATGAGGCTGGGTTTCACTGAGGTTCAGCTTTGTGTTCAATGTTGGTTCTGTTTATATTAATATGAATATAATTGAGGAATGCGGCTGGGTTTCACTGAGGTTCAGCTTTGTGATCAATGTTGGTTCTCTTTATATTAATATGAACATAATTGAGGAATGAGGCTGCGTTTCACTGAGGTTAAACTCATTGACCAATGTTGGTTCTGTTTATATTAATATGAATATAATTGATGAATGAGGCTGGGTTTCACTGAGGTTCAGCTTTGTGATCAATGTTTGTTCTGTTTATATTACTATGAATATAATTGAGGAATGAGGCTGCGTTTCACTGAGGTTAAACTCATTGATCAATGTTGGTTCTGTTTATATGACTATGAATATAATTGATGAATGAGGCTGGGTTTCACTGAGATTCAGCTTTGTGGTCAATGTTGGTTCTGTTTATATTAATATGAATATAATTGATGAATGAGGCTGGGTTTCACTGAGGTTCAGCTTTGTGTTCAATGTTGGTTCTGTTTATATTAATATGAATATAATTGAGGAATGCGGCTGGGTTTCACTGATGTTCAGCTTTGTGATCAATGTTGGTTCTCTTTATATTAATATGAACATAATTGAGAAATGAGGCTGCGTTTCACTGAGGTTAAACTCATTGACCAATGTTGGTTCTGTTTATATTAATATGAATATAATTGATGAATGAGGCTGGGTTTCACTGAGGTTCAGCTTTGTGATCAATGTTTGTTCTATTTGTATTACTATGAATATAATTGAGGAATGAGGCTGCGTTTCACTGAGGTTAAACTCATTGATCAATGTTGGTTCTGTTTATATTAATATGAATATAATTGATGAATGAGGCTGGGTTTCACTGAGGTTCAGCTTTGTGATCAATGTTTGTTCAGTTTATATTACTATGAATATAATTGAGGAATGAGGCTGCGTTTCACTGAGGTTAAACTCATTGATCAATGTTGGTTCTGTTTATATTAATATGAATATAACTGATGAATGAGGCTGGGTTTCACTGAGGTTCAGCTTTGTGATCAATGTTGGTTCTGTTTATATGAATATGAATATAATTGAGGAATGAGGCTGGGTTTCACTGAGGTTAAACTCATTGATCAATGTTGGTTCTGTTTATATTAATATGAATATAATTGATGAATGAGGCTGGGTTTCACTGAGGTTCAGCTTTGTGATCAATGTTTGTTCTATCTGTATTACTATGAATATAATTGAGGAATGAGGCTGCGTTTCACTGAGGTTAAACTCATTGATCAATGTTGGTTCTGTTTATATTAATATGAATATAATTCAAGAACGAGGCTGGGTTTCTCTGAGGTTCAGCTTTGTGATCAATGTTTGTTCTGTTTATATTACTATGAATATAATTGAGGAATGAGGCTGCGTTTCACTGAGGTTAAACTCATTGATCAATGTTGGTTCTGTTTATATGAATATGAATATAATTGATGAATGAGGCTGGGTTTCACTGAGATTCAGCTTTGTGGTCAATGTTGGTTCTGTTTATATTAATATGAATATAATTGATGAATGAGGCTGGGTTTCACTGAGGTTCAGCTTTGTGTTCAATGTTGGTTCTGTTTATATTAATATGAATATAATTGAGGAATGCGGCTGGGTTTCACTGAGGTTCAGCTTTGTGATCAATGTTGGTTCTCTTTATATTAATATGAACATAATTGAGGAATGAGGCTGCGTTTCACTGAGGTTAAACTCATTGACCAATGTTGGTTCTGTTTATATTAATATGAATATAATTGATGAATGAGGCTGGGTTTCACTGAGGTTCAGCTTTGTGATCAATGTTTGTTCTGTTTATATTACTATGAATATAATTGAGGAATGAGGCTGCGTTTCACTGAGGTTAAACTCATTGATCAATGTTGGTTCTGTTTATATGACTATGAATATAATTGATGAATGAGGCTGGGTTTCACTGAGATTCAGCTTTGTGGTCAATGTTGGTTCTGTTTATATTAATATGAATATAATTGATGAATGAGGCTGGGTTTCACTGAGGTTCAGCTTTGTGTTCAATGTTGGTTCTGTTTATATTAATATGAATATAATTGAGGAATGCGGCTGGGTTTCACTGATGTTCAGCTTTGTGATCAATGTTGGTTCTCTTTATATTAATATGAACATAATTGAGAAATGAGGCTGCGTTTCACTGAGGTTAAACTCATTGACCAATGTTGGTTCTGTTTATATTAATATGAATATAATTGATGAATGAGGCTGGGTTTCACTGAGGTTCAGCTTTGTGATCAATGTTTGTTCTATTTGTATTACTATGAATATAATTGAGGAATGAGGCTGCGTTTCACTGAGGTTAAACTCATTGATCAATGTTGGTTCTGTTTATATTAATATGAATATAATTGATGAATGAGGCTGGGTTTCACTGAGGTTCAGCTTTGTGATCAATGTTTGTTCAGTTTATATTACTATGAATATAATTGAGGAATGAGGCTGCGTTTCACTGAGGTTAAACTCATTGATCAATGTTGGTTCTGTTTATATTAATATGAATATAACTGATGAATGAGGCTGGGTTTCACTGAGGTTCAGCTTTGTGATCAATGTTGGTTCTGTTTATATGAATATGAATATAATTGAGGAATGAGGCTGGGTTTCACTGAGGTTAAACTCATTGATCAATGTTGGTTCTGTTTATATTAATATGAATATAATTGATGAATGAGGCTGGGTTTCACTGAGGTTCAGCTTTGTGATCAATGTTGGTTCTGTATATATTTATATGAATATAATTAATGAATGAGGCTGTGTTTCAAAGAACTTAAACTCATTGATCAATGTTGGTTCTGTTTATATTAATATGAATATAATTGAGGAATGAGGCTGAGTTTCACTGAGGTTCAGCTTTGTGATCAATGTTGGTTCTGTTTATATTAATATGAATATAATTGATGAATGAGGCTGAGTTTCACTGAGGTTCAGCTTTGTGATCAATGTTGGTTCTGTTTATATTAATATGAATATAATTGATGAATGAGGCTGGGTTTCACTGAGGTTCAGCTTTGTGATCAATGTTGGTTCTGTATATATTTATATGAATATAATTAATGAATGAGGCTGTGTTTCAAAGAACTTAAACTCATTGATCAATGTTGGTTCTGTTTATATTAATATGAATATAATTGAGGAATGAGGCTGCGTTTCACTGAGGTTAAACTCATTGATCAATGTGCGTTCTGTTTATATTAATATGAATAAAATTGATGAATGAGGCTGGGTTTCACTGAGGTTCAGCTTTGTGATCAATGTTGGTTCTGTTTATATTAATATGAATAAAATTGATGAATGAGGCTGGATTTCACTAAGATTCAGCTTTGTGGTCAATGTTGGTTCTTTTTATATTAATATGAATATAATTGATGAATGAGGCTGGGTTTCACTGAGGTTAAACTCATTGATCAATATTTGTTCTGTTTATATTAATATGAATATAATTGATGAATGAGGCTGGGTTTCACTGAGGTTTAGCTTTGTGATCAATGTTGGTTCTGTTTATATTAATATGAATATAATTGATGAATGAGGCTGGGTTTCACTGAGGTTCAGCTTTGTGATCAATGTTGGTTCTGTTTATATTAATATGAATATAATTGATGAATGAGGCTGGGTTTCACTAAGATTCAGCTCTGTGATCAATGTTGGTTCTGTTTATATTAATATGAATATAATTGATGAATGAGGCTGGGTTTCACTGAGATTCAGCTTTGTGGTCAATGTTGGTTCTGTTTATATTAATATGAATATAATTGATGAATGAGGCTGGGTTTCACTGAGGTTCAGCTTTGTGTTCAATGTTGGTTCTGTTTATATTAATATGAATATAATTGAGGAATGCGGCTGGGTTTCACTGATGTTCAGCTTTGTGATCAATGTTGGTTCTCTTTATATTAATATGAACATAATTGAGGAATGAGGCTGCGTTTCACTGAGGTTAAACTCATTGACCAATGTTGGTTCTGTTTATATTAATATGAATATAATTGATGAATGAGGCTGGGTTTCTCTGATGTTCAGCTTTGTGATCAATGTTTGTTCTGTTTATATTACTATGAATATAATTGAGGAATGAGGCTGCGTTTCACTGAGGTTAAACTCATTGATCAATGTTGGTTCTGTTTATATGAATATGAATATAATTGATGAATGAGGCTGGGTTTCACTGAGATTCAGCTTTGTGGTCAATGTTGGTTCTGTTTATATTAATATGAATATAATTGATGAATGAGGCTGGGTTTCACTGAGGTTCAGCTTTGTGTTCAATGTTGGTTCTGTTTATATTAATATGAATATAATTGAGGAATGCGGCTGGGTTTCACTGATGTTCAGCTTTGTGATCAATGTTGGTTCTCTTTATATTAATATGAACATAATTGAGGAATGAGGCTGCGTTTCACTGAGGTTAAACTCATTGACCAATGTTGGTTCTGTTTATATTAATATGAATATAATTGATGAATGAGGCTGGGTTTCACTGAGGTTCAGCTTTGTGATCAATGTTTGTTCTATTTGTATTACTATGAATATAATTGAGGAATGAGGCTGCGTTTCACTGAGGTTAAACTCATTGATCAATGTTGGTTCTGTTTATATTAATATGAATATAATTCAAGAATGAGGCTGGGTTTCTCTGAGGTTCAGCTTTGTGATCAATGTTTGTTCTGTTTATATTACTATGAATATAATTGAGGAATGAGGCTGCGTTTCACTGAGGTTAAACTCATTGATCAATGTTGGTTCTGTTTATATGAATATGAATATAATTGATGAATGAGGCTGGGTTTCACTGAGATTCAGCTTTGTGGTCAATGTTGGTTCTGTTTATATTAATATGAATATAATTGATGAATGAGGCTGGGTTTCACTGAGGTTCAGCTTTGTGTTCAATGTTGGTTCTGTTTATATTAATATGAATATAATTGAGGAATGCGGCTGGGTTTCACTGAGGTTCAGCTTTGTGATCAATGTTGGTTCTCTTTATATTAATATGAACATAATTGAGGAATGAGGCTGCGTTTCACTGAGGTTAAACTCATTGACCAATGTTGGTTCTGTTTATATTAATATGAATATAATTGATGAATGAGGCTGGGTTTCACTGAGGTTCAGCTTTGTGATCAATGTTTGTTCTGTTTATATTACTATGAATATAATTGAGGAATGAGGCTGCGTTTCACTGAGGTTAAACTCATTGATCAATGTTGGTTCTGTTTATATGACTATGAATATAATTGATGAATGAGGCTGGGTTTCACTGAGATTCAGCTTTGTGGTCAATGTTGGTTCTGTTTATATTAATATGAATATAATTGATGAATGAGGCTGGGTTTCACTGAGGTTCAGCTTTGTGTTCAATGTTGGTTCTGTTTATATTAATATGAATATAATTGAGGAATGCGGCTGGGTTTCACTGATGTTCAGCTTTGTGATCAATGTTGGTTCTCTTTATATTAATATGAACATAATTGAGGAATGAGGCTGCGTTTCACTGAGGTTAAACTCATTGACCAATGTTGGTTCTGTTTATATTAATATGAATATAATTGATGAATGAGGCTGGGTTTCACTGAGGTTCAGCTTTGTGATCAATGTTTGTTCTATTTGTATTACTATGAATATAATTGAGGAATGAGGCTGCGTTTCACTGAGGTTAAACTCATTGATCAATGTTGGTTCTGTTTATATTAATATGAATATAATTCAAGAATGAGGCTGGGTTTCACTGAGGTTAAACTCATTGATCAATGTTGGTTCTGTTTATATTAATATGAATATAACTGATGAATGAGGCTGGGTTTCACTGAGGTTCAGCTTTGTGATCAATGTTGGTTCTGTTTATATGAATATGAATATAATTGAGGAATGAGGCTGGGTTTCACTGAGGTTAAACTCATTGATCAATGTTGGTTCTGTTTATATTAATATGAATATAATTGATGAATGAGGCTGGGTTTCACTGAGGTTCAGCTTTGTGATCAATGTTTGTTCTGTTTATATTGATATGAATATAATTGATGAATGAGGCTGGGTTTCACTGAGGTTAAGCTTTGTGGTCAATGCTTGTTCCGTTTATATTAATATGTATATAATTGATGAATGAGGCTGAGTTTCACTGAGGTTCAGCTTTGTGATCAATGTTGGTTCTGTTTATATTAATATGAATATAACTGAGGAATAAGGTGGGTTTCACTGAGGTTAAACTCATTGATCAATGATGGTTCTGTCTATATTAAAATGAATATAATTGATGATTGAGGCTTGGTTTCACTGAGGTTCAGCTTTGTGATCAATGTTGGTTCTGTTTATAATAATATGAATATAATTGATGAATGAGGCTGGGTTTCACTGAGGTTCAGCTTTGTGATCAATGTCGGTTCTGTTTATATTAATATGAATATAATTGATGAATGAGGCTGGGTTTCACTGAGGTTCAGCTTTTTGATCAATGCTTGTTCTGTTTCTATTAATATGTATATAATTGATGAATGAGGCTGGGTTTCACTGAGGTTCAGCTTTGTGATCAATGTTGGTTCTGTATATATTTATATGAATATAATTAATGAATGAGGCTGTGTTTCAAAGAACCTAAACTCATTGATCAATGTTGGTTCTGTTTATATTAATATGAATATAATTGAGCAATGAGGCTGCGTTTCACTGAGGTTAAACTCATTGATCAATGTTGGTTCTGTTTATATTAATATGAATATAATTGATGAATGAGGCTGGGTTTCACTGAGGTTCAGCTTTGTGTTCAATGTTGGTTCTGTTTATATTAATATGAATATAATTGAGGAATGTGGCTGGGTTTCACTGATGTTCAGCTTTGTGATCAATGTTGGTTCTCTTTATATTAATATGAACATAATTGAGGAATGAGGCTGCGTTTCACTGAGGTTAAACTCATTGATCAATGTTGGTTCTGTTTATATTAATATGAATATAATTGATGAATGAGGCTGGGTTTCACTGAGGTTCAGCTTTGTGATCAATGTTTGTTCTGTTTATATTACTATGAATATAATTGAGGAATGAGGCTGCGTTTCACTGAGGTTAAACTCATTGATCAATGTTGGTTCTGTTTATATTAATATGAATATAACTGATGAATGAGGCTGGGTTTCACTGAGGTTCAGCTTTGTGATCAATGTTGGTTCTGTTTATATGAATATGAATATAATTGAGGAATGAGGCTGGGTTTCACTGAGGTTAAACTCATTGATCAATGTTGGTTCTGTTTATATTAATATGAATATAATTGATGAATGAGGCTGGGTTTCACTGAGGTTCAGCTTTGTGGTCAATGCTTGTTCTGTTTATATCAATATGTATATAATTGATGAATGAGGCTGAGTTTCACTGAGGTTCAGCTTTGTGATCAATGTTGGTTCTGTTTATATTAATATGAATATAATTGATGAATGAGGCTGGGTTTCACTGAGGTTCAGCTTTGTGATCAATGTTGGTTCTGTATATATTTATATGAATATAATTAATGAATGAGGCTGTGTTTCAAAGAACTTAAACTCATTGATCAATGTTGGTTCTGTTTATATTAATATGAATATAATTGAGGAATGAGGCTAAGTTTCACTGAGGTTCAGCTTTGTGATCAATGTTGGTTCTGTTTATATTAATATGAATATAATTGATGAATGAGGCTGAGTTTCACTGAGGTTCAGCTTTGTGATCAATGTTGGTTCTGTTTATATTAATATGAATATAATTGATGAATGAGGCTGGGTTTCACTGAGGTTCAGCTTTGTGATCAATGTTGGTTCTGTATATATTTATATGAATATAATTAATGAATGAGGCTGTGTTTCAAAGAACTTAAACTCATTGATCAATGTTGGTTCTGTTTATATTAATATGAATATAATTGAGGAATGAGGCTGCGTTTCACTGAGGTTAAACTCATTGATCAATGTTGGTTCTGTTTATATTAATATGAATAAAATTGATGAATGAGGCTGGGTTTCACTGAGGTTCAGCTTTGTGATCAATGTTGGTTCTGTTTATATTAATATGAATAAAATTGATGAATGAGGCTGGATTTCACTAAGATTCAGCTTTGTGGTCAATGTTGGTTCTTTTTATATTAATATGAATATAATTGATGAATGAGGCTGGGTTTCACTGAGGTTAAACTCATTGATCAATATTGGTTCTGTTTATATTAATATGAATATAATTGATGAATGAGGCTGGGTTTCACTGAGGTTTAGCTTTGTGATCAATGTTGGTTCTGTTTATATTAATATGAATATAATTGATGAATGAGGCTGGGTTTCATTGAGGTTCAGCTTTGTGATCAATGTTGGTTCTGTTTATATTAATATGAATATAATTGATGAATGAGGCTGGGTTTCACTAAGATTCAGCTCTGTGATCAATGTTGGTTCTGTTTATATTAATATGAATATAATTGATGAATGAGGCTGGGTTTCTCTGAGGTTCAGCTTTGTGATCAATGTTTGTTCTGTTTATATTACTATGAATATAATTGAGGAATTAGGCTGCGTTTCACTGAGGTTAAACTCATTGATCAATGTTGGTTCTGTTTATATGAATATGAATATAATTGATGAATGAGGCTGGGTTTCACTGAGATTCAGCTTTGTGGTCAATGTTGGTTCTGTTTATATTAATATGAATATAATTGATGAATGAGGCTGGGTTTCACTGAGGTTCAGCTTTGTGTTCAATGTTGGTTCTGTTTATATTAATATGAATATAATTGAGGAATGCGGCTGGGTTTCACTGATGTTCAGCTTTGTGATCAATGTTGGTTCTCTTCATATTAATATGAACATAATTGAGGAATGAGGCTGCGTTTCACTGAGGTTAAACTCATTGATCAATGTTGGTTCTGTTTATATTAATATGAATATAATTGATGAATGAGACTTGGTTTCACTGAGGTTCAGCTTTGTGATCAATGTTGGTTCTGTTTATAATAATATGAATATAATTGATGAATGAGGCTGGGTTTCACTGAGGTTCAGCTTTGTGATCAATGTCGGTTCTGTTTATATTAATATGAATATAATTAATGAATGAGGCTGGGTTTCACTGAGGTTCAGCTTTTTGATCAATGCTTGTTCTGTTTCTATTAATATGTATATAATTGATGAATGAGGCTGGGTTTCACTGAGGTTCAGCTTTGTGATCAATGTTGGTTCTATATATATTTATATGAATATAATTAATGAATGAGGCTGTGTTTCAAAGAACTTAAACTCATTGATCAATGTTGGTTCTGTTTATATTAATATGAATATAATTGAGCAATGAGGCTGCGTTTCACTGAGGTTAAACTCATTGATCAATGTTGGTTCTGTTTATATTAATATGAATATAATTGATGAATGAGGCTGGGTTTCACTGAGGTTCAGCTTTGTGTTCAATGTTGGTTCTGTTTATATTAATATGAATATAATTGAGGAATGTGGCTGGGTTTCACTGATGTTCAGCTTTGTGATCAATGTTGGTTCTCTTTATATTAATATGAACATAATTGAGGAATGAGGCTGCGTTTCACTGAGGTTAAACTCATTGATCAATGTTGGTTCTGTTTATATTAATATGAATATAATTGATGAATGAGGCTGGGTTTCACTGAGGTTCAGCTTTGTGATCAATGTTTGTTCTGTTTATATTACTATGTATATAATTGAGGAATGAGGCTGCGTTTCACTGAGGTTAAACTCATTGATCAATGTTGGTTCTGTTTATATTAATATGAATATAACTGATGAATGAGGCTGGGTTTCACTGAGGTTCAGCTTTGTGATCAATGTTGGTTCTGTTTATATGAATATGAATATAATTGAGGAATGAGGCTGGGTTTCACTGAGGTTAAACTCATTGATCAATGTTGGTTCTGTTTATATTAATATGAATATAATTGATGAATGAGGCTGGGTTTCACTGAGGTTCAGCTTTGTGATCAATGTTTGTTCTGTTTATATTAATATGAATATAATTGATGAATGAGGCTGGGTCTCACTGAGGTTCAGCTTTGTGGTCAATGCTTGTTCTGTTTATATCAATATGTATATAATTGATGAATGAGGCTGAGTTTCACTGAGGTTCAGCTTTGTGATCAATGTTGGTTCTGTTTATATTAATATGAATATAATTGATGAATGAGGCTGGGTTTCACTGAGGTTCAGCTTTGTGATCAATGTTGGTTCTGTATATATTTATATGAATATAATTAATGAATGAGGCTGTGTTTCAAAGAACTTAAACTCATTGATCAATGTTGGTTCTGTTTATATTAATATGAATATAATTGAGGAATGAGGCTGAGTTTCACTGAGGTTCAGCTTTGTGATCAATGTTGGTTCTGTTTATATTAATATGAATATAATTGATGAATGAGGCTGAGTTTCACTGAGGTTCAGCTTTGTGATCAATGTTGGTTCTGTATATATTTATATGAATATAATTAATGAATGAGGCTGTGTTTCAAAGAACTTAAACTCATTGATCAATGTTGGTTCTGTTTATATTAATATGAATATAATTGAGGAATGAGGCTGCGTTTCACTGAGGTTAAACTCATTGATCAATATTGGTTCTGTTTATATTAATATGAATAAAATTGATGAATGAGGCTGGGTTTCACTGAGGTTCAGCTTTGTGATCAATGTTGGTTCTGTTTATATTAATATGAATAAAATTGATGAATGAGGCTGGATTTCACTAAGATTCAGCTTTGTGGTCAATGTTGGTTCTTTTTATATTAATATGAATATAATTGATGAATGAGGCTGGGTTTCACTGAGGTTAAACTCATTGATCAATATTGGTTCTGTTTATATTAATATGAATATAATTGATGAATGAGGCTGGGTTTCACTGAGGTTTAGCTTTGTGATCAATGTTGGTTCTGTTTATATTAATATGAATATAATTGATGAATGAGGCTGGGTTTCACTGAGGTTAAACTCATTGATCAATGTTGGTTCTGTTTATATGAATATGAATATAATTGATGAATGAGGCTGGGTTTCACTGAGATTCAGCTTTGTGGTCAATGTTGGTTCTGTTTATATTAATATGAATATAATTGATGAATGAGGCTGGGTTTCACTGAGGTTCAGCTTTGTGTTCAATGTTGGTTCTGTTTATATTAATATGAATATAATTGAGGAATGCGGCTGGGTTTCACTGATGTTCAGCTTTGTGATCAATGTTGGTTCTCTTCATATTAATATGAACATAATTGAGGAATGAGGCTGCGTTTCACTGAGGTTAAACTCATTGACCAATGTTGGTTCTGTTTATATTAATATGAATATAATTGATGAATGAGGCTGGGTTTCACTGAGGTTCAGCTTTGTGATCAATGTTTGTTCTATTTGTATTACTATGAATATAATTGAGGAATGAGGCTGCGTTTCACTGAGGTTAAACTCATTGATCAATGTTGGTTCTGTTTATATTAATATGAATATAATTCAAGAATGAGGCTGGGTTTCACTGAGGTTCAGCTTTGTGATCAATGTTGGTTCTGTTTATATTAATATGAATATAATTGATGAATGAGGCTGAGTTTCACTGAGGTTCAGCTTTGTGATCAATGTTGGTTCTGTATATATTTATATGAATATAATTAATAAATGAGGCTGTGTTTCAAAGAACTTAAACTCATTGATCAATGTTGGTTCTGTTTATATTAATATGAATATAATTGAGGAATGAGGCTGCGTTTCACTGAGGTTAAACTCATTGATCAATGTTGGTTCTGTTTATATTAATATGAATAAAATTGATGAATGAGGCTGGGTTTCACTGAGGTTCAGCTTTGTGATCAATGTTGGTTCTGTTTATATTAATATGAATAAAATTGATGAATGAGGCTGGATTTCACTGAGATTCAGCTTTGTGGTCAATGTTGGTTCTTTTTATATTAATATGAATATAATTGATGAATGAGGCTGGGTTTCACTGAGGTTAAACTCATTGATCAATATTGGTTCTGTTTATATTAATATGAATATAATTGATGAATGAGGCTGGGTTTCACTGAGGTTTAGCTTTGTGATCAATGTTGGTTCTGTTTATATTAATATGAATATAATTGATGAATGAGGCTGGGTTTCACTGAGGTTCAGCTTTGTGATCAATGTTGGTTCTGTTTATATTAATATGAATATAATTGATGAATGAGGCTGGGTTTCACTGAGATTCAGCTCTGTGATCAATGTTGGTTCTGTTTATATTAATATGAATATAATTGATGAATGAGGCTGGGTTTCACTGAGATTCAGCTTTGTGGTCAATGTTGGTTCTGTTTATATTAATATGAATATAATTGATGAATGAGGCTGGGTTTCACTGAGGTTCAGCATTGTGTTCAATGTTGGTTCTGTTTATATTAATATGAATATAATTGAGGAATGCGGCTGGGTTTCACTGATGTTCAGCTTTGTGATCAATGTTGGTTTTCTTTATATTAATATGAACATAATTGAGGAATGAGGCTGCGTTTCACTGAGGTTAAACTCATTGACCAATGTTGGTTCTGTTTATATTAATATGAATATAATTGATGAATGAGGCTGGGTTTCACTGAGGTTCAGCTTTGTGATCAATGTTTGTTCTGTTTATATTACTATGAATATAATTGAGGAATGAGGCTGCGTTACACTGAGGTTAAACTCATTGATCAATGTTGGTTCTGTTTATATGAATATGAATATAATTGATGAATGAGGCTGGGTTTCACTGAGATTCAGCTTTGTGGTCAATGTTGGTTCTGTTTATATTAATATGAATATAATTGATGAATGAGGCTGGGTTTCACTGAGGTTCAGCTTTGTGTTCAATGTTGGTTCTGTTTATATTAATATGAATATAATTGAGGAATGCGGCTGGGTTTCACTGATGTTCAGCTTTGTGATCAATGTTGGTTCTCTTTATATTAATATGAACATAATTGAGGAATGAGGCTGCGTTTCACTGAGGTTAAACTCATTGACCAATGTTGGTTCTGTTTATATTAATATGAATATAATTGATGAATGAGGCTGGGTTTCACTGAGGTTCAGCTTTGTGATCAATGTTTGTTCTGTTTATATTACTATGAATATAATTGAGGAATGAGGCTGCGTTTCACTGAGGTTAAACTCATTGATCAATGTTGGTTCTGTTTATATGACTATGAATATAATTGATGAATGAGGCTGGGTTTCACTGAGATTCAGCTTTGTGGTCAATGTTGGTTCTGTTTATATTAATATGAATATAATTGATGAATGAGGCTGGGTTTCACTGAGGTTCAGCTTTGTGTTCAATGTTGGTTCTGTTTATATTAATATGAATATAATTGAGGAATGCGGCTGGGTTTCACTGATGTTCAGCTTTGTGATCAATGTTGGTTCTCTTTATATTAATATGAACATAATTGAGGAATGAGGCTGCGTTTCACTGAGGTTAAACTCATTGACCAATGTTGGTTCTGTTTATATTAATATGAATATAATTGATGAATGAGGCTGGGTTTCACTGAGGTTCAGCTTTGTGATCAATGTTTGTTCTATTTGTATTACTATGAATATAATTGAGGAATGAGGCTGCGTTTCACTGAGGTTAAACTCATTGATCAATGTTGGTTCTGTTTATATTAATATGAATATAATTCAAGAATGAGGCTGGGTTTCACTGAGGTTAAACTGATTGATCAATGTTGGTTCTGTTTATATTAATATGAATATAACTGATGAATGAGGCTGGGTTTCACTGAGGTTCAGCTTTGTGATCAATGTTGGTTCTGTTTATATGAATATGAATATAATTGAGGAATGAGGCTGGGTTTCACTGAGGTTAAACTCATTGATCAATGTTGGTTCTGTTTATATTAATATGAATATAATTGATGAATGAGGCTGGGTTTCACTGAGGTTCAGCTTTGTGATCAATGTTTGTTCTGTTTATATTGATATGAATATAATTGATGAATGAGGCTGGGTTTCACTGAGGTTCAGCTTTGTGGTCAATGCTTGTTCCGTTTATATTAATATGTATATAATTGATGAATGAGGCTGAGTTTCACTGAGGTTCAGCTTTGTGATCAATGTTGGTTCTGTTTATATTAATATGAATATAACTGAGGAATAAGGTGGGTTTCACTGAGGTTAAACTCATTGATCAATGATGGTTCTGTCTATATTAAAATGAATATAATTGATGATTGAGGCTGCGTTTCACTGAGGTTCAGCTTTGTGATCAATGTTGGTTCTGTTTATATTAATATGAATATAATTGAGGAATGAGGCTGCGTTTCACTGAGGTTAAACTCATTGATCAATGTTGGTTCTGTTTATATTAATATGAATAAAATTGATGAATGAGGCTGGGTTTCACTGAGGTTCAGCTTTGTGATCAATGTTGGTTCTGTTTATATTAATATGAATAAAATTGATGAATGAGGCTGGATTTCACTAAGATTCAGCTTTGTGGTCAATGTTGGTTCTTTTTATATTAATATGAATATAATTGATGAATGAGGCTGGGTTTCACTGAGGTTAAACTCATTGATCAATATTGGTTCTGTTTATATTAATATGAATATAATTGATGAATGAGGCTGGGTTTCACTGAGGTTTAGCTTTGTGATCAATGTTGGTTCTGTTTATATTAATATGAATATAATTGATGAATGAGGCTGGGTTTCACTGAGGTTCAGCTTTGTGATCAATGTTGGTTCTGTTTATATTAATATGAATATAATTGATGAATGAGGCTGGGTTTCACTAAGATTCAGCTCTGTGATCAATGTTGGTTCTGTTTATATTAATATGAATATAATTGATGAATGAGGCTGGGTTTCTCTGAGGTTCAGCTTTGTGATCAATGTTTGTTCTGTTTATATTACTATGAATATAATTGAGGAATGAGGCTGCGTTTCACTGAGGTTAAACTCATTGATCAATGTTGGTTCTGTTTATATGAATATGAATATAATTGATGAATGAGGCTGGGTTTCACTGAGATTCAGCTTTGTGGTCAATGTTGGTTCTGTTTATATTAATATGAATATAATTGATGAATGAGGCTGGGTTTCACTGAGGTTCAGCTTTGTGTTCAATGTTGGTTCTGTTTATATTAATATGAATATAATTGAGGAATGCGGCTGGGTTTCACTGATGTTCATCTTTGTGATCAATGTTGGTTCTCTTCATATTAATATGAACATAATTGAGGAATGAGGCTGCGTTTCACTGAGGTTAAACTCATTGATCAATGTTGGTTCTGTTTATATTAATATGAATATAATTGATGAATGAGGCTTGGTTTCACTGAGGTTTAGCTTTGTGATCAATGTTGGTTCTGTTTATAATAATATGAATATAATTGATGAATGAGGCTGGGTTTCACTGAGGTTCAGCTTTGTGATCAATGTCGGTTCTGTTTATATTAATATGAATATAATTGATGAATGAGGCTGGGTTTCACTGAGGTTCAGCTTTTTGATCAATGCTTGTTCTGTTTCTATTAATATGTATATAATTGATGAATGAGGCTGGGTTTCACTGAGGTTCAGCTTTGTGATCAATGTTGGTTCTGTATATATTTATATGAATATAATTAATGAATGAGGCTGTGTTTCAAAGAACTTAAACTCATTGATCAATGTTGGTTCTGTTTATATTAATATGAATACAATTGAGCAATGAGGCTGCGTTTCACTGAGGTTAAACTCATTGATCAATGTTGGTTCTGTTTATATTAATATGAATATAATTGATGAATGAGGCTGGGTTTCACTGAGGTTCAGCTTTGTGATCAATGTTTGTTCTGTTTATATTACTATGAATATAATTGAGGAATGAGGCTGCGTTTCACTGAGGTTAAACTCATTGATCAATGTTGGTTCTGTTTATATTAATATGAATATAACTGATGAATGAGGCTGGGTTTCACTGAGGTTCAGCTTTGTGATCAATGTTGGTTCTGTTTATATGAATATGAATATAATTGAGGAATGAGGCTGGGTTTCACTGAGGTTAAACTCATTGATCAATGTTGGTTCTGTTTATATTAATATGAATATAATTGATGAATGAGGCTGGGTTTCACTGAGGTTCAGCTTTGTGATCAATGTTTGTTCTGTTTATATTAATATGAATATAATTGATGAATGAGGCTGGGTCTCACTGAGGTTCAGCTTTGTGGTCAATGCTTGTTCTGTTTATATCAATATGTATATAATTGATGAATGAGGCTGAGTTTCACTGAGGTTCAGCTTTGTGATCAATGTTGGTTCTGTTTATATTAATATGAATATAATTGATGAATGAGGCTGGGTTTCACTGAGGTTCAGCTTTGTGATCAATGTTGGTTCTGTATATATTTATATGAATATAATTAATGAATGAGGCTGTGTTTCAAAGAACTTAAACTCATTGATCAATGTTGGTTCTGTTTATATTAATATGAATATAATTGAGGAATGAGGCTGAGTTTCACTGAGGTTCAGCTTTGTGATCAATGTTGGTTCTGTTTATATTAATATGAATATAATTGATGAATGAGGCTGAGTTTCACTGAGGTTCAGCTTTGTGATCAATGTTGGTTCTGTTTATATTAATATGAATATAATTGATGAATGAGGCTGGGTTTCACTGAGGTTCAGCTTTGTGATCAATGTTGGTTCTGTATATATTTATATGAATATAATTAATGAATGAGGCTGTGTTTCAAAGAACTTAAACTCATTGATCAATGTTGGTTCTGTTTATATTAATATGAATATAATTGAGGAATGAGGCTGCGTTTCACTGAGGTTAAACTCATTGATCAATGTTGGTTCTGTTTATATTAATATGAATAAAATTGATGAATGAGGCTGGGTTTCACTGAGGTTCAGCTTTGTGATCAATGTTGGTTCTGTTTATATTAATATGAATAAAATTGATGAATGAGGCTGGATTTCACTAAGATTCAGCTTTGTGGTCAATGTTGGTTCTTTTTATATTAATATGAATATAATTGATGAATGAGGCTGGGTTTCACTGAGGTTAAACTCATTGATCAATATTGGTTCTGTTTATATTAATATGAATATAATTGATGAATGAGGCTGGGTTTCACTGAGGTTTAGCTTTGTGATCAATGTTGGTTCTGTTTATATTAATATGAATATAATTGATGAATGAGGCTGGGTTTCACTGAGGTTCAGCTTTGTGATCAATGTTTGTTCTGTTTATATTACTATGAATATAATTGAGGAATGAGGCTGCGTTTCACTGAGGTTAAACTCATTGATCAATGTTGGTTCTGTTTATATTAATATGAATATAATTGATGAATGAGGCTGGGTTTCACTGAGGTTCAGCTTTGTGATCAATGTTTGTTCTGTTTATATTAATATGAATATAATTGATGAATGAGGTTGGGTTTCACTGAGATTCAGCTTTGTGATCAATGTTGGTTCTGTTTATATTAATATGAATATAATTGATGAATGAGCCTGGGTTTCACTGAGATTCAGCTTTGTGGTCAATGTTGGTTCTGTTTATATTAATATGAATATAATTGATGAATGAGGCTGGGTTTCACTGAGGTTCAGCTTTGTGTTCAATGTTGGTTCTGTTTATATTAATATGAATATAATTGAGGAATGTGGCTGGGTTTCACTGAGGTTAAACTCATTGATCAATGTTGGTTCTGTTTATATTAATATGAATATAATTGATGAATGAGGCTGGGTTTCACTGAGGTTCAGCTTTGTGATCAATGTTTGTTCTGTTTATATTACTATGAATATAATTGAGGAATGAGGCTGTGTTTCACTGAGGTTAAACTCATTGATCAATGTTGGTTCTGTTTATATTAATATGAATATAATTGATGAATTAGGCTGGGTTTCACTGAGGTTCAGCTTTGTGTTCAATGTTGGTTCTGTTTATATTAATATGAATATAATTGAGGAATGCGGCTGGGTTTCACTGATGTTCAGCTTTGTGATCAATGTTGGTTCTCTTCATATTAATATGAACATAATTGAGGAATGAGGCTGCGTTTCACTGAGGTTAAACTCATTGACCAATGTTGGTTCTGTTTATATTAATATGAATATAATTGATGAATGAGGCTGGGTTTCACTGAGGTTCAGCTTTGTGATCAATGTTTGTTCTATTTGTATTACTATGAATATAATTGAGGAATGAGGCTGCGTTTCACTGAGGTTAAACTCATTGATCAATGTTGGTTCTGTTTATATTAATATGAATATAATTCAAGAATGAGGCTGGGTTTCACTGAGGTTCAGCTTTGTGATCAATGTTGGTTCTGTTTATATTAATATGAATATAATTGATGAATGAGGCTGAGTTTCACTGAGGTTCAGCTTTGTGATCAATGTTGGTTCTGTATATATTTATATGAATATAATTAATAAATGAGGCTGTGTTTCAAAGAACTTAAACTCATTGATCAATGTTGGTTCTGTTTATATTAATATGAATATAATTGAGGAATGAGGCTGCGTTTCACTGAGGTTAAACTCATTGATCAATGTTGGTTCTGTTTATATTAATATGAATAAAATTGATGAATGAGGCTGGGTTTCACTGAGGTTCAGCTTTGTGATCAATGTTGGTTCTGTTTATATTAATATGAATAAAATTGATGAATGAGGCTGGATTTCACTGAGATTCAGCTTTGTGGTCAATGTTGGTTCTTTTTATATTAATATGAATATAATTGATGAATGAGGCTGCGTTTCACTGAGGTTAAACTCATTGACCAATGTTGGTTCTGTTTATATTAATATGAATATAATTGATGAATGAGGCTGGGTTTCACTGAGGTTCAGCTTTGTGATCAATGTTTGTTCTGTTTATATTACTATGAATATAATTGAGGAATGAGGCTGGGTTACACTGAGGTTAAACTCATTGATCAATGTTGGTTCTGTTTATATGAATATGAATATAATTGATGAATGAGGCTGGGTTTCACTGAGATTCAGCTTTGTGGTCAATGTTGGTTCTGTTTATATTAATATGAATATAATTGATGAATGAGGCTGGGTTTCACTGAGGTTCAGCTTTGTGTTCAATGTTGGTTCTGTTTATATTAATATGAATATAATTGAGGAATGCGGCTGGGTTTCACTGATGTTCAGCTTTGTGATCAATGTTGGTTCTCTTTATATTAATATGAACATAATTGAGGAATGAGGCTGCGTTTCACTGAGGTTAAACTCATTGACCAATGTTGGTTCTGTTTATATTAATATGAATATAATTGATGAATGAGGCTGGGTTTCACTGAGGTTCAGCTTTGTGATCAATGTTTGTTCTGTTTATATTACTATGAATATAATTGAGGAATGCGGCTGCGTTTCACTGAGGTTAAACTCATTGATCAATGTTGGTTCTGTTTATATGACTATGAATATAATTGATGAATGAGGCTGGGTTTCACTGAGATTCAGCTTTGTGGTCAATGTTGGTTCTGTTTATATTAATATGAATATAATTGATGAATGAGGCTGGGTTTCACTGAGGTTCAGCTTTGTGTTCAATGTTGGTTCTGTTTATATTAATATGAATATAATTGAGGAATGCGGCTGGGTTTCACTGATGTTCAGCTTTGTGATCAATGTTGGTTCTCTTTATATTAATATGAACATAATTGAGGAATGAGGCTGCGTTTCACTGAGGTTAAACTCATTGACCAATGTTGGTTCTGTTTATATTAATATGAATATAATTGATGAATGAGGCTGGGTTTCACTGAGGTTCAGCTTTGTGATCAATGTTTGTTCTATTTGTATTACTATGAATATAATTGAGGAATGAGGCTGCGTTTCACTGAGGTTAAACTCATTGATCAATGTTGGTTCTGTTTATATTAATATGAATATAATTCAAGAATGAGGCTGGGTTTCACTGAGGTTAAACTCATTGATCAATGTTGGTTCTGTTTATATTAATATGAATATAACTGATGAATGAGGCTGGGTTTCACTGAGGTTCAGCTTTGTGATCAATGTTGGTTCTGTTTATATGAATATGAATATAATTGAGGAATGAGGCTGGGTTTCACTGAGGTTAAACTCATTGATCAATGTTGGTTCTGTTTATATTAATATGAATATAATTGATGAATGAGGCTGGGTTTCACTGAGGTTCAGCTTTGTGATCAATGTTTGTTCTGTTTATATTGATATGAATATAATTGATGAATGAGGCTGGGTTTCACTGAGGTTCAGCTTTGTGGTCAATGCTTGTTCCGTTTATATTAATATGTATATAATTGATGAATGAGGCTGAGTTTCACTGAGGTTCAGCTTTGTGATCAATGTTGGTTCTGTTTATATTAATATGAATATAACTGAGGAATAAGGTGGGTTTCACTGAGGTTAAACTCATTGATCAATGATGGTTCTGTCTATATTAAAATGAATATAATTGATGATTGAGGCTTGGTTTCACTGAGGTTCAGCTTTGTGATCAATGTTGGTTCTGTTTATAATAATATGAATATAATTGATGAATGAGGCTGGGTTTCACTGAGGTTCAGCTTTGTGATCAATGTCGGTTCTGTTTATATTAATATGAATATAATTGATGAATGAGGCTGGGTTTCACTGAGGTTCAGCTTTTTGATCAATGCTTGTTCTGTATATATTTATATGAATATAATTAATGAATGAGGCTGTGTTTCAAAGAACTTAAACTCATTGATCAATGTTGGTTCTGTTTATATTAATATGAATATAATTGAGCAATGAGGCTGCGTTTCACTGAGGTTAAACTCATTGATCAATGTTGGTTCTGTTTATATTAATATGAATATAATTGATGAATGAGGCTGGGTTTCACTGAGGTTCAGCTTTGTGTTCAATGTTGGTTCTGTTTATATTAATATGAATATAATTGAGGAATGTGGCTGGGTTTCACTGATGTTCAGCTTTGTGATCAATGTTGGTTCTCTTTATATTAATATGAACATAATTGAGGAATGAGGCTGCGTTTCACTGAGGTTAAACTCATTGATCAATGTTGGTTCTGTTTATATTAATATGAATATAATTGATGAATGAGGCTGGGTTTCACTGAGGTTCAGCTTTGTGATCAATGTTTGTTCTGTTTATATTACTATGAATATAATTGAGGAATGAGGCTGCGTTTCACTGAGGTTAAACTCATTGATCAATGTTGGTTCTGTTTATATTAATATGAATATAACTGATGAATGAGGCTGGGTTTCACTGAGGTTCAGCTTTGTGATCAATGTTGGTTCTGTTTATATGAATATGAATATAATTGAGGAATGAGGCTGGGTTTCACTGAGGTTAAACTCATTGATCAATGTTGGTTCTGTTTATATTAATATGAATATAATTGATGAATGAGGCTGGGTCTCACTGAGGTTCAGCTTTGTGGTCAATGCTTGTTCTGTTTATATCAATATGTATATAATTGATGAATGAGGCTGAGTTTCACTGAGGTTCAGCTTTGTGATCAATGTTGGTTCTGTTTATATTTATATGAATATAATTAATGAATGAGGCTGTGTTTCAAAGAACTTAAACTCATTGATCAATGTTGGTTCTGTTTATATTAATATGAATATAATTGAGGAATGAGGCTGAGTTTCACTGAGGTTCAGCTTTGTGATCAATGTTGGTTCTGTTTATATTAATATGAATATAATTGATGAATGAGGCTGGGTTTCACTGAGGTTCAGCTTTGTGATCAATGTTGGTTCTGTTTATATTAATATGTATATAATTGATGAATGAGGCTGGGTTTCACTAAGATTCAGCTCTGTGATCAATGTTGGTTCTGTTTATATTAATATGAATATAATTGATGAATGAGGCTGGGTTTCTCTGAGGTTCAGCTTTGTGATCAATGTTTGTTCTGTTTATATTACTATGAATATAAATGAGGAATGAGGCTGCGTTTCACTGAGGTTAAACTCATTGATCAATGTTGGTTCTGTTTATATGAATATGAATATAATTGATGAATGAGGCTGGGTTTCACTGAGATTCAGCTTTGTGGTCAATGTTGGTTCTGTTTATATTAATATGAATATAATTGATGAATGAGGCTGGGTTTCACTGAGGTTCAGCTTTGTGTTCAATGTTGGTTCTGTTTATATTAATATGAATATAATTGAGGAATGCGGCTGGGTTTCCCTGATGTTCAGCTTTGTGATCAATGTTGGTTCTCTTCATATTAATATGAACATAATTGAGGAATGAGGCTGCGTTTCACTGAGGTTAAACTCATTGATCAATGTTGGTTCTGTTTATATTAATATGAATATAATTGATGAATGAGGCTTGGTTTCACTGAGGTTCAGCTTTGTGATCAATGTTGGTTCTGTTTATAATAATATGAATATAATTGATGAATGAGGCTGGGTTTCACTGAGGTTCAGCTTTGTGATCAATGTCGGTTCTGTTTATATTAATATGAATATAATTGATGAATGAGGCTGGGTTTCACTGAGGTTCAGCTTTTTGATCAATGCTTGTTCTGTTTCTATTAATATGTATATAATTGATGAATGAGGCTGGGTTTCACTGAGGTTCAGCTTTGTGATCAATGTTGGTTCTGTATATATTTATATGAATATAATTAATGAATGAGGCTGTGTTTCAAAGAACTTAAACTCATTGATCAATGTTGGTTCTGTTTATATTAATATGAATATAATTGAGCAATGAGGCAGCGTTTCACTGAGGTTAAACTCATTGATCAATGTTGGTTCTGTTTATATTAATATGAATATAATTGATGAATGAGGCTGGGTTTCACTGAGGTTCAGCTTTGTGTTCAATGTTGGTTCTGTTTATATTAATATGAATATAATTGAGGAATGTGGCTGGGTTTCACTGATGTTCAGCTTTGTGATCAATGTTGGTTCTCTTTATATTAATATGAACATAATTGAGGAATGAGGCTGCGTTTCACTGAGGTTAAACTCATTGATCAATGTTGGTTCTGTTTATATTAATATGAATATAATTGATGAATGAGGCTGGGTTTCACTGAGGTTCAGCTTTGTGATCAATGTTTGTTCTGCTTATATTACTATGAATATAATTGAGGAATGAGGCTGCGTTTCACTGAGGTTAAACTCATTGATCAATGTTGGTTCTGTTTATATTAATATGAATATAACTGATGAATGAGGCTGGGTTTCACTGAGGTTCAGCTTTGTGATCAATGTTGGTTCTGTTTATATGAATATGAATATAATTGAGGAATGAGGCTGAGTTTCACTGAGGTTAAACTCATTGATCAATGTTGGTTCTGTTTATATTAATATGAATATAATTGATGAATGAGGCTGGGTTTCACTGAGGTTCAGCTTTGTGATCAATGTTTGTTCTGTTTATATTAATATGAATATAATTGATGAATGAGGCTGGGTCTCACTGAGGTTCAGCTTTGTGGTCAATGCTTGTTCTGTTTATATCAATATGTATATAATTGATGAATGAGGCTGAGTTTCACTGAGGTTCAGCTTTGTGATCAATGTTGGTTCTGTTTATATTAATATGAATATAATTGATGAATGAGGCTGGGTTTCACTGAGGTTCAGCTTTGTGATCAATGTTGGTTCTGTATATATTTATATGAATATAATTAATGAATGAGGCTGTGTTTCAAAGAACTTAAACTCATTGATCAATGTTGGTTCTGTTTATATTAATATGAATATAATTGAGGAATGAGGCTGAGTTTCACTGAGGTTCAGCTTTGTGATCAATGTTGGTTCTGTTTATATTAATATGAATATAATTGATGAATGAGGCTGAGTTTCACTGAGGTTCAGCTTTGTGATCAATGTTGGTTCTGTTTATATTAATATGAATATAATTGATGAATGAGGCTGGGTTTCACTGAGGTTCAGCTTTGTGATCAATGTTGGTTCTGTATATATTTATATGAATATAATTAATGAATGAGGCTGTGTTTCAATGAACTTAAACTCATTGATCAATGTTGGTTCTGTTTATATTAATATGAATATAATTGAGGAATGAGGCTGCGTTTCACTGAGGTTAAACTCATTGATCAATGTTGGTTCTGTTTATATTAATATGAATAAAATTGATGAATGAGGCTGGGTTTCACTGAGGTTCAGCTTTGTGATCAATGTTGGTTCTGTTTATATTAATATGAATAAAATTGATGAATGAGGCTGGATTTCACTAAGATTCAGCTTTGTGGTCAATGTTGGTTCTTTTTATATTAATATGAATATAATTGATGAATGAGGCTGGGTTTCACTGAGGTTAAACTCATTGATCAATATTGGTTCTGTTTATATTAATATGAATATAATTGATGAATGAGGCTGGGTTTCACTGAGGTTTAGCTTTGTGATCAATGTTGGTTCTGTTTATATTAATATGAATATAATTGATGAATGAGGCTGGGTTTCACTGAGGTTAAACTCATTGATCAATGTTGGTTCTGTTTATATGAATATGAATATAATTGATGAATGAGGCTGGGTTTCACTGAGATTCAGCTTTGTGGTCAATGTTGGTTCTGTTTATATTAATATGAATATAATTGATGAATGAGGCTGGGTTTCACTGAGGTTCAGCTTTGTGTTCAATGTTGGTTCTGTTTATATTAATATGAATATAATTGAGGAATGCGGCTGGGTTTCACTGATGTTCAGCTTTGTGATCAATGTTGGTTCTCTTCATATTAATATGAACATAATTGAGGAATGAGGCTGCGTTTCACTGAGGTTAAACTCATTGACCAATGTTGGTTCTGTTTATATTAATATGAATATAATTGATGAATGAGGCTGGGTTTCACTGAGGTTCAGCTTTGTGATCAATGTTTGTTCTATTTGTATTACTATGAATATAATTGAGGAATGAGGCTGCGTTTCACTGAGGTTAAACTCATTGATCAATGTTGGTTCTGTTTATATTAATATGAATATAATTCAAGAATGAGGCTGGGTTTCACTGAGGTTCAGCTTTGTGATCAATGTTGGTTCTGTTTATATTAATATGAATATAATTGATGAATGAGGCTGAGTTTCACTGAGGTTCAGCTTTGTGATCAATGTTGGTTCTGTATATATTTATATGAATATAATTAATAAATGAGGCTGTGTTTAAAAGAACTTAAACTCATTGATCAATGTTGGTTCTGTTTATATTAATATGAATATAATTGAGGAATGAGGCTGCGTTTCACTGAGGTTAAACTCATTGATCAATGTTGGTTCTGTTTATATTAATATGAATAAAATTGATGAATGAGGCTGGGTTTCACTGAGGTTCAGCTTTGTGATCAATGTTGGTTCTGTTTATATTAATATGAATAAAATTGATGAATGAGGCTGGATTTCACTGAGATTCAGCTTTGTGGTCAATGTTGGTTCTTTTTATATTAATATGAATATAATTGATGAATGAGGCTGGGTTTCACTGAGGTTAAACTCATTGATCAATATTGGTTCTGTTTATATTAATATGAATATAATTTATGAATGAGGCTGGGTTTCACTGAGGTTTAGCTTTGTGATCAATGTTGGTTCTGTTTATATTAATATGAATATAATTGATGAATGAGGCTGGGTTTCACTGAGGTTCAGCTTTGTGATCAATGTTGGTTCTGTTTATATTAATATGAATATAATTGATGAATGAGGCTGGGTTTCACTGAGATTCAGCTCTGTGATCAATGTTGGTTCTGTTTATATTAATATGAATATAATTGATGAATGAGGCTGGGTTTCACTGAGATTCAGCTTTGTGGTCAATGTTGGTTCTGTTTATATTAATATGAATATAATTGATGAATGAGGCTGGGTTTCACTGAGGTTCAGCATTGTGTTCAATGTTGGTTCTGTTTATATTAATATGAATATAATTGAGGAATGCGGCTGGGTTTCACTGATGTTCAGCTTTGTGATCAATGTTGGTTCTCTTTATATTAATATGAACATAATTGAGGAATGAGGCTGCGTTTCACTGAGGTTAAACTCATTGACCAATGTTGGTTCTGTTTATATTAATATGAATATAATTGATGAATGAGGCTTGGTTTCACTGAGGTTCAGCTTTGTGATCAATGTTTGTTCTGTTTATATTACTATGAATATAATTGAGGAATGAGGCTGCGTTTCACTGAGGTTAAACTCATTGATCAATGTTGGTTCTGTTTATATGAATATGAATATAATTGATGAATGAGGCTGGGTTTCACTGAGATTCAGCTTTGTGGTCAATGTTGGTTCTGTTTATATTAATATGAATATAATTGAGGAATGCGGCTGGGTTTCACTGATGTTCAGCTTTGTGATCAATGTTGGTTCTCTTTATATTAATATGAACATAATTGAGGAATGAGGCTGCGTTTCACTGAGGTTAAACTCATTGATCAATGTTGGTTCTGTTTATATTAATATGAATATAATTGATGAATGAGGCTGGGTTTCACTGAGGTTCAGCTTTGTGATCAATGTTGGTTCTGTATATATTTATATGAATATAATTAATGAATGAGGCTGTGTTTCAAAGAACTTAAACTCATTGATCAATGTTGGTTCTGTTTATATTAATATGAATATAATTGAGGAATGAGGCTGCGTTTCACTGAGGTTAAACTCATTGATCAATGTGGGTTCTGTTGATATTAATATGAATAAAATTGATGAATGAGGCTGGATTTCACTGAGATTCAGCTTTGTGGTCAATGTTGGTTCTTTTTATATTAATATGAATATAATTGATGAATGAGGCTGGGTTTCACTGAGGTTAAACTCATTGATCAATATTGGTTCTGTTTATATTAATATGAATATAATTGATGAATGAGGCTGGGTTTCACTGAGGTTTAGCTTTGTGATCAATGTTGGTTCTGTTTATATTAATATGAATATAATTGATGAATGAGGCTGGGTTTCACTGAGGTTAAACTCATTGATCAATGTTGGTTCTGTTTATATTAATATGAATAAAATTGATGAATGAGGCTGGATTTCACTGAGATTCAGCTTTGTGATCAATGTTGGTTCTTTTTATATTAATATGAATATAATTGATAAATGAGGCTGGGTTTCACTGAGGTTAAACTCATTGATCAATATTGGTTCTGTTTATATTAATATGAATATAATTGATGAATGAGGCTGGGTTTCACTGAGGTTTAGCTTTGTGATCAATGTTGGTTCTGTTTATATTAATATGAATATAATTGATGAATGAGGCTGGGTTTCACTGAGGTTCAGCTTTGTGATCAATGTTGGTTCTGTTTATATTAATATGAATATAATTGATGAATGAGGCTGGGTTTCACTGAGATTCAGCTCTGTGATCAATGTTGGTTCTGTTTATATTAATATGAATATAATTGATGAATGAGGCTGGGTTTCACTGAGATTCAGCTTTGTGGTCAATGTTGGTTCTGTTTATATTAATATGAATATAATTGATGAATGAGGCTGGGTTTCACTGAGGTTCAGCTTTGTGTTCAATGTTGGTTCTGTTTATATTAATATGAATATAATTGAGGAATGCGGCTGGGTTTCACTGATGTTCAGCTTTGTGATCAATGTTGGTTCTCTTTATATTAATATGAACATAATTGAGGAATGAGGCTGCGTTTCACTGAGGTTAAACTCATTGACCAATGTTGGTTCTGTTTATATTAATATGAATATAATTGATGAATGAGGCTGGGTTTCACTGAGATTCAGCTTTGTGGTCAATGTTGGTTCTGTTTATATTAATATGAATATAATTGATGAATGAGGCTGGGTTTCACTGAGGTTCAGCTTTGTGTTCAATGTTGGTTCTGTTTATATTAATATGAATATAATTGAGGAATGTGGCTGGGTTTCACTGATGTTCAGCTTTGTGATCAATGTTGGTTCTCTTTATATTAATATGAACATAATTGAGGAATGAGGCTGGGTTTCACTGAGGTTAAACTCATTGATCAATATTGGTTCTGTTTATATTAATATGAATATAATTGATGAATGAGGCTGGGTTTCACTGAGGTTTAGCTTTGTGATCAATGTTGGTTCTGTTTATATTAATATGAATATAATTGATGAATGAGGCTGGGTTTCACTGAGGTTAAACTCATTGATCAATGTTGGTTCTGTTTATATTAATATGAATAAAATTGATGAATGAGGCTGGATTTCACTGAGATTCAGCTTTGTGGTCAATGTTGGTTCTTTTTATATTAATATGAATATAATTGATAAATGAGGCTGGGTTTCACTGAGGTTAAACTCATTGATCAATATTGGTTCTGTTTATATTACTATGAATATAATTGATGAATGAGGCTGGGTTTCACTGAGGTTTAGCTTTGTGATCAATGTTGGTTCTGTTTATATTAATATGAATATAATTGATGAATGAGGCTGGGTTTCACTGAGGTTCAGCTTTGTGATCAATGTTGGTTCTGTTTATATTAATATGAATATAATTGATGAATGAGGCTGGGTTTCACTGAGATTCAGCTCTGTGATCAATGTTGGTTCTGTTTATATTAATATGAATATAATTGATGAATGAGGCTGGGTTTCACTGAGATTCAGCTTTGTGGTCAATGTTGGTTCTGTTTATATTAATATGAATATAATTGATGAATGAGGCTGGGTTTCACTGAGGTTCAGCTTTGTGTTCAATGTTGGTTCTGTTTATATTAATATGAATATAATTGAGGAATGCGGCTGGGTTTCACTGATGTTCAGCTTTGTGATCAATGTTGGTTCTCTTTATATTAATATGAACATAATTGAGGAATGAGGCTGCGTTTCACTGAGGTTAAACTCATTGACCAATGTTGGTTCTGTTTATATTAATATGAATATAATTGATGAATGAGGCTGGGTTTCACTGAGATTCAGCTTTGTGGTCAATGTTGGTTCTGTTTATATTAATATGAATATAATTGATGAATGAGGCTGGGTTTCACTGAGGTTCAGCTTTGTGTTCAATGTTGGTTCTGTTTATATTAATATGAATATAATTGAGGAATGTGGCTGGGTTTCACTGATGTTCAGCTTTGTGATCAATGTTGGTTCTCTTTATATTAATATGAACATAATTGAGGAATGAGGCTGCGTTTCACTGAGGTTAAACTCATTGACCAATGTTGGTTCTGTTTATATTAATATGAATATAATTGATGAATGAGGCTGGGTTTCACTGAGGTTCAGCTCTGTGATCAATGTTGGTTCTGTTTATATTAATATGAATATAATTGATGAATGAGGCTGGGTTTCACTGAGATTCAGCTTTGTGGTCAATGTTGGTTCTGTTTATATTAATATGAATATAATTGATGAATGAGGCTGGGTTTCACTGAGGTTCAGCTTTGTGTTCAATGTTGGTTCTGTTTATATTAATATGAATATAATTGAGGAATGCGGCTGGGTTTCACTGATGTTCAGCTTTTTGATCAATGTTGGTTCTCTTTATATTAATATGAACATAATTGAGGAATGAGGCTGCGTTTCACTGAGGTTAAACTCATTGACCAATGTTGGTTCTGTTTATATTAATATGAATATAATTGATGAATGAGGCTGGGTTTCACTGAGATTCAGCTTTGTGGTCAATGTTGGTTCTGTTTATATTAATATGAATATAATTGATGAATGAGGCTGGGTTTCACTGAGGTTCAGCTTTGTGTTCAATGTTGGTTCTGTTTATATTAATATGAATATAATTGAGGAATGTGGCTGGGTTTCACTGATGTTCAGCTTTGTGATCAATGTTGGTTCTCTTTATATTAATATGAACATAATTGAGGAATGAGGCTGGGTTTCACTGAGGTTAAACTCATTGATCAATATTGGTTCTGTTTATATTAATATGAATATAATTGATGAATGAGGCTGGGTTTCACTGAGGTTTAGCTTTGTGATCAATGTTGGTTCTGTTTATATTAATATGAATATAATTGATGAATGAGGCTGGGTTTCACTGAGGTTAAACTCATTGATCAATGTTGGTTCTGTTTATATTAATATGAATAAAATTGATGAATGAGGCTGGATTTCACTGAGATTCAGCTTTGTGGTCAATGTTGGTTCTTTTTATATTAATATGAATATAATTGATAAATGAGGCTGGGTTTCACTGAGGTTAAACTCATTGATCAATATTGGTTCTGTTTATATTACTATGAATATAATTGATGAATGAGGCTGGGTTTCACTGAGGTTTAGCTTTGTGATCAATGTTGGTTCTGTTTATATTAATATGAATATAATTGATGAATGAGGCTGGGTTTCACTGAGGTTCAGCTTTGTGATCAATGTTGGTTCTGTTTATATTAATATGAATATAATTGATGAATGAGGCTGGGTTTCACTGAGATTCAGCTCTGTGATCAATGTTGGTTCTGTTTATATTAATATGAATATAATTGATGAATGAGGCTGGGTTTCACTGAGATTCAGCTTTGTGGTCAATGTTGGTTCTGTTTATATTAATATGAATATAATTGATGAATGAGGCTGGGTTTCACTGAGGTTCAGCTTTGTGTTCAATGTTGGTTCTGTTTATATTAATATGAATATAATTGAGGAATGCGGCTGGGTTTCACTGATGTTCAGCTTTGTGATCAATGTTGGTTCTCTTTATATTAATATGAACATAATTGAGGAATGAGGCTGCGTTTCACTGAGGTTAAACTCATTGACCAATGTTGGTTCTGTTTATATTAATATGAATATAATTGATGAATGAGGCTGGGTTTCACTGAGATTCAGCTTTGTGGTCAATGTTGGTTCTGTTTATATTAATATGAATATAATTGATGAATGAGGCTGGGTTTCACTGAGGTTCAGCTTTGTGATCAATGTTGGTTCTCTTTATATTAATATGAACATAATTGAGGAATGAGGCTGCGTTTCACTGAGGTTAAACTCATTGACCAATGTTGGTTCTGTTTATATTAATATGAATATAATTGATGAATGAGGCTGGGTTTCACTGAGGTTCAGCTTTGTGATCAATGTTTGTTCTGTTTATATTACTATGAATATAATTGAGGAATGAGGCTGCGTTTCACTGAGGTTAAACTCATTGATCAATGTTGGTTCTGTTTATATGAATATGAATATAATTGATGAATGAGGCTGGGTTTCACTGAGATTCAGCTTTGTGGTCAATGTTGGTTCTGTTTATATTAATATGAATATAATTGATGAATGAGGCTGGGTTTCACTGAGGTTCAGCTTTGTGTTCAATGTTGGTTCTGTTTATATTAATATGAATATAATTGAGGAATGCGGCTGGGTTTCACTGATGTTCAGCTTTGTGATCAATGTTGGTTCTCTTTATATTAATATGAACATAATTGAGGAATGAGGCTGCGTTTCACTGAGGTTAAACTCATTGACCAATGTTGGTTCTGTTTATATTAATATGAATATAATTGATGAATGAGGCTGGGTTTCACTGAGGTTCAGCTTTGTGATCAATGTTTGTTCTATTTGTATTACTATGAATATAATTCAGGAATGAGGCTGCGTTTCACTGAGGTTAAACTCATTGATCAATGTTGGTTCTGTTTATATTAATATGAATATAATTGAAGAATGAGGCTGGGTTTCACTGAGGTTCAGCTTTGTGATCAATGTTTGTTCTGTTTATATTAATATAAATATAATTGATGAATGAGGCTGGGTTTCACTGAGGTTCAGCTTTGTGATCAATGTTGGTTCTGTTTATATTAATATGAATATAATTGATGAATGAGGCTGGGTTTCACTGAGGTTCAGCTTTGTGATCAATGTTGGTTCTGTATATATTTATATGAATATAATTAATGAATGAGGCTGTGTTTCAAAGAACTTAAACTCATTGATCAATGTTGGTTCTGTTTATATTAATATGAATATAATTGAGGAATGAGGCTGCGTTTCACTGAGGTTAAACTCATTGATCAATGTTGGTTCTGTTTATATTAATATGAATAAAATTGATGAATGAGGCTGGGTTTCACTGAGGTTCAGCTTTGTGATCAATGTTGGTTCTGTATATATTTATATGAATATAATTAATGAATGAGGCTGTGTTTCAAAGAACTTAAACTCATTGATCAATGTTGGTTCTGTTTATATTAATATGAATATAATTGAGGAATGAGGCTGCGTTTCACTGAGGTTAAACTCATTGATCAATGTTGGTTCTGTTTATATTAATATGAATAAAATTGATGAATGAGGCTGGATTTCACTGAGATTCAGCTTTGTGGTCAATGTTGGTTCTTTTTATATTAACATGAATATAATTGATGAATGAGGCTGGGTTTCACTGAGGTTAAACTCATTGATCAATATTGGTTCTGTTTATATTAATATGAATATAATTGATGAATGAGGCTGGGTTTCACTGAGGTTTAGCTTTGTGATCAATGTTGGTTCTGTTTATATTAATATGAATATAATTGATGAATGAGGCTGGGTTTCACTGAGGTTCAGCTTTGTGATCAATGTTGGTTCTGTTTATATTAATATGAATATAATTGATGAATGAGGCTGGGTTTCACTGAGATTCAGCTTTGTGGTCAATGTTGGTTCTGTTTATATTAATATGAATATAATTGATGAATGAGGCTGGGTTTCACTGAGGTTCAGCTTTGTGTTCAATGTTGGTTCTGTTTATATTAATATGAATATAATTGAGGAATGCGGCTGGGTTTCACTGATGTTCAGCTTTGTGATCAATGTTGGTTCTCTTTATATTAATATGAACATAATTGAGGAATGAGGCTGCGTTTCACTGAGGGTAAACTCATTGACCAATGTTGGTTCTGTTTATATTAATATGAATATAATTGATGAATGAGGCTGGGTTTCACTGAGGTTCAGCTTTGTGATCAATGTTTGTTCTGTTTATATTACTATGAATATAATTGAGGAATGAGGCTGCGTTTCCCTGAGGATAAACTCATTGATCAATGTTGGTTCTGTTTATATTAATATGAATATAATTGAAGAATGAGGCTGGGTTTCACTGAGGTTCAGCTTTGTGATCAATGTTTGTTCTGTTTATATTAATATAAATATAATTGATGAATGAGGCTGGGTTTCACTGAGGTTCAGCTTTGTGATCAATGTTGGTTCTGTTTATATTAATATGAATATAATTGATGAATGAGGCTGGGTTTCACTGAGGTTCAGCTTTGTGATCAATGTTGGTTCTGTATATATTTATATGAATATAATTAATGAATGAGGCTGTGTTTCAAAGAACTTAAACTCATTGATCAATGTTGGTTCTGTTTATATTAATATGAATATAATTGAGGAATGAGGCTGCGTTTCACTGAGGTTAAACTCATTGATCAATGTTGGTTCTGTTTATATTAATATGAATAAAATTGATGAATGAGGCTGGGTTTCACTGAGGTTCAGCTTTGTGATCAATGTTGGTTCTGTATATATTTATATGAATATAATTAATGAATGAGGCTGTGTTTCAAAGAACTTAAACTCATTGATCAATGTTGGTTCTGTTTATATTAATATGAATATAATTGAGGAATGAGGCTGCGTTTCACTGAGGTTAAACTCATTGATCAATGTTGGTTCTGTTTATATTAATATGAATAAAATTGATGAATGAGGCTGGATTTCACTGAGATTCAGCTTTGTGGTCAATGTTGGTTCTTTTTATATTAACATGAATATAATTGATGAATGAGGCTGGGTTTCACTGAGGTTAAACTCATTGATCAATATTGGTTCTGTTTATATTAATATGAATATAATTGATGAATGAGGCTGGGTTTCACTGAGGTTTAGCTTTGTGATCAATGTTGGTTCTGTTTATATTAATATGAATATAATTGATGAATGAGGCTGGGTTTCACTGAGGTTCAGCTTTGTGATCAATGTTGGTTCTGTTTATATTAATATGAATATAATTGATGAATGAGGCTGGGTTTCACTGAGATTCAGCTTTGTGGTCAATGTTGGTTCTGTTTATATTAATATGAATATAATTGATGAATGAGGCTGGGTTTCACTGAGGTTCAGCTTTGTGTTCAATGTTGGTTCTGTTTATATTAATATGAATATAATTGAGGAATGCGGCTGGGTTTCACTGATGTTCAGCTTTGTGATCAATGTTGGTTCTCTTTATATTAATATGAACATAATTGAGGAATGAGGCTGCGTTTCACTGAGGGTAAACTCATTGACCAATGTTGGTTCTGTTTATATTAATATGAATATAATTGATGAATGAGGCTGGGTTTCACTGAGGTTCAGCTTTGTGATCAATGTTTGTTCTGTTTATATTACTATGAATATAATTGAGGAATGAGGCTGCGTTTCCCTGAGGATAAACTCATTGATCAATGTTGGTTCTGTTTATATGAATATGAATATAATTGATGAATGAGGCTGGGTTTCACTGAGATTCAGCTTTGTGGTCAATGTTGGTTCTGTTTATATTAATATGAATATAATTGATGAATGAGGCTGGGTTTCACTGAGGTTAAGCTTTGTGTTCAATGTTAGTTCTGTTTATATTAATATGAATATAATTGAGGAATGCGGCTGGGTTTCACTGATGTTCAGCTTTGTGATCAATGTTGGTTCTCTTTATATTAATATGAACATAATTGAGGAATGAGGCTGCGTTTCACTGAGGTTAAACTCATTGACCAATGTTGGTTCTGTTTATATTAATATGAATATAATTGATGAATGAGGCTGGGTTTCACTGAGGTTCAGCTTTGTGGTCAATGTTGGTTCTGTTTATATTAATATGAATATAATTGATGAATGAGGCTGGGTTTCACTGAGGTTCAGCTTTGTGTTCAATGTTGGTTCTGTTTATATTAATATGAATATAATTGAGGAATGCGGCTGGGTTTCACTGATGTTCAGCTTTGTGATCAATGTTGGTTCTCTTTATATTAATATGAACATAATTGAGGAATGAGGCTGCGTTTCACTGAGGTTAAACTCATTGACCAATGTTGGTTCTGTTTATATTAATATGAATATAATTGATGAATGAGGCTGGGTTTCACTGAGGTTCAGCTTTGTGATCAATGTTTGTTCTATTTGTATTACTATGAATATAATTGAGGAATGAGGCTGCGTTTCACTGAGGTTAAACTCATTGATCAATGTTGGTTCTGTTTATATTAATATGAATATAATTGAAGAATGAGGCTGGGTTTCACTGAGGTTCAGCTTTGTGATCAATGTTTGTTCTGTTTATATTAATAGAAATATAATTGATGAATGAGGCTGGGTTTCACTGAGGTTCAGCTTTGTGATCAATGTTGGTTCTGTTTATATTAATATGAATATAATTGATGAATGAGGCTGGGTTTCACTGAGGTTCAGCTTTGTGATCAATGTTGGTTCTGTATATATTTATATGAATATAATTAATGAATGAGGCTGTGTTTCAAAGAACTTAAACTCATTGATCAATGTTGGTTCTGTTTATATTAATATGAATATAATTGAGGAATGAGGCTGCGTTTCACTGAGGTTAAACTCATTGATCAATGTTGGTTCTGTTTATATTAATATGAATAAAATTGATGAATGAGGCTGGATTTCACTGAGATTCAGCTTTGTGGTCAATGTTGGTTCTTTTTATATTAATATGAATATAATTGATGAATGAGGCTGGGTTTCACTGAGGTTAAACTCATTGATCAATATTGGTTCTGTTTATATTAATATGAATATAATTGATGAATGAGGCTGGGTTTCACTGAGGTTTAGCTTTGTGATCAATGTTGGTTCTGTTTATATTAATATGAATATAATTGATGAATGAGGCTGGGTTTCACTGAGGTTAAACTCATTGATCAATGTTGGTTCTGTTTATATTAATATGAATATAATTGATGAATGAGGCTGGGTTTCACTGAGGTTCAGCTTTGTGATCAATGTTGGTTCTGTTTATATTAATATGAATATAATTGATGAATGAGGCTGGGTTTCACTGAGATTCAGCTCTGTGATCAATGTTGGTTCTGTTTATATTAATATGAATATAATTCATGAATGAGGCTGGGTTTCACTGAGATTCAGCTTTGTGGTCAATGTTGGTTCTGTTTATATTAATATGAATATAATTGATGAATGAGGCTGGGTTTCACTGAGGTTCAGCTTTGTGTTCAATGTTGGTTCTGTTTATATTAATATGAATATAATTGAGGAATGCGGCTGGGTTTCACTGATGTTCAGCTTTGTGATCAATGTTGGTTCTCTTTATATTAATATGAACATAATTGAGGAATGAGGCTGCGTTTCACTGAGGTTAAACTCATTGACCAATGTTGGTTCTGTTTATATTAATATGAATATAATTGATGAATGAGGCTGGGTTTCACTGAGGTTCAGCTTTGTGATCAATGTTGGTTCTGTTTATATTAATATGAATATAATTGATGAATGAGGCTGGGTTTCACTGAGATTCAGCTCTGTGATCAATGTTGGTTCTGTTTATATTAATATGAATATAATTGATGAATGAGGCTGGGTTTCACTGAGATTCAGCTTTGTGGTCAATGTTGGTTCTGTTTATATTAATATGAATATAATTGATGAATGAGGCTGGGTTTCACTGAGGTTCAGCTTTGTGTTCAATGTTGGTTCTGTTTATATTAATATGAATATAATTGAGGAATGCGGCTGGGTTTCACTGATGTTCAGCTTTGTGATCAATGTTGGTTCTCTTTATATTAATATGAACATAATTGAGGAATGAGGCTGCGTTTCACTGAGGTTAAACTCATTGACCAATGTTGGTTCTGTTTATATTAATATGAATATAATTGATGAATGAGGCTGGGTTTCACTGAGGTTCAGCTTTGTGATCAATGTTGGTTCTGTATATATTTATATGAATATAATTAATGAATGAGGCTGTGTTTCAAAGAACTTAAACTCATTGATCAATGTTGGTTCTGTTTATATTAATATGAATATAATTGAGGAATGAGGCTGCGTTTCACTGAGGTTAAACTCATTGATCAATGTTGGTTCTGTTTATATTAATATGAATAAAATTGATGAATGAGGCTGGATTTCACTGAGATTCAGCTTTGTGGTCAATGTTGGTTCTTTTTATATTAATATGAATATAATTGATGAATGAGGCTGGGTTTCACTGAGGTTAAACTCATTGATCAATATTGGTTCTGTTTATATTAATATGAATATAATTGATGAATGAGGCTGGGTTTCACTGAGGTTTAGCTTTGTGATCAATGTTGGTTCTGTTTATATTAATATGAATATAATTGATGAATGAGGCTGGGTTTCACTGAGGTTAAACTCATTGATCAATGTTGGTTCTGTTTATATTAATATGAATATAATTGATGAATGAGGCTGGGTTTCACTGAGGTTCAGCTTTGTGATCAATGTTGGTTCTGTTTATATTAATATGAATATAATTGATGAATGAGGCTGGGTTTCACTGAGATTCAGCTCTGTGATCAATGTTGGTTCTGTTTATATTAATATGAATATAATTCATGAATGAGGCTGGGTTTCACTGAGATTCAGCTTTGTGGTCAATGTTGGTTCTGTTTATATTAATATGAATATAATTGATGAATGAGGCTGGGTTTCACTGAGGTTCAGCTTTGTGTTCAATGTTGGTTCTGTTTATATTAATATGAATATAATTGAGGAATGCGGCTGGGTTTCACTGATGTTCAGCTTTGTGATCAATGTTGGTTCTCTTTATATTAATATGAACATAATTGAGGAATGAGGCTGCGTTTCACTGAGGTTAAACTCATTGACCAATGTTGGTTCTGTTTATATTAATATGAATATAATTGATGAATGAGGCTGGGTTTCACTGAGGTTCAGCTTTGTGATCAATGTTGGTTCTGTTTATATTAATATGAATATAATTGATGAATGAGGCTGGGTTTCACTGAGATTCAGCTCTGTGATCAATGTTGGTTCTGTTTATATTAATATGAATATAATTGATGAATGAGGCTGGGTTTCACTGAGATTCAGCTTTGTGGTCAATGTTGGTTCTGTTTATATTAATATGAATATAATTGATGAATGAGGCTGGGTTTCACTGAGGTTCAGCTTTGTGTTCAATGTTGGTTCTGTTTATATTAATATGAATATAATTGAGGAATGCGGCTGGGTTTCACTGATGTTCAGCTTTGTGATCAATGTTGGTTCTCTTTATATTAATATGAACATAATTGAGGAATGAGGCTGCGTTTCACTGAGGTTAAACTCATTGACCAATGTTGGTTCTGTTTATATTAATATGAATATAATTGATGAATGAGGCTGGGTTTCACTGAGGTTCAGCTTTGAGATCAATGTTTGTTCTGTTTATATTACTATGAATATAATTGAGGAATGAGGCTGCGTTTCACTGAGGTTAAACTCATTGATCAATGTTGGTTCTGTTTATATGAATATGAATATAATTGATGAATGAGGCTGGGTTTCACTGAGATTCAGCTTTGTGGTCAATGTTGGTTCTGTTTATATTAATATGAATATAATTGATGAATGAGGCTGGGTTTCACTGAGGTTCAGCTTTGTGTTCAATGTTGGTTCTGTTTATATTAATATGAATATAATTGAGGAATGCGGCTGGGTTTCACTGATGTTCAGCTTTGTGATCAATGTTGGTTCTCTTTATATTAATATGAACATAATTGAGGAATGAGGCTGCGTTTCACTGAGGTTCAGCTTTGTGTTCAATGTTGGTTCTGTTTATATTAATATGAATATAATTGAGGAATGCGGCTGGGTTTCACTGATGTTCAGCTTTATGATCAATGTTGGTTCTCTTTATATTAATATGAACATAATTGAGGAATGAGGCTGCGTTTCACTGAGGTTAAACTCATTGACCAATGTTGGTTCTGTTTATATTAATATGAATATAATTGATGAATGAGGCTGGGTTTCACTGAGGTTCAGCTTTGTGATCAATGTTGGTTCTGTTTATATTAATATGAATATAATTGATGAATGAGGCTGGGTTTCACTGAGATTCAGCTTTGTGATCAATGTTGGTTCTGTTTATATTAATATGAATATAATTGATGAATGAGGCTGGGTTTCACTGAGATTCAGCTCTGTGATCAATGTTGGTTCTGTTTATATTAATATGAATATAATTCATGAATGAGGCTGGGTTTCACTGAGATTCAGCTTTGTGGTCAATGTTGGTTCTGTTTATATTAATATGAATATAATTGATGAATGAGGCTGGGTTTCACTGAGGTTCAGCTTTGTGTTCAATGTTGGTTCTGTTTATATTAATATGAATATAATTGAGGAATGCGGCTGGGTTTCACTGATGTTCAGCTTTGTGATCAATGTTGGTTCTCTTTATATTAATATGAACATAATTGAGGAATGAGGCTGCGTTTCACTGAGGTTAAACTCATTGACCAATGTTGGTTCTGTTTATATTAATATGAATATAATTGATGAATGAGGCTGGGTTTCACTGAGATTCAGCTTTGTGGTCAATGTTGGTTCTGTTTATATTAATATGAATATAATTGATGAATGAGGCTGGGTTTCACTGAGGTTCAGCTTTGTGTTCAATGTTGGTTCTGTTTATATTAATATGAATATAATTGAGGAATGTGGCTGGGTTTCACTGATGTTCAGCTTTGTGATCAATGTTGGTTCTCTTTATATTAATATGAACATAATTGAGGAATGAGGCTGCGTTTCACTGAGGTTAAACTCATTGACCAATGTTGGTTCTGTTTATATTAATATGAATATAATTGATGAATGAGGCTGGGTTTCACTGAGGTTCAGCTTTGTGATCAATGTTTGTTCTGTTTATATTACTATGAATATAATTGAGGAATGAGGCTGCGTTTCACTGAGGTTAAACTCATTGATCAATGTTGGTTCTGTTTATATTAATATGAATATAATTGATGAATGAGGCTGGGTTTCACTGAGATTCAGCTATTGTGGTCAATGTTGGTTCTGTTTATATTAATATGAATATAATTCATGAATGAGGCTGGGTTTCACTGAGGTTCAGCTTTGTGTTCAATGTTGGTTCTGTTTATATTAATATGAATATAATTGAGGAATGCGGCTGGGTTTCACTGATGTTCAGCTTTGTGATCAATGTTGGTTCTCTTTATATTAATATGAACATAATTGAGGAATGAGGCTGCGTTTCACTGAGGATAAACTCATTGACCAATGTTGGTTCTGTTTATATTAATATGAATATAATTGATGAATGAGGCTGGGTTTCACTGAGGTTCAGCTTTGTGATCAATGTTTGTTCTATTTGTATTACTATGAATATAATTCAGGAATGAGGCTGCGTTTCACTGAGGTTAAACTCATTGATCAATGTTGGTTCTGTTTATATTAATATGAATATAATTGAAGAATGAGGCTGGGTTTCACTGAGGTTCAGCTTTGTGATCAATGTTTGTTCTTTTTATATTAATATAAATATAATTGATGAATGAGGCTGGGTTTCACTGAGGTTCAGCTTTGTGATCAATGTTTGTTCTGTTTATATTAATATAAATATAATTGATGAATGAGGCTGGGTTTCACTGAGGTTCAGCTTTGTGATCAATGTTGGTTCTGTATATATTTATATGAATATAATTAATGAATGAGGCTGTGTTTCAAAGAACTTAAACTCATTGATCAATGTTGGTTCTGTTTATATTAATATGAATATAATTGAGGAATGAGGCTGCGTTTCACTGAGGTTAAACTCATTGATCAATGTTGGTTCTGTTTATATTAATATGAATAAAATTGATGAATGAGGCTGGGTTTCACTGAGGTTCAGCTTTGTGATCAATGTTGGTTCTGTATATATTTATATGAATATAATTAATGAATGAGGCTGTGTTTCAAAGAACTTAAACTCATTGATCAATGTTGGTTCTGTTTATATTAATATGAATATAATTGAGGAATGAGGCTGCGTTTCACTGAGGTTAAACTCATTGATCAATGTTGGTTCTGTTTATATTAATATGAATAAAATTGATGAATGAGGCTGGATTTCACTGAGATTCAGCTTTGTGGTCAATGTTGGTTCTTTTTATATTAATATGAATATAATTGATGAATGAGGCTGGGTTTCACTGAGGTTAAACTCATTGATCAATATTGGTTCTGTTTATATTAATATGAATATAATTGATGAATGAGGCTGGGTTTCACTGAGGTTTAGCTTTGTGATCAATGTTGGTTCTGTTTATATTAATATGAATATAATTGATGAATGAGGCTGGGTTTCACTGAGGTTCAGCTTTGTGATCAATGTTGGTTCTGTTTATATTAATATGAATATAATTGATGAATGAGGCTGGGTTTCACTGAGATTCAGCTTTGTGGTCAATGTTGGTTCTGTTTATATTAATATGAATATAATTGATGAATGAGGCTGGGTTTCACTGAGGTTCAGCTTTGTGTTCAATGTTGGTTCTGTTTATATTAATATGAATATAATTGAGGAATGCGGCTGGGTTTCACTGATGTTCAGCTTTGTGATCAATGTTGGTTTTCTTTATATTAATATGAACATAATTGAGGAATGAGGCTGCGTTTCACTGAGGTTAAACTCATTGACCAATGTTGGTTCTGTTTATATTAATATGAATATAATTGATGAATGAGGCTGGGTTTCACTGAGGTTCAGCTTTGTGATCAATGTTTGTTCTGTTTATATTACTATGAATATAATTGATGAATGAGGCTGGGTTTCACTGAGGTTCAGCTTTGTGTTCAATGTTGGTTCTGTTTATATTAATATGAATATAATTGAGGAATGTGGCTGGGTTTCACTGATGTTCAGCTTTGTGATCAATGTTGGTTCTCTTTATATTAATATGAACATAATTGAGGAATGAGGCTGCGTTTCACTGAGGTTAAACTCATTAACCAATGTTGGTTCTGTTTATATTAATATGAATATAATTGATGAATGAGGCTGGGTTTCACTGAGGTTCAGCTTTGTGATCAATGTTTGTTCTGTTTATATTAATATGAATATAATTGAGGAATGAGGCTGCGTTTCACTGAGGTTAAACTCATTGATCAATGTTGGTTCTGTTTATATGAATATGAATATAATTGATGAATGAGGCTGGGTTTCACTGAGATTCAGCTTTGTGGTCAATGTTGGTTCTGTTTATATTAATATGAATATAATTGATGAATGAGGCTGGGTTTCACTGAGGTTCAGCTTTGTGTTCAATGTTGGTTCTGTTTATATTAATATGAATATAATTGAGGAATGCGGCTGGGTTTCACTGATGTTCAGCTTTGTGATCAATGTTGGTTCTCTTTATATTAATATGAACATAATTGAGGAATGAGGCTGCGTTTCACTGAGGTTAAACTCATTGACCAATGTTGGTTCTGTTTATATTAATATGAATATAATTGATGAATGAGGCTGGGTTTCACTGAGGTTCAGCTTTGTGATCAATGTTTGTTCTATTTGTATTACTATGAATATAATTCAGGAATGAGGCTGCGTTTCACTGAGGTTAAACTCATTGATCAATGTTGGTTCTGTTTATATTAATATGAATATAATTGAAGAATGAGGCTGGGTTTCACTGAGGTTCAGCTTTGTGATCAATGTTTGTTCTGTTTATATTAATATAAATATAATTGATGAATGAGGCTGGGTTTCACTGAGGTTCAGCTTTGTGATCAATGTTTGTTCTGTTTATATTAATATAAATATAATTGATGAATGAGGCTGGGTTTCACTGAGGTTCAGCTTTGTGATCAATGTTGGTTCTGTATATATTTATATGAATATAATTAATGAATGAGGCTGTGTTTCAAAGAACTTAAACTCATTGATCAATGTTGGTTCTGTTTATATTAATATGAATATAATTGAGGAATGAGGCTGCGTTTCACTGAGGTTAAACTCATTGATCAATGTTGGTTCTGTTTATATTAATATGAATAAAATTGATGAATGAGGCTGGGTTTCACTGAGGTTCAGCTTTGTGATCAATGTTGGTTCTGTATATATTTATATGAATATAATTAATGAATGAGGCTGTGTTTCAAAGAACTTAAACTCATTGATCAATGTTGGTTCTGTTTATATTAATATGAATATAATTGAGGAATGAGGCTGCGTTTCACTGAGGTTAAACTCATTGATCAATGTTGGTTCTGTTTATATTAATATGAATAAAATTGATGAATGAGGCTGGATTTCACTGAGATTCAGCTTTGTGGTCAATGTTGGTTCTTTTTATATTAATATGAATATAATTGATGAATGAGGCTGGGTTTCACTGAGGTTAAACTCATTGATCAATATTGGTTCTGTTTATATTAATATGAATATAATTGATGAATGAGGCTGGGTTTCACTGAGATTCAGCTTTGTGGTCAATGTTGGTTCTGTTTATATTAATATGAATATAATTCATGAATGAGGCTGGGTTTCACTGAGGTTCAGCTTTGTGTTCAATGTTGGTTCTGTTTATATTAATATGAATATAATTGAGGAATGCGGCTGGGTTTCACTGATGTTCAGCTTTGTGATCAATGTTGGTTCTCTTTATATTAATATGAACATAATTGAGGAATGAGGCTGCGTTTCACTGAGGATAAACTCATTGACCAATGTTGGTTCTGTTTATATTAATATGAATATAATTGATGAATGAGGCTGGGTTTCACTGAGGTTCAGCTTTGTGATCAATGTTTGTTCTATTTGTATTACTATGAATATAATTGAGGAATGAGGCTGCGTTTCACTGAGGTTAAACTCATTGATCAATGTTGGTTCTGTTTATATGAATATGAATATAATTGATGAATGAGGCTGGGTTTCACTGAGATTCAGCTTTGTGGTCAATGTTGGTTCTGTTTATATTAATATGAATATAATTGAGGAATGCGGCTGGGTTTCACTGATGTTCAGCTTTGTGATCAATGTTGGTTCTCTTTATATTAATATGAACATAATTGAGGAATGAGGCTGCGTTTCACTGAGGTTAAACTCATTGATCAATGTTGGTTCTGTTTATATTAATATGAATATAATTGAAGAATGAGGCTGGGTTTCACTGAGGTTCAGCTTTGTGATCAATGTTTGTTCTTTTTATATTAATATAAATATAATTGATGAATGAGGCTGGGTTTCACTGAGGTTCAGCTTTGTGATCAATGTTTGTTCTGTTTATATTAATATAAATATAATTGATGAATGAGGCTGGGTTTCACTGAGGTTCAGCTTTGTGATCAATGTTGGTTCTGTATATATTTATATGAATATAATTAATGAATGAGGCTGTGTTTCAAAGAACTTAAACTCATTGATCAATGTTGGTTCTGTTTATATTAATATGAATATAATTGAGGAATGAGGCTGCGTTTCACTGAGGTTAAACTCATTGATCAATGTTGGTTCTGTTTATATTAATATGAATAAAATTGATGAATGAGGCTGGGTTTCACTGAGGTTCAGCTTTGTGATCAATGTTGGTTCTATATATATTTATATGAATATAATTAATGAATGAGGCTGTGTTTCAAAGAACTTAAACTCATTGATCAATGTTGGTTCTGTTTATATTAATATGAATATAATTGAGGAATGAGGCTGCGTTTCACTGAGGTTAAACTCATTGATCAATGTTGGTTCTGTTTATATTAATATGAATAAAATTGATGAATGAGGCTGGATTTCACTGAGATTCAGCTTTGTGGTCAATGTTGGTTCTTTTTATATTAATATGAATATAATTGATGAATGAGGCTGGGTTTCACTGAGGTTAAACTCATTGATCAATATTGGTTCTGTTTATATTAATATGAATATAATTGATGAATGAGGCTGGGTTTCACTGAGGTTTAGCTTTGTGATCAATGTTGGTTCTGTTTATATTAATATGAATATAATTGATGAATGAGGCTGGGTTTCACTGAGGTTCAGCTTTGTGATCAATGTTGGTTCTGTTTATATTAATATGAATATAATTGATGAATGAGGCTGGGTTTCACTGAGATTCAGCTTTGTGGTCAATGTTGGTTCTGTTTATATTAATATGAATATAATTGATGAATGAGGCTGGGTTTCACTGAGGTTCAGCTTTGTGTTCAATGTTGGTTCTGTTTATATTAATATGAATATAATTGAGGAATGCGGCTGGGTTTCACTGATGTTCAGCTTTGTGATCAATGTTGGTTTTCTTTATATTAATATGAACATAATTGAGGAATGAGGCTGCGTTTCACTGAGGTTAAACTCATTGACCAATGTTGGTTCTGTTTATATTAATATGAATATAATTGATGAATGAGGCTGGGTTCCACTGAGGTTCAGCTTTGTGATCAATGTTTGTTCTGTTTATATTACTATGAATATAATTGATGAATGAGGCTGGGTTTCACTGAGGTTCAGCTTTGTGTTCAATGTTGGTTCTGTTTATATTAATATGAATATAATTGAGGAATGTGGCTGGGTTTCACTGATGTTCAGCTTTGTGATCAATGTTGGTTCTCTTTATATTAATATGAACATAATTGAGGAATGAGGCTGCGTTTCACTGAGGTTAAACTCATTGACCAATGTTGGTTCTGTTTATATTAATATGAATATAATTGATGAATGAGGCTGGGTTTCACTGAGGTTCAGCTTTGTGATCAATGTTTGTTCTGTTTATATTACTATGAATATAATTGAGGAATGAGGCTGCGTTTCACTGAGGTTAAACTCATTGATCAATGTTGGTTCTGTTTATATGAATATGAATATAATTGATGAATGAGGCTGGGTTTCACTGAGATTCAGCTTTGTGGTCAATGTTGGTTCTGTTTATATTAATATGAATATAATTGATGAATGAGGCTGGGTTTCACTGAGGTTCAGCTTTGTGTTCAATGTTGGTTCTGTTTATATTAATATGAATATAATTGAGGAATGCGGCTGGGTTTCACTGATGTTCAGCTTTGTGATCAATGTTGGTTCTCTTTATATTAATATGAACATAATTGAGGAATGAGGCTGCGTTTCACTGAGGTTAAACTCATTGACCAATGTTGGTTCTGTTTATATTAATATGAATATAATTGATGAATGAGGCTGGGTTTCACTGAGGTTTAGCTTTGTGATCAATGTTGGTTCTGTTTATATTAATATGAATATAATTGATGAATGAGGCTGGGTTTCACTGAGGTTCAGCTTTGTGATCAATGTTGGTTCTGTTTATATTAATATGAATATAATTGATGAATGAGGCTGGGTTTCACTGAGATTCAGCTTTGTGGTCAATGTTGGTTCTGTTTATATTAATATGAATATAATTGATGAATGAGGCTGGGTTTCACTGAGGTTCAGCTTTGTGTTCAATGTTGGTTCTGTTTATATTAATATGAATATAATTGAGGAATGCGGCTGGGTTTCACTGATGTTCAGCTTTGTGATCAATGTTGGTTTTCTTTATATTAATATGAACATAATTGAGGAATGAGGCTGCGTTTCACTGAGGTTAAACTCATTGACCAATGTTGGTTCTGTTTATATTAATATGAATATAATTGATGAATGAGGCTGGGTTTCAATGAGGTTCAGCTTTGTGATCAATGTTTGTTCTGTTTATATTACTATGAATATAATTGAGGAATGAGGCTGCGTTTCCCTGAGGTTAAACTCATTGATCAATGTTGGTTCTGTTTATATGAATATGAATATAATTGATGAATGAGGCTGGGTTTCACTGAGATTCAGCTTTGTGGTCAATGTTGGTTCTGTTTATATTAATATGAATATAATTGATGAATGAGGCTGGGTTTCACTGAGGTTCAGCTTTGTGTTCAATGTTAGTTCTGTTTATATTAATATGAACATAATTGAGGAATGAGGCTGCGTTTCACTGAGGTTAAACTCATTGACCAATGTTGGTTCTGTTTATATTAATATGAATATAATTGATGAATGAGGCTGGGTTTCACTGAGGTTCAGCTTTGTGGTCAATGTTGGTTCTGTTTATATTAATATGAATATAATTGATGAATGAGGCTGGGTTTCACTGAGGTTCAGCTTTGTGTTCAATGTTGGTTCTGTTTATATTAATATGAATATAATTGAGGAATGCGGCTGGGTTTCACTGATGTTCAGCTTTGTGATCAATGTTGGTTCTCTTTATATTAATATGAACATAATTGAGGAATGAGGCTGCGTTTCACTGAGGTTAAACTCATTGACCAATGTTGGTTCTGTTTATATTAATATGAATATAATTGATGAATGAGGCTGGGTTTCACTGAGGTTCAGCTTTGTGATCAATGTTTGTTCTATTTGTATTACTATGAATATAATTGAGGAATGAGGCTGCGTTTCACTGAGGTTAAACTCATTGATCAATGTTGGTTCTGTTTATATTAATATGAATATAATTGAAGAATGAGGCTGGGTTTCACTGAGGTTCAGCTTTGTGATCAATGTTTGTTCTGTTTATATTAATATAAATATAATTGATGAATGAGGCTGGGTTTCACTGAGGTTCAGCTTTGTGATCAATGTTGGTTCTGTTTATATTAATATGAATATAATTGATGAATGAGGCTGGGTTTCACTGAGGTTCAGCTTTGTGATCAATGTTGGTTCTGTATATATTTATATGAATATAATTAATGAATGAGGCTGTGTTTCAAAGAACTTAAACTCATTGATCAATGTTGGTTCTGTTTATATTAATATGAATATAATTGAGGAATGAGGCTGCGTTTCACTGAGGTTAAACTCATTGATCAATGTTGGTTCTGTTTATATTAATATGAATAAAATTGATGAATGAGGCTGGATTTCACTGAGATTCAGCTTTGTGGTCAATGTTGGTTCTTTTTATATTAATATGAATATAATTGATGAATGAGGCTGGGTTTCACTGAGGTTAAACTCATTGATCAATATTGGTTCTGTTTATATTAATATGAATATAATTGATGAATGAGGCTGGGTTTCACTGAGGTTTAGCTTTGTGATCAATGTTGGTTCTGTTTATATTAATATGAATATAATTGATGAATGAGGCTGGGTTTCACTGAGGTTAAACTCATTGATCAATGTTGGTTCTGTTTATATTAATATGAATAAAATTGATGAATGAGGCTGGATTTCACTGAGATTCAGCTTTGTGGTCAATGTTGGTTCTTTTTATATTAATATGAATATAATTGATGAATGAGGCTGGGTTTCACTGAGGTTAAACTCATTGATCAATATTGGTTCTGTTTATATTAATATGAATATAATTGATGAATGAGGCTGGGTTTCACTGAGGTTTAGCTTTGTGATCAATGTTGGTTCTTTTTATATTAATATGAATATAATTGATGAATGAGGCTGGGTTTCACTGAGGTTCAGCTTTGTGATCAATGTTGGTTCTGTTTATATTAATATGAATATAATTGATGAATGAGGCTGGGTTTCACTGAGATTCAGCTCTGTGATCAATGTTGGTTCTGTTTATATTAATATGAATATAATTCATGAATGAGGCTGGGTTTCACTGAGATTCAGCTTTGTGGTCAATGTTGGTTCTGTTTATATTAATATGAATATAATTGATGAATGAGGCTGGGTTTCAGTGAGGTTCAGCTTTGTGTTCAATGTTGGTTCTGTTTATATTAATATGAATATAATTGAGGAATGCGGCTGGGTTTCACTGATGTTCAGCTTTGTGATCAATGTTGGTTCTCTTTATATTAATATGAACATAATTGAGGAATGAGGCTGCGTTTCACTGAGGTTAAACTCATTGACCAATGTTGGTTCTGTTTATATTAATATGAATATAATTGATGAATGAGGCTGGGTTTCACTGAGGTTCAGCTTTGTGATCAATGTTGGTTCTGTTTATATTAATATGAATATAATTGATGAATGAGGCTGGGTTTCACTGAGATTCAGCTCTGTGATCAATGTTGGTTCTGATTATATTAATATGAATATAATTGATGAATGAGGCTGGGTTTCACTGAGATTCAGCTTTGTGGTCAATGTTGGTTCTGTTTATATTAATATGAATATAATTGATGAATGAGGCTGGGTTTCACTGAGGTTCAGCTTTGTGTTCAATGTTGGTTCTGTTTATATTAATATGAATATAATTGAGGAATGCGGCTGGGTTTCACTGATGTTCAGCTTTGTGATCAATGTTGGTTCTCTTTATTTTAATATGAACATAATTGAGGAATGAGGCTGCGTTTCACTGAGGTTAAACTCATTGACCAATGTTGGTTCTGTTTATATTAATATGAATATAATTGATGAATGAGGCTGGGTTTCACTGAGGTTCAGCTTTGAGATCAATGTTTGTTCTGTTTATATTACTATGAATATAATTGAGGAATGAGGCTGCGTTTCACTGAGGTTAAACTCATTGATCAATGTTGGTTCTGTTTATATGAATATGAATATAATTGATGAATGAGGCTGGGTTTCACTGAGATTCAGCTTTGTGGTCAATGTTGGTTCTGTTTATATTAATATGAATATAATTGATCAATGAGGCTGGGTTTCACTGAGGTTCAGCTTTGTGTTCAATGTTGGTTCTGTTTATATTAATATGAATATAATTGAGGAATGCGGCTGGGTTTCACTGATGTTCAGCTTTGTGATCAATGTTGGTTCTCTTTATATTAATATGAACATAATTGAGGAATGAGGCTGCGTTTCACTGAGGTTCAGCTTTGTGTTCAATGTTGGTTCTGTTTATATTAATATGAATATAATTGAGGAATGCGGCTGGGTTTCACTGATGTTCAGCTTTGTGATCAATGTTGGTTCTCTTTATATTAATATGAACATAATTGAGGAATGAGGCTGCGTTTCACTGAGGTTAAACTCATTGACCAATGTTGGTTCTGTTTATATTAATATGAATATAATTGATGAATGAGGCTGGGTTTCACTGAGGTTCAGCTTTGTGATCAATGTTGGTTCTGTTTATATTAATATGAATATAATTGATGAATGAGGCTGGGTTTCACTGAGATTCAGCTCTGTGATCAATGTTGGTTCTGTTTATATTAATATGAATATAATTGATGAATGAGGCTGGGTTTCACTGATATTCAGCTTTGTGATCAATGTTGGTTCTGTTTATATTAATATGAATATAATTGATGAATGAGGCTGGGTTTCACTGAGATTCAGCTCTGTGATCAATGTTGGTTCTGTTTATATTAATATGAATATAATTCATGAATGAGGCTGGGTTTCACTGAGATTCAGCTTTGTGGTCAATGTTGGTTCTGTTTATATTAATATGAATATAATTGATGAATGAGGCTGGGTTTCACTGAGGTTCAGCTTTGTGTTCAATGTTGGTTCTGTTTATATTAATATGAATATAATTGAGGAATGCGGCTGGGTTTCACTGATGTTCAGCTTTGTGATCAATGTTGGTTCTCTTTATATTAATATGAACATAATTGAGGAATGAGGCTGCGTTTCACTGAGGTTAAACTCATTGACCAATGTTGGTTCTGTTTATATTAATATGAATATAATTGATGAATGAGGCTGGGTTTCACTGAGATTCAGCTTTGTGGTCAATGTTGGTTCTGTTTATATTAATATGAATATAATTGATGAATGAGGCTGGGTTTCACTGAGGTTCAGCTTCGTGTTCAATGTTGGTTCTGTTTATATTAATATGAATATAATTGAGGAATGTGGCTGGGTTTCACTGATGTTCAGCTTTGTGATCAATGTTGGTTCTCTTTATATTAATATGAACATAATTGAGGAATGAGGCTGCGTTTCACTGAGCTTAAACTCATTGACCAATGTTGGTTCTGTTTATATTAATATGAATATAATTGATGAATGAGGCTGGGTTTCACTGAGGTTCAGCTTTGTGATCAATGTTTGGTCTGTTTATATTACTATGAATATAATTGAGGAATGAGGCTGCGTTTCACTGAGGTTAAACTCATTGATCAATGTTGGTTCTGTTTATATGAATATGAATATAATTGATGAATGAGGCTGGGTTTCACTGAGATTCAGCTTTGTGGTCAATGTTGGTTCTGTTTATATTAATATGAATATAATTGATGAATGAGGCTGGGTTTCACTGAGGTTCAGCTTTGTGTTCAATGTTGGTTCTGTTTATATTAATATGAATATAATTGAGGAATGCGGCTGGGTTTCACTGATGTTCAGCTTTGTGATCAATGTTGGTTCTCTTTATATTAATATGAACATAATTGAGGAATGAGGCTGCGTTTCACTGAGGTTAAACTCATTGACCAATGTTGGTTCTGTTTATATTAATATGAATATAATTGATGAATGAGGCTGGGTTTCACTGAGGTTCAGCTTTGTGATCAATGTTTGATCTATTTGTATTACTATGAATATAATTCAGGAATGAGGCTGCGTTTCACTGAGGTTAAACTCATTGATCAATGTTGGTTCTGTTTATATTAATATGAATATAATTGAAGAATGAGGCTGGGTTTCACTGAGGTTCAGCTTTGTGATCAATGTTTGTTCTGTTTATATTAATATAAATATAATTGATGAATGAGGCTGGGTTTCACTGAGGTTCAGCTTTGTGATCAATGTTGGTTCTGTTTATATTAATATGAATATAATTGATGAATGAGGCTGGGTTTCACTGAGGTTCAGCTTTGTGATCAATGTTGGTTCTGTATATATTTATATGAATATAATTAATGAATGAGGCTGTGTTTCAAAGAACTTAAACTCATTGATCAATGTTGGTTCTGTTTATATTAATATGAATATAATTGAGGAATGAGGCTGCGTTTCACTGAGGTTAAACTCATTGATCAATGTTGGTTCTGTTTATATTAATATGAATAAAATTGATGAATGAGGCTGGGTTTCACTGAGGTTCAGCTTTGTGATCAATGTTGGTTCTGTATATATTTATATGAATATAATTAATGAATGAGGCTGTGTTTCAAAGAACTTAAACTCATTGATCAATGTTGGTTCTGTTTATATTAATATGAATATAATTGAGGAATGAGGCTGCGTTTCACTGAGGTTAAACTCATTGATCAATGTTGGTTCTGTTTATATTAATATGAATAAAATTGATGAATGAGGCTGGATTTCACTGAGATTCAGCTTTGTGGTCAATGTTGGTTCTTTTTATATTAATATGAATATAATTGATGAATGAGGCTGGGTTTCACTGAGGTTAAACTCATTGATCAATATTGGTTCTGTTTATATTAATATGAATATAATTGATGAATGAGGCTGGGTTTCACTGAGGTTTAGCTTTGTGATCAATGTTGGTTCTGTTTATATTAATATGAATATAATTGATGAATGAGGCTGGGTTTCACTGAGGTTCAGCTTTGTGATCAATGTTGGTTCTGTTTATATTAATATGAACATAATTGAGGAATGAGGCTGCGTTTCACTGAGGTTAAACTCATTGACCAATGTTGGTTCTGTTTATATTAATATGAATATAATTGATGAATGAGGCTGGGTTTCACTGAGGTTCAGCTTTGTGATCAATGTTTGTTCTATTTGTATTACTATGAATATAATTCAGGAATGAGGCTGCGTTTCACTGAGGTTAAACTCATTGATCAATGTTGGTTCTGTTTATATTAATATGAATATAATTGAAGAATGAGGCTGGGTTTCACTGAGGTTCAGCTTTGTGATCAATGTTTGTTCTGTTTATATTAATATAAATATAATTGATGAATGAGGCTGGGTTTCACTGAGGTTCAGCTTTGTGATCAATGTTGGTTCTGTTTATATTAATATGAATATAATTGATGAATGAGGCTGGGTTTCACTGAGGTTAAACTCATTGATCAATATTGGTTCTGTTTATATTAATATGAATATAATTGATGAATGAGGCTGGGTTTCACTGAGGTTTAGCTTTGTGATCAATGTTGGTTCTGTTTATATTAATATGAATATAATTGATGAATGAGGCTGGGTTTCACTGAGGTTCAGCTTTGTGATCAATGTTGGTTCTGTTTATATTAATATGAATATAATTGATGAATGAGGCTGGGTTTCACTGAGATTCAGCTTTGTGGTCAATGTTGGTTCTGTTTATATTAATATGAATATAATTGATGAATGAGGCTGGGTTTCACTGAGGTTCAGCTTTGTGTTCAATGTTGGTTCTGTTTATATTAATATGAATATAATTGAGGAATGCGGCTGGGTTTCACTGATGTTCAGCTTTGTGATCAATGTTGGTTCTCTTTATATTAATATGAACATAATTGAGGAATGAGGCTGCGTTTCACTGAGGTTAAACTCATTGACCAATGTTGGTTCTGTTTATATTAATATGAATATAATTGATGAATGAGGCTGGGTTTCACTGAGGTTCAGCTTTGTGATCAATGTTTGTTCTGTTTATATTACTATGAATATAATTGAGGAATGAGGCTGCGTTTCCCTGAGGTTAAACTCATTGATCAATGTTGGTTCTGTTTATATGAATATGAATATAATTGATGAATGAGGCTGGGTTTCACTGAGATTCAGCTTTGTGGTCAATGTTGGTTCTGTTTATATTAATATGAATATAATTGATGAATGAGGCTGGGTTTCACTGAGGTTCAGCTTTGTGTTCAATGTTAGTTCTATTTATATTAATATGAATATAATTGAGGAATGCGGCTGGGTTTCACTGATGTTCAGCTTTGTGATCAATGTTGGTTCTCTTTATATTAATATGAACATAATTGAGGAATGAGGCTGCGTTTCACTGAGGTTAAACTCATTGACCAATGTTGGTTCTGTTTATATTAATATGAATATAATTGATGAATGAGGCTGGGTTTCACTGAGGTTCAGCTTTGTGGTCAATGTTGGTTCTGTTTATATTAATATGAATATAATTGATGAATGAGGCTGGGTTTCACTGAGGTTCAGCTTTGTGTTCAATGTTGGTTCTGTTTATATTAATATGAATATAATTGAGGAATGCGGCTGGGTTTCACTGATGTTCAGCTTTGTGATCATTGTTGGTTCTCTTTATATTAATATGAACATAATTGAGGAATGAGGCTGCGTTTCACTGAGGTTAAACTCATTGACCAATGTTGGTTCTGTTTATATTAATATGAATATAATTGATGAATGAGGCTGGGTTTCACTGAGGTTCAGCTTTGTGATCAATGTTTGTTCTATTTGTATTACTATGAATATAATTGAGGAATGAGGCTGCGTTTCACTGAGGTTAAACTCATTGATCAATGTTGGTTCTGTTTATATTAATATGAATATAATTGAAGAATGAGGCTGGGTTTCACTGAGGTTCAGCTTTGTGATCAATGTTGGTTCTGTTTATATTAATATGAATATAATTGATGAATGAGGCTGGGTTTCACTGAAGTTCAGCTTTGTGATCAATGTTGGTTCTGTATATATTTATATGAATATAATTAATGAATGAGGCTGTGTTTCACTGAGGTTCAGCTTTGTGATCAATGTTGGTTCTGTATATATTTATATGAATATAATTAATGAATGAGGCTGTGTTTCAAAGAACTTAAACTCATTGATCAATGTTGGTTCTGTTTATATTAATATGAATATAATTGAGGAATGAGGCTGCGTTTCACTGAGGTTAAACTCATTGATCAATGTTGGTTCTGTTTATATTAATATGAATAAAATTGATGAATGAGGCTGGATTTCACTGAGATTCAGCTTTGTGGTCAATGTTGGTTCTTTTTATATTAATATGAATATAATTGATGAATGAGGCTGGGTTTCACTGAGGTTCAGCTTTGTGTTCAATGTTGGTTCTGTTTATATTAATATGAATATAATTGAGGAATGCGGCTGGGTTTCACTGATGTTCAGCTTTGTGATCAATGTTGGTTCTCTTTATATTAATATGAACATAATTGAGGAATGAGGCTGCGTTTCACTGAGGTTAAACTCATTGACCAATGTTGGTTCTGTTTATATTAATATGAATATAATTGATGAATGAGGCTGGGTTTCACTGAGGTTCAGCTTCGTGTTCAATGTTGGTTCTGTTTATATTAATATGAATATAATTGAGGAATGTGGCTGGGTTTCACTGATGTTCAGCTTTGTGATCAATGTTGGTTCTCTTTATATTAATATGAACATAATTGAGGAATGAGGCTGCGTTTCACTGAGCTTAAACTCATTGACCAATGTTGGTTCTGTTTATATTAATATGAATATAATTGATGAATGAGGCTGGGTTTCACTGAGGTTCAGCTTTGTGATCAATGTTTGTTCTGTTTATATTACTATGAATATAATTGAGGAATGAGGCTGCGTTTCACTGAGGTTAAACTCATTGATCAATGTTGGTTCTGTTTATATGAATATGAATATAATTGATGAATGAGGCTGGGTTTCACTGAGATTCAGCTTTGTGGTCAATGTTGGTTCTGTTTATATTAATATGAATATAATTGATGAATGAGGCTGGGTTTCACTGAGGTTCAGCTTAGTGTTCAATGTTGGTTCTGTTTATATTAATATGAATATAATTGAGGAATGCGGCTGGGTTTCACTGATGTTCAGCTTTGTGATCAATGTTGGTTCTCTTTATATTAATATGAACATAATTGAGGAATGAGGCTGCGTTTCACTGAGGTTAAACTCATTGACCAATGTTGGTTCTGTTTATATTAATATGAATATAATTGATGAATGAGGCTGGGTTTCACTGAGGTTCAGCTTTGTGATCAATGTTTGTTCTATTTGTATTACTATGAATATAATTCAGGAATGAGGCTGCGTTTCACTGAGGTTAAACTCATTGATCAATGTTGGTTCTGTTTATATTAATATGAATATAATTGAAGAATGAGGCTGGGTTTCACTGAGGTTCAGCTTTGTGATCAATGTTTGTTCTGTTTATATTAATGTAAATATAATTGATGAATGAGGCTGGGTTTCACTGAGGTTCAGCTTTGTGATCAATGTTGGTTCTGTTTATATTAATATGAATATAATTGATGAATGAGGCTGGGTTTCACTGAGGTTCAGCTTTGTGATCAATTTTGGTTCTGTATATATTTATATGAATATAATTAATGAATGAGGCTGTGTTTCAAAGAACTTAAACTCATTGATCAATGTTGGTTCTGTTTATATTAATATGAATATAATTGAGGAATGAGGCTGCGTTTCACTGAGGTTAAACTCATTGATCAATGTTGGTTCTGTTTATATTAATATGAATAAAATTGATGAATGAGGCTGGGTTTCACTGAGGTTCAGCTTTGTGATCAATGTTGGTTCTGTATATATTTATATGAATATAATTAATGAATGAGGCTGTGTTTCAAAGAACTTAAACTCATTGATCAATGTTGGTTCTGTTTATATTAATATGAATATAATTGAGGAATGAGGCTGCGTTTCACTGAGGTTAAACTCATTGATCAATGTTGGTTCTGTTTATATTAATATGAATAAAATTGATGAATGAGGCTGGATTTCACTGAGATTCAGCTTTGTGGTCAATGTTGGTTCTTTTTATATTAATATGAATATAATTGATGAATGAGGCTGGGTTTCACTGAGGTTAAACTCATTGATCAATATTGGTTCTGTTTATATTAATATGAATATAATTGATGAATGAGGCTGGGTTTCACTGAGGTTTAGCTTTGTGATCAATGTTGGTTCTGTTTATATTAATATGAATATAATTGATGAATGAGGCTGGGTTTCACTGAGGTTCAGCTTTGTGATCAATGTTGGTTCTCTTTATATTAATATGAACATAATTGAGGAATGAGGCTGCGTTTCACTGAGGTTAAACTCATTGACCAATGTTGGTTCTGTTTATATTAATATGAATATAATTGATGAATGAGGCTGGGTTTCACTGAGGTTCAGCTTTGTGATCAATGTTTGTTCTATTTGTATTACTATGAATATAATTCAGGAATGAGGCTGCGTTTCACTGAGGTTAAACTCATTGATCAATGTTGGTTCTGTTTATATTAATATGAATATAATTGAAGAATGAGGCTGGGTTTCACTGAGGTTCAGCTTTGTGATCAATGTTTGTTCTGTTTATATTAATATAAATATAATTGATGAATGAGGCTGGGTTTCACTGAGGTTCAGCTTTGTGATCAATGTTGGTTCTGTTTATATTAATATGAATATAATTGATGAATGAGGCTGGGTTTCACTGAGGTTAAACTCATTGATCAATATTGGTTCTGTTTATATTAATATGAATATAATTGATGAATGAGGCTGGGTTTCACTGAGGTTTAGCTTTGTGATCAATGTTGGTTCTGTTTATATTACTATGAATATAATTGAGGAATGAGGCTGCGTTTCCCTGAGGTTAAACTCATTGATCAATGTTGGTTCTGTTTATATGAATATGAATATAATTGATGAATGAGGCTGGGTTTCACTGAGATTCAGCTTTTTGGTCAATGTTGGTTCTGTTTATATTAATATGAATATAATTGATGAATGAGGCTGGGTTTCACTGAGGTTCAGCTTTGTGTTCAATGTTAGTTCTATTTATATTAATATGAATATAATTGAGGAATGCGGCTGGGTTTCACTGATGTTCAGCTTTGTGATCAATGTTGGTTCTCTTTATATTCATATGAACATAATTGAGGAATGAGGCTGCGTTTCACTGAGGTTAAACTCATTGACCAATGTTGGTTCTGTTTATATTAATATGAATATAATTGATGAATGAGGCTGGGTTTCACTGAGGTTCAGCTTTGTGGTCAATGTTGGTTCTGTTTATATTAATATGAATATAATTGATGAATGAGGCTGGGTTTCACTGAGGTTCAGCTTTGTGTTCAATGTCGGTTCTGTTTATATTAATATGAATATAATTGAGGAATGCGGCTGGGTTTCACTGATGTTCAGCTTTGTGATCAATGTTGGTTCTCTTTATATTAATATGAACATAATTGAGGAATGAGGCTGCGTTTCACTGAGGTTAAACTCATTGACCAATGTTGGTTCTGTTTATATTAATATGAATATAATTGATGAATGAGGCTGGGTTTCACTGAGGTTCAGCTTTGTGATCAATGTTGGTTCTGTTTATATTAATATGAATATAATTGATGAATGAGGCTGGGTTTCACTGAGATTCAGCTCTGTGATCAATGTTGGTTCTGTTTATATTAATATGAATATAATTGATGAATGAGGCTGGGTTTCACTGATATTCAGCTTTGTGATCAATGTTGGTTCTGTTTATATTAATATGAATATAATTGATGAATGAGGCTGGGTTTCACTGAGATTCAGCTCTGTGATCAATGTTGGTTCTGTTTATATTAATATGAATATAATTCATGAATGAGGCTGGGTTTCACTGAGATTCAGCTTTGTGGTCAATGTTGGTTCTGTTTATATTAATATGAATATAATTGATGAATGAGGCTGGGTTTCACTGAGGTTCAGCTTTGTGTTCAATGTTGGTTCTGTTTATATTAATATGAATATAATTGAGGAATGCGGCTGGGTTTCACTGATGTTCAGCTTTGTGATCAATGTTGGTTCTCTTTATATTAATATGAACATAATTGAGGAATGAGGCTGCGTTTCACTGAGGTTAAACTCATTGACCAATGTTGGTTCTGTTTATATTAATATGAATATAATTGATGAATGAGGCTGGGTTTCACTGAGATTCAGCTTTGTGGTCAATGTTGGTTCTGTTTATATTAATATGAATATAATTGATGAATGAGGCTGGGTTTCACTGAGGTTCAGCTTCGTGTTCAATGTTGGTTCTGTTTATATTAATATAAATATAATTGATGAATGAGGCTGGGTTTCACTGAGGTTCAGCTTTGTGATCAATGTTGGTTCTGTTTATATTAATATGAATATAATTGATGAATGAGGCTGGGTTTCACTGAGGTTCAGCTTTGTGATCAATGTTGGTTCTGTATATATTTATATGAATATAATTAATGAATGAGGCTGTGTTTCAAAGAACTTAAACTCATTGATCAATGTTGGTTCTGTTTATATTAATATGAATATAATTGAGGAATGAGGCTGCGTTTCACTGAGGTTAAACTCATTGATCAATGTTGGTTCTGTTTATATTAATATGAATAAAATTGATGAATGAGGCTGGGTTTCACTGAGGTTCAGCTTTGTGATCAATGTTGGTTCTGTATATATTTATATGAATATAATTAATGAATGAGGCTGTGTTTCAAAGAACTTAAACTCATTGATCAATGTTGGTTCTGTTTATATTAATATGAATATAATTGAGGAATGAGGCTGCGTTTCACTGAGGTTAAACTCATTGATCAATGTTGGTTCTGTTTATATTAATATGAATAAAATTGATGAATGAGGCTGGATTTCACTGAGATTCAGCTTTGTGGTCAATGTTGGTTCTTTTTATATTAACATGAATATAATTGATGAATGAGGCTGGGTTTCACTGAGGTTAAACTCATTGATCAATATTGGTTCTGTTTATATTAATATGAATATAATTGATGAATGAGGCTGGGTTTCACTGAGGTTTAGCTTTGTGATCAATGTTGGTTCTGTTTATATTAATATGAATATAATTGATGAATGAGGCTGGGTTTCACTGAGGTTCAGCTTTGTGATCAATGTTGGTTCTGTTTATATTAATATGAATATAATTGATGAATGAGGCTGGGTTTCACTGAGATTCAGCTTTGTGGTCAATGTTGGTTCTGTTTATATTAATATGAATATAATTGATGAATGAGGCTGGGTTTCACTGAGGTTCAGCTTTGTGTTCAATGTTGGTTCTGTTTATATTAATATGAATATAATTGAGGAATGCGGCTGGGTTTCACTGATGTTCAGCTTTGTGATCAATGTTGGTTCTCTTTATATTAATATGAACATAATTGAGGAATGAGGCTGCGTTTCACTGAGGGTAAACTCATTGACCAATGTTGGTTCTGTTTATATTAATATGAATATAATTGATGAATGAGGCTGGGTTTCACTGAGGTTCAGCTTTGTGATCAATGTTTGTTCTGTTTATATTACTATGAATATAATTGAGGAATGAGGCTGCGTTTCCCTGAGGATAAACTCATTGATCAATGTTGGTTCTGTTTATATGAATATGAATATAATTGATGAATGAGGCTGGGTTTCACTGAGGTTCAGCTTTGTGGTCAATGTTGGTTCTGTTTATATTAATATGAATATAATTGATGAATGAAGCTGGGTTTCACTGAGGTTAAGCTTTGTGTTCAATGTTAGTTCTGTTTATATTAATATGAATATAATTGAGGAATGCGGCTGGGTTTCACTGATGTTCAGCTTTGTGATCAATGTTGGTTCTCTTTATATTAATATGAACATAATTGAGGAATGAGGCTGCGTTTCACTGAGGTTAAACTCATTGACCAATGTTGGTTCTGTTTATATTAATATGAATATAATTGATGAATGAGGCTGGGTTTCACTGAGGTTCAGCTTTGTGGTCAATGTTGGTTCTGTTTATATTAATATGAATATAATTGATGAATGAGGCTGGGTTTCACTGAGGTTCAGCTTTGTGTTCAATGTTGGTTCTGTTTATATTAATATGAATATAATTGAGGAATGCGGCTGGGTTTCACTGATGTTCAGCTTTGTGATCAATGTTGGTTCTCTTTATATTAATATGAACATAATTGAGGAATGAGGCTGCGTTTCACTGAGGTTAAACTCATTGACCAATGTTGGTTCTGTTTATATTAATATGAATATAATTGATGAATGAGGCTGGGTTTCACTGAGGTTCAGCTTTGTGATCAATGTTTGTTCTATTTGTATTACTATGAATATAATTGAGGAATGAGGCTGCGTTTCACTGAGGTTAAACTCATTGATCAATGTTGGTTCTGTTTATATTAATATGAATATAATTGAAGAATGAGGCTGGGTTTCACTGAGGTTCAGCTTTGTGATCAATGTTTGTTCTGTTTATATTAATATAAATATAATTGATGAATGAGGCTGGGTTTCACTGAGGTTCAGCTTTGTGATCAATGTTGGTTCTGTTTATATTAATATGAATATAATTGATGAATGAGGCTGGGTTTCACTGAGGTTCAGCTTTGTGATCAATGTTGGTTCTGTATATATTTATATGAATATAATTAATGAATGAGGCTGTGTTTCAAAGAACTTAAACTCATTGATCAATGTTGGTTCTGTTTATATTAATATGAATATAATTGAGGAATGAGGCTGCGTTTCACTGAGGTTAAACTCATTGATCAATGTTGGTTCTGTTTATATTAATATGAATAAAATTGATGAATGAGGCTGGATTTCACTGAGATTCAGCTTTGTGGTCAATGTTGGTTCTTTTTATATTAATATGAATATAATTGATGAATGAGGCTGGGTTTCACTGAGGTTAAACTCATTGATCAATATTGGTTCTGTTTATATTAATATGAATATAATTGATGAATGAGGCTGGGTTTCACTGAGGTTTAGCTTTGTGATCAATGTTGGTTCTGTTTATATTAATATGAATATAATTGATGAATGAGGCTGGGTTTCACTGAGGTTAAACTCATTGATCAATGTTGGTTCTGTTTATATTAATATGAATATAATTGATGAATGAGGCTGGGTTTCACTGAGGTTCAGCTTTGTGATCAATGTTGGTTCTGTTTATATTAATATGAATATAATTGATGAATGAGGCTGGGTTTCACTGAGATTCAGCTCTGTGATCAATGTTGGTTCTGTTTATATTAATATGAATATAATTCATGAATGAGGCTGGGTTTCACTGAGATTCAGCTTTGTGGTCAATGTTGGTTCTGTTTATATTAATATGAATATAATTGATGAATGAGGCTGGGTTTCACTGAGGTTCAGCTTTGTGTTCAATGTTGGTTCTGTTTATATTAATATGAATATAATTGAGGAATGCGGCTGGGTTTCACTGATGTTCAGCTTTGTGATCAATGTTGGTTCTCTTTATATTAATATGAACATAATTGAGGAATGAGGCTGCGTTTCACTGAGGTTAAACTCATTGACCAATGTTGGTTCTGTTTATATTAATATGAATATAATTGATGAATGAGGCTGGGTTTCACTGAGGTTCAGCTTTGTGATCAATGTTGGTTCTGTTTATATTAATATGAATATAATTGATGAATGAGGCTGGGTTTCACTGAGATTCAGCTCTGTGATCAATGTTTGTTCTGTTTATATTAATATGAATATAATTGATGAATGAGGCTGGGTTTCACTGAGATTCAGCTTTGTGGTCAATGTTGGTTCTGTTTATATTAATATGAATATAATTGATGAATGAGGCTGGGTTTCACTGAGGTTCAGCTTTGTGTTCAATGTTGGTTCTGTTTATATTAATATGAATATAATTGAGGAATGCGGCTGGGTTTCACTGATGTTCAGCTTTGTGATCAATGTTGGTTCTCTTTATATTAATATGAACATAATTGAGGAATGAGGCTGCGTTTCACTGAGGTTAAACTCATTGACCAATGTTGGTTCTGTTTATATTAATATGAATATAATTGATGAATGAGGCTGGGTTTCACTGAGGTTCAGCTTTGAGATCAATGTTTGTTCTGTTTATATTACTATGAATATAATTGAGGAATGAGGCTGCGTTTCACTGAGGTTAAACTCATTGATCAATGTTGGTTCTGTTTATATGAATATGAATATAATTGATGAATGAGGCTGGGTTTCACTGAGATTCAGCTTTGTGGTCAATGTTGGTTCTGTTTATATTAATATGAATATAATTGATGAATGAGGCTGGGTTTCACTGAGGTTCAGCTTTGTGTTCAATGTTGGTTCTGTTTATATTAATATGAATATAATTGAGGAATGCGGCTGGGTTTCACTGATGTTCAGCTTTGTGATCAATGTTGGTTCTCTTTATATTAATATGAACATAATTGAGGAATGAGGCTGCGTTTCACTGAGGTTCAGCTTTGTGTTCAATGTTGGTTCTGTTTATATTAATATGAATATAATTGAGGAATGCGGCTGGGTTTCACTGATGTTCAGCTTTATGATCAATGTTGGTTCTCTTTATATTAATATGAACATAATTGAGGAATGAGGCTGCGTTTCACTGAGGTTAAACTCATTGACCAATGTTGGTTCTGTTTATATTAATATGAATATAATTGATGAATGAGGCTGGGTTTCACTGAGGTTCAGCTTTGTGATCAATGTTGGTTCTGTTTATATTAATATGAATATAATTGATGAATGAGGCTGGGTTTCACTGAGATTCAGCTTTGTGATCAATGTTGGTTCTGTTTATATTAATATGAATATAATTGATGAATGAGGCTGGGTTTCACTGAGATTCAGCTCTGTGATCAATGTTGGTTCTCTTTATATTAATATGAATATAATTCATGAATGAGGCTGGGTTTCACTGAGATTCAGCTTTGTGGTCAATGTTGGTTCTGTTTATATTAATATGAATATAATTGATGAATGAGGCTGGGTTTCACTGAGGTTCAGCTTTGTGTTCAATGTTGGTTCTGTTTATATTAATATGAATATAATTGAGGAATGCGGCTGGGTTTCACTGATGTTCAGCTTTGTGATCAATGTTGGTTCTCTTTATATTAATATGAACATAATTGAGGAATGAGGCTGCGTTTCACTGAGGTTAAACTCATTGACCAATGTTGGTTCTGTTTATATTAATATGAATATAATTGATGAATGAGGCTGGGTTTCACTGAGATTCAGCTTTGTGGTCAATGTTGGTTCTGTTTATATTAATATGAATATAATTGATGAATGAGGCTGGGTTTCACTGAGGTTCAGCTTTGTGTTCAATGTTGGTTCTGTTTATATTAATATGAATATAATTGAGGAATGTGGCTGGGTTTCACTGATGTTCAGCTTTGTGATCAATGTTGGTTCTCTTTATATTAATATGAACATAATTGAGGAATGAGGCTGCGTTTCACTGAGGTTAAACTCATTGACCAATGTTGGTTCTGTTTATATTAATATGAATATAATTGATGAATGAGGCTGGGTTTCACTGAGGTTCAGCTTTGTGATCAATGTTTGTTCTGTTTATATTACTATGAATATAATTGAGGAATGAGGCTGCGTTTCACTGAGGTTAAACTCATTGATCAATGTTGGTTCTGTTTATATTAATATGAATATAATTGATGAATGAGGCTGGGTTTCACTGAGATTCAGCTATTGTGGTCAATGTTGGTTCTGTTTATATTAATATGAATATAATTCATGAATGAGGCTGGGTTTCACTGAGGTTCAGCTTTGTGTTCAATGTTGGTTCTGTTTATATTAATATGAATATAATTGAGGAATGCGGCTGGGTTTCACTGATGTTCAGCTTTGTGATCAATGTTGGTTCTCTTTATATTAATATGAACATAATTGAGGAATGAGGCTGCGTTTCACTGAGGATAAACTCATTGACCAATGTTGGTTCTGTTTATATTAATATGAATATAATTGATGAATGAGGCTGGGTTTCACTGAGGTTCAGCTTTGTGATCAATGTTTGTTCTATTTGTATTACTATGAATATAATTCAGGAATGAGGCTGCGTTTCACTGAGGTTAAACTCATTGATCAATGTTGGTTCTGTTTATATTAATATGAATATAATTGAAGAATGAGGCTGGGTTTCACTGAGGTTCAGCTTTGTGATCAATGTTTGTTCTTTTTATATTAATATAAATATAATTGATGAATGAGGCTGGGTTTCACTGAGGTTCAGCTTTGTGATCAATGTTTGTTCTGTTTATATTAATATAAATATAATTGATGAATGAGGCTGGGTTTCACTGAGGTTCAGCTTTGTGATCAATGTTGGTTCTGTATATATTTATATGAATATAATTAATGAATGAGGCTGTGTTTCAAAGAACTTAAACTCATTGATCAATGTTGGTTCTGTTTATATTAATATGAATATAATTGAGGAATGAGGCTGCGTTTCACTGAGGTTAAACTCATTGATCAATGTTGGTTCTGTTTATATTAATATGAATAAAATTGATGAATGAGGCTGGGTTTCACTGAGGTTCAGCTTTGTGATCAATGTTGGTTCTGTATATATTTATATGAATATAATTAATGAATGAGGCTGTGTTTCAAAGAACTTAAACTCATTGATCAATGTTGGTTCTGTTTATATTAATATGAATATAATTGAGGAATGAGGCTGCGTTTCACTGAGGTTAAACTCATTGATCAATGTTGGTTCTGTTTATATTAATATGAATAAAATTGATGAATGAGGCTGGATTTCACTGAGATTCAGCTTTGTGGTCAATGTTGGTTCTTTTTATATTAATATGAATATAATTGATGAATGAGGCTGGGTTTCACTGAGGTTAAACTCATTGATCAATATTGGTTCTGTTTATATTAATATGAATATAATTGATGAATGAGGCTGGGTTTCACTGAGGTTTAGCTTTGTGATCAATGTTGGTTCTGTTTATATTAATATGAATATAATTGATGAATGAGGCTGGGTTTCACTGAGGTTCAGCTTTGTGATCAATCTTGGTTCTGTTTATATTAATATGAATATAATTGATGAATGAGGCTGGGTTTCACTGAGATTCAGCTTTGTGGTCAATGTTGGTTCTGTTTATATTAATATGAATATAATTGATGAATGAGGCTGGGTTTCACTGAGGTTCAGCTTTGTGTTCAATGTTGGTTCTGTTTATATTAATATGAATATAATTGAGGAATGCGGCTGGGTTTCACTGATGTTCAGCTTTGTGATCAATGTTGGTTTTCTTTATATTAATATGAACATAATTGAGGAATGAGGCTGCGTTTCACTGAGGTTAAACTCATTGACCAATGTTGGTTCTGTTTATATTAATATGAATATTATTGATGAATGAGGCTGGGTTTCACTGAGGTTCAGCTTTGTGATCAATGTTTGTTCTGTTTATATTACTATGAATATAATTGATGAATGAGGCTGGGTTTCACTGAGGTTCAGCTTTGTGTTCAATGTTGGTTCTGTTTATATTAATATGAATATAATTGAGGAATGTGGCTGGGTTTCACTGATGTTCAGCTTTGTGATCAATGTTGGTTCTCTTTATATTAATATGAACATAATTGAGGAATGAGGCTGCGTTTCACTGAGGTTAAACTCATTAACCAATGTTGGTTCTGTTTATATTAATATGAATATAATTGATGAATGAGGCTGGGTTTCACTGAGGTTCAGCTTTGTGATCAATGTTTGTTCTGTTTATATTAATATGAATATAATTGAGGAATGAGGCTGCGTTTCACTGAGGTTAAACTCATTGATCAATGTTGGTTCTGTTTATATGAATATGAATATAATTGATGAATGAGGCTGGGTTTCACTGAGATTCAGCTTTGTGGTCAATGTTGGTTCTGTTTATATTAATATGAATATAATTGATGAATGAGGCTGGGTTTCACTGAGGTTCAGCTTTGTGTTCAATGTTGGTTCTGTTTATATTAATATGAATATAATTGAGGAATGCGGCTGGGTTTCACTGATGTTCAGCTTTGTGATCAATGTTGGTTCTCTTTATATTAATATGAACATAATTGAGGAATGAGGCTGCGTTTCACTGAGGTTAAACTCATTGACCAATGTTGGTTCTGTTTATATTAATATGAATATAATTGATGAATGAGGCTGGGTTTCACTGAGGTTCAGCTTTGTGATCAATGTTTGTTCTATTTGTATTACTATGAATATAATTCAGGAATGAGGCTGCGTTTCACTGAGGTTAAACTCATTGATCAATGTTGGTTCTGTTTATATTAATATGAATATAATTGAAGAATGAGGCTGGGTTTCACTGAGGTTCAGCTTTGTGATCAATGTTTGTTCTGTTTATATTAATATAAATATAATTGATGAATGAGGCTGGGTTTCACTGAGGTTCAGCTTTGTGATCAATGTTTGTTCTGTTTATATTAATATAAATATAATTGATGAATGAGGCTGGGTTTCACTGAGGTTCAGCTTTGTGATCAATGTTGGTTCTGTATATATTTATATGAATATAATTAATGAATGAGGCTGTGTTTCAAAGAACTTAAACTCATTGATCAATGTTGGTTCTGTTTATATTAATATGAATATAATTGAGGAATGAGGCTGCGTTTCACTGAGGTTAAACTCATTGATCAATGTTGGTTCTGTTTATATTAATATGAATAAAATTGATGAATGAGGCTGGGTTTCACTGAGGTTCAGCTTTGTGATCAATGTTGGTTCTGTATATATTTATATGAATATAATTAATGAATGAGGCTGTGTTTCAAAGAACTTAAACTCATTGATCAATGTTGGTTCTGTTTATATTAATATGAATATAATTGAGGAATGAGGCTGCGTTTCACTGAGGTTAAACTCATTGATCAATGTTGGTTCTGTTTATATTAATATGAATAAAATTGATGAATGAGGCTGGATTTCACTGAGATTCAGCTTTGTGGTCAATGTTGGTTCTTTTTATATTAATATGAATATAATTGATGAATGAGGCTGGGTTTCACTGAGGTTAAACTCATTGATCAATATTGGTTCTGTTTATATTAATATGAATATAATTGATGAATGAGGCTGGGTTTCACTGAGATTCAGCTTTGTGGTCAATGTTGGTTCTGTTTATATTAATATGAATATAATTCATGAATGAGGCTGGGTTTCACTGAGGTTCAGCTTTGTGTTCAATGTTGGTTCTGTTTATATTAATATGAATATAATTGAGGAATGCGGCTGGGTTTCACTGATGTTCAGCTTTGTGATCAATGTTTTTTCTGTTTATATTACTATGAATATAATTGATGAATGAGGCTGGGTTTCACTGAGGTTCAGCTTTGTGTTCAATGTTGGTTCTGTTTATATTAATATGAATATAATTGAGGAATGTGGCTGGGTTTCACTGATGTTCAGCTTTGTGATCAATGTTGGTTCTCTTTATATTAATATGAACATAATTGAGGAATGAGGCTGCGTTTCACTGAGGTTAAACTCATTAACCAATGTTGGTTCTGTTTATATTAATATGAATATAATTGATGAATGAGGCTGGGTTTCACTGAGGTTCAGCTTTGTGATCAATGTTTGTTCTGTTTATATTAATATGAATATAATTGAGGAATGAGGCTGCGTTTCACTGAGGTTAAACTCATTGATCAATGTTGGTTCTGTTTATATGAATATGAATATAATTGATGAATGAGGCTGGGTTTCACTGAGATTCAGCTTTGTGGTCAATGTTGGTTCTGTTTATATTAATATGAATATAATTGATGAATGAGGCTGGGTTTCACTGAGGTTCAGCTTTGTGTTCAATGTTGGTTCTGTTTATATTAATATGAATATAATTGAGGAATGCGGCTGGGTTTCACTGATGTTCAGCTTTGTGATCAATGTTGGTTCTCTTTATATTAATATGAACATAATTGAGGAATGAGGCTGCGTTTCACTGAGGTTAAACTCATTGACCAATGTTGGTTCTGTTTATATTAATATGAATATAATTGATGAATGAGGCTGGGTTTCACTGAGGTTCAGCTTTGTGATCAATGTTTGTTCTATTTGTATTACTATGAATATAATTGAGGAATGAGGCTGCGTTTCACTGAGGTTAAACTCATTGATCAATGTTGGTTCTGTTTATATTAATATGAATATAATTGAAGAATGAGGCTGGGTTTCACTGAGGTTCAGCTTTGTGATCAATGTTTGTTCTGTTTATATTAATATAAATATAATTGATGAATGAGGCTGGGTTTCACTGAGGTTCAGCTTTGTGATCAATGTTTGTTCTGTTTATATTAATATAAATATAATTGATGAATGAGGCTGGGTTTCACTGAGGTTCAGCTTTGTGATCAATGTTGGTTCTGTATATATTTATATGAATATAATTAATGAATGAGGCTGTGTTTCAAAGAACTTAAACTCATTGATCAATGTTGGTTCTGTTTATATTAATATGAATATAATTGAGGAATGAGGCTGCGTTTCACTGAGGTTAAACTCATTGATCAATGTTGGTTCTGTTTATATTAATATGAATAAAATTGATGAATGAGGCTGGGTTTCACTGAGGTTCAGCTTTGTGATCAATGTTGGTTCTGTATATATTTATATGAATATAATTAATGAATGAGGCTGTGTTTCAAAGAACTTAAACTCATTGATCAATGTTGGTTCTGTTTATATTAATATGAATATAATTGAGGAATGAGGCTGCGTTTCACTGAGGTTAAACTCATTGATCAATGTTGGTTCTGTTTATATTAATATGAATAAAATTGATGAATGAGGCTGGATTTCACTGAGATTCAGCTTTGTGGTCAATGTTGGTTCTTTTTATATTAATATGAATATAATTGATGAATGAGGCTGGGTTTCACTGAGGTTAAACTCATTGATCAATATTGGTTCTGTTTATATTAATATGAATATAATTGATGAATGAGGCTGGGTTTCACTGAGATTCAGCTTTGTGGTCAATGTTGGTTCTGTTTATATTAATATGAATATAATTCATGAATGAGGCTGGGTTTCACTGAGGTTCAGCTTTGTGTTCAATGTTGGTTCTGTTTATATTAATATGAATATAATTGAGGAATGCGGCTGGGTTTCACTGATGTTCAGCTTTGTGATCAATGTTGGTTCTCTTTATATTAATATGAACATAATTGAGGAATGAGGCTGCGTTTCACTGAGGATAAACTCATTGACCAATGTTGGTTCTGTTTATATTAATATGAATATAATTGATGAATGAGGCTGGGTTTCACTGAGGTTCAGCTTTGTGATCAATGTTTGTTCTATTTGTATTACTATGAATATAATTGAGGAATGAGGCTGCGTTTCACTGAGGTTAAACTCATTGATCAATGTTGGTTCTGTTTATATGAATATGAATATAATTGATGAATGAGGCTGGGTTTCACTGAGATTCAGCTTTGTGGTCAATGTTGGTTCTGTTTATATTAATATGAATATAATTGAGGAATGCGGCTGGGTTTCACTGATGTTCAGCTTTGTGATCAATGTTGGTTCTCTTTATATTAATATGAACATAATTGAGGAATGAGGCTGCGTTTCACTGAGGTTAAACTCATTGATCAATGTTGGTTCTGTTTATATTAATATGAATATAATTGAAGAATGAGGCTGGGTTTCACTGAGGTTCAGCTTTGTGATCAATGTTTGTTCTTTTTATATTAATATAAATATAATTGATGAATGAGGCTGGGTTTCACTGAGGTTCAGCTTTGTGATCAATGTTTGTTCTGTTTATATTAATATAAATATAATTGATGAATGAGGCTGGGTTTCACTGAGGTTCAGCTTTGTGATCAATGTTGGTTCTGTATATATTTATATGAATATAATTAATGAATGAGGCTGTGTTTCAAAGAACTTAAACTCATTGATCAATGTTGGTTCTGTTTATATTAATATGAATATAATTGAGGAATGAGGCTGCGTTTCACTGAGGTTAAACTCATTGATCAATGTTGGTTCTGTTTATATTAATATGAATAAAATTGATGAATGAGGCTGGGTTTCACTGAGGTTCAGCTTTGTGATCAATGTTGGTTCTGTATATATTTATATGAATATAATTAATGAATGAGGCTGTGTTTCAAAGAACTTAAACTCATTGATCAATGTTGGTTCTGTTTATATTAATATGAACATAATTGAGGAATGAGGCTGCGTTTCACTGAGGTTAAACTCATTGATCAATGTTGGTTCTGTTTATATTAATATGAATATAATTGAAGAATGAGGCTGGGTTTCACTGAGGTTCAGCTTTGTGATCAATGTTTGTTCTTTTTATATTAATATAAATATAATTGATGAATGAGGCTGGGTTTCACTGAGGTTCAGCTTTGTGATCAATGTTTGTTCTGTTTATATTAATATAAATATAATTGATGAATGAGGCTGGGTTTCACTGAGGTTCAGCTTTGTGATCAATGTTGGTTCTGTATATATTTATATGAATATAATTAATGAATGAGGCTGTGTTTCAAAGAACTTAAACTCATTGATCAATGTTGGTTCTGTTTATATTAATATGAATATAATTGAGGAATGAGGCTGCGTTTCACTGAGGTTAAACTCATTGATCAATGTTGGTTCTGTTTATATTAATATGAATAAAATTGATGAATGAGGCTGGGTTTCACTGAGGTTCAGCTTTGTGATCAATGTTGGTTCTATATATATTTATATGAATATAATTAATGAATGAGGCTGTGTTTCAAAGAACTTAAACTCATTGATCAATGTTGGTTCTGTTTATATTAATATGAATATAATTGAGGAATGAGGCTGCGTTTCACTGAGGTTAAACTCATTGATCAATGTTGGTTCTGTTTATATTAATATGAATAAAATTGATGAATGAGGCTGGATTTCACTGAGATTCAGCTTTGTGGTCAATGTTGGTTCTTTTTATATTAATATGAATATAATTGATGAATGAGGCTGGGTTTCACTGAGGTTAAACTCATTGATCAATATTGGTTCTGTTTATATTAATATGAATATAATTGATGAATGAGGCTGGGTTTCACTGAGGTTTAGCTTTGTGATCAATGTTGGTTCTGTTTATATTAATATGAATATAATTGATGAATGAGGCTGGGTTTCACTGAGGTTCAGCTTTGTGATCAATGTTGGTTCTGTTTATATTAATATGAATATAATTGATGAATGAGGCTGGGTTTCACTGAGATTCAGCTTTGTGGTCAATGTTGGTTCTGTTTATATTAATATGAATATAATTGATGAATGAGGCTGGGTTTCACTGAGGTTCAGCTTTGTGTTCAATGTTGGTTCTGTTTATATTAATATGAATATAATTGAGGAATGCGGCTGGGTTTCACTGATGTTCAGCTTTGTGATCAATGTTGGTTTTCTTTATATTAATATGAACATAATTGAGGAATGAGGCTGCGTTTCACTGAGGTTAAACTCATTGACCAATGTTGGTTCTGTTTATATTAATATGAATATAATTGATGAATGAGGCTGGGTTCCACTGAGGTTCAGCTTTGTGATCAATGTTTGTTCTGTTTATATTACTATGAATATAATTGATGAATGAGGCTGGGTTTCACTGAGGTTCAGCTTTGTGTTCAATGTTGGTTCTGTTTATATTAATATGAATATAATTGAGGAATGTGGCTGGGTTTCACTGATGTTCAGCTTTGTGATCAATGTTGGTTCTCTTTATATTAATATGAACATAATTGAGGAATGAGGCTGCGTTTCACTGAGGTTAAACTCATTGACCAATGTTGGTTCTGTTTATATTAATATGAATATAATTGATGAATGAGGCTGGGTTTCACTGAGGTTCAGCTTTGTGATCAATGTTTGTTCTGTTTATATTACTATGAATATAATTGAGGAATGAGGCTGCGTTTCACTGAGGTTAAACTCATTGATCAATGTTGGTTCTGTTTATATGAATATGAATATAATTGATGAATGAGGCTGGGTTTCACTGAGATTCAGCTTTGTGGTCAATGTTGGTTCTGTTTATATTAATATGAATATAATTGATGAAAGAGGCTGGGTTTCACTGAGGTTCAGCTTTGTGTTCAATGTTGGTTCTGTTTATATTAATATGAATATAATTGAGGAATGCGGCTGGGTTTCACTGATGTTCAGCTTTGTGATCAATGTTGGTTCTCTTTATATTAATATGAACATAATTGAGGAATGAGGCTGCGTTTCACTGAGGTTAAACTCATTGACCAATGTTGGTTCTGTTTATATTAATATGAATATAATTGATGAATGAGGCTGGGTTTCACTGAGGTTTAGCTTTGTGATCAATGTTGGTTCTGTTTATATTAATATGAATATAATTGATGAATGAGGCTGGGTTTCACTGAGGTTCAGCTTTGTGATCAATGTTGGTTCTGTTTATATTAATATGAATATAATTGATGAATGAGGCTGGGTTTCACTGAGATTCAGCTTTGTGGTCAATGTTGGTTCTGTTTATATTAATATGAATATAATTGATGAATGAGGCTGGGTTTCACTGAGGTTCAGCTTTGTGTTCAATGTTGGTTCTGTTTATATTAATATGAATATAATTGAGGAATGCGGCTGGGTTTCACTGATGTTCAGCTTTGTGATCAATGTTGGTTTTCTTTATATTAATATGAACATAATTGAGGAATGAGGCTGCGTTTCACTGAGGTTAAACTCATTGACTAATGTTGGTTCTGTTTATATTAATATGAATATAATTGATGAATGAGGCTGGGTTTCAATGAGGTTCAGCTTTGTGATCAATGTTTGTTCTGTTTATATTACTATGAATATAATTGAGGAATGAGGCTGCGTTTCCCTGAGGTTAAACTCATTGATCAATGTTGGTTCTGTTTATATGAATATGAATATAATTGATGAATGAGGCTGGGTTTCACTGAGATTCAGCTTTGTGGTCAATGTTGGTTCTGTTTATATTAATATGAATATAATTGATGAATGAGGCTGGGTTTCACTGAGGTTCAGCTTTGTGTTCAATGTTAGTTCTGTTTATATTAATATGAATATAATTGAGGAATGCGGCTGGGTTTCACTGATGTTCAGCTTTGTGATCAATGTTGGTTCTCTTTATATTAATATGAACATAATTGAGGAATGAGGCTGCGTTTCACTGAGGTTAAACTCATTGACCAATGTTGGTTCTGTTTATATTAATATGAATATAATTGATGAATGAGGCTGGGTTTCACTGAGGTTCAGCTTTGTGGTCAATGTTGGTTCTGTTTATATTAATATGAATATAATTGATGAATGAGGCTGGGTTTCACTGAGGTTCAGCTTTGTGTTCAATGTTGGTTCTGTTTATATTAATATGAATATAATTGAGGAATTCGGCTGGGTTTCACTGATGTTCAGCTTTGTGATCAATGTTGGTTCTCTTTATATTAATATGAACATAATTGAGGAATGAGGCTGCGTTTCACTGAGGTTAAACTCATTGACCAATGTTGGTTCTGTTTATATTAATATGAATATAATTGATGAATGAGGCTGGGTTTCACTGAGGTTCAGCTTTGTGATCAATGTTTGTTCTATTTGTATTACTATGAATATAATTGAGGAATGAGGCTGCGTTTCACTGAGGTTAAACTCATTGATCAATGTTGGTTCTGTTTATATTAATATGAATATAATTGAAGAATGAGGCTGGGTTTCACTGAGGTTCAGCTTTGTGATCAATGTTTGTTCTGTTTATATTAATATAAATATAATTGATGAATGAGGCTGGGTTTCACTGAGGTTCAGCTTTGTGATCAATGTTGGTTCTGTTTATATTAATATGAATATAATTGATGAATGAGGCTGGGTTTCACTGAGGTTCAGCTTTGTGATCAATGTTGGTTCTGTATATATTTATATGAATATAATTAATGAATGAGGCTGTGTTTCAAAGAACTTAAACTCATTGATCAATGTTGGTTCTGTTTATATTAATATGAATATAATTGAGGAATGAGGCTGCGTTTCACTGAGGTTAAACTAATTGATCAATGTTGGTTCTGTTTATATTAATATGAATAAAATTGATGAATGAGGCTGGATTTCACTGAGATTCAGCTTTGTGGTCAATGTTGGTTCTTTTTATATTAATATGAATATAATTGATGAATGAGGCTGGGTTTCACTGAGGTTAAACTCATTGATCAATATTGGTTCTGTTTATATTAATATGAATATAATTGATGAATGAGGCTGGGTTTCACTGAGGTTTAGCTTTGTGATCAATGTTGGTTCTGTTTATATTAATATGAATATAATTGATGAATGAGGCTGGGTTTCACTGAGGTTAAACTCATTGATCAATGTTGGTTCTGTTTATATTAATATGAATAAAATTGATGAATGAGGCTGGATTTCACTGAGATTCAGCTTTGTGGTCAATGTTGGTTCTTTTTATATTAATATGAATATAATTGATGAATGAGGCTGGGTTTCACTGAGGTTAAACTCATTGATCAATATTGGTTCTGTTTATATTAATATGAATATAATTGATGAATGAGGCTGGGTTTCACTGAGGTTTAGCTTTGTGATCAATGTTGGTTCTTTTTATATTAATATGAATATAATTGATGAATGAGGCTGGGTTTCACTGAGGTTCAGCTTTGTGATCAATGTTGGTTCTGTTTATATTAATATGAATATAATTGATGAATGAGGCTGGGTTTCACTGAGATTCAGCTCTGTGATCAATGTTGGTTCTGTTTATATTAATATGAATATAATTCATGAATGAGGCTGGGTTTCACTGAGATTCAGCTTTGTGGTCAATGTTGGTTCTGTTTATATTAATATGAATATAATTGATGAATGAGGCTGGGTTTCAGTGAGGTTCAGCTTTGTGTTCAATGTTGGTTCTGTTTATATTAATATGAATATAATTGAGGAATGCGGCTGGGTTTCACTGATGTTCAGCTTTGTGATCAATGTTGGTTCTCTTTATATTAATATGAACATAATTGAGGAATGAGGCTGCGTTTCACTGAGGTTAAACTCATTGACCAATGTTGGTTCTGTTTATATTAATATGAATATAATTGATGAATGAGGCTGGGTTTCACTGAGGTTCAGCTTTGTGATCAATGTTGGTTCTGTTTATATTAATATGAATATAATTGATGAATGAGGCTGGGTTTCACTGAGATTCAGCTCTGTGATCAATGTTGGTTCTGATTATATTAATATGAATATAATTGATGAATGAGGCTGGGTTTCACTGAGATTCAGCTTTGTGGTCAATGTTGGTTCTGTTTATATTAATATGAATATAATTGATGAATGAGGCTGGGTTTCACTGAGGTTCAGCTTTGTGTTCAATGTTGGTTCTGTTTATATTAATATGAATATAATTGAGGAATGCGGCTGGGTTTCACTGATGTTCAGCTTTGTGATCAATGTTGGTTCTCTTTATATTAATATGAATATAATTGAGGAATGAGGCTGCGTTTCACTGAGGTTAAACTCATTGACCAATGTTGGTTCTGTTTATATTAATATGAATATAATTGATGAATGAGGCTGGGTTTCACTGAGGTTCAGCTTTGAGATCAATGTTTGTTCTGTTTATATTACTATGAATATAATTGAGGAATGAGGCTGCGTTTCACTGAGGTTAAACTCATTGATCAATGTTGGTTCTGTTTATATGAATATGAATATAATTGATGAATGAGGCTGGGTTTCACTGAGATTCAGCTTTGTGGTCAATGTTGGTTCTGTTTATATTAATATGAATATAATTGATCAATGAGGCTGGGTTTCACTGAGGTTCAGCTTTGTGTTCAATGTTGGTTCTGTTTATATTAATATGAATATAATTGAGGAATGCGGCTGGGTTTCACTGATGTTCAGCTTTGTGATCAATGTTGGTTCTCTTTATATTAATATGAACATAATTGAGGAATGAGGCTGCGTTTCACTGAGGTTCAGCTTTGTGTTCAATGTTGGTTCTGTTTATATTAATATGAATATAATTGAGGAATGCGGCTGGGTTTCACTGATGTTCAGCTTTGTGATCAATGTTGGTTCTCTTTATATTAATATGAACATAATTGAGGAATGAGGCTGCGTTTCACTGAGGTTAAACTCATTGACCAATGTTGGTTCTGTTTATATTAATATGAATATAATTGATGAATGAGGCTGGGTTTCACTGAGGTTCAGCTTTGTGATCAATGTTGGTTCTGTTTATATTAATATGAATATAATTGATGAATGAGGCTGGGTTTCACTGAGATTCAGCTCTGTGATCAATGTTGGTTCTGTTTATATTAATATGAATATAATTGATGAATGAGGCTGGGTTTCACTGATATTCAGCTTTGTGATCAATGTTGGTTCTGTTTATATTAATATGAATATAATTGATGAATGAGGCTGGGTTTCACTGAGATTCAGCTCTGTGATCAATGTTGGTTCTGTTTATATTAATATGAATATAATTCATGAATGAGGCTGGGTTTCACTGAGATTCAGCTTTGTGGTCAATGTTGGTTCTGTTTATATTAATATGAATATAATTGATGAATGAGGCTGGGTTTCACTGAGGTTCAGCTTTGTGTTCAATGTTGGTTCTGTTTATATTAATATGAATATAATTGAGGAATGCGGCTGGGTTTCACTGATGTTCAGCTTTGTGATCAATGTTGGTTCTCTTTATATTAATATGAACATAATTGAGGAATGAGGCTGCGTTTCACTGAGGTTAAACTCATTGACCAATGTTGGTTCTGTTTATATTAATATGAATATAATTGATGAATGAGGCGGGGTTTCACTGAGATTCAGCTTTGTGGTCAATGTTGGTTCTGTTTATATTAATATGAATATAATTGATGAATGAGGCTGGGTTTCACTGAGGTTCAGCTTCGTGTTCAATGTTGGTTCTGTTTATATTAATATGAATATAATTGAGGAATGTGGCTGGGTTTCACTGATGTTCAGCTTTGTGATCAATGTTGGTTCTCTTTATATTAATATGAACATAATTGAGGAATGAGGCTGCGTTTCACTGAGCTTAAACTCATTGACCAATGTTGGTTCTGTTTATATTAATATGAATATAATTGATGAATGAGGCTGGGTTTCACTGAGGTTCAGCTTTGTGATCAATGTTTGGTCTGTTTATATTACTATGAATATAATTGAGGAAGGAGGCTGCGTTTCACTGAGGTTAAACTCATTGATCAATGTTGGTTCTGTTTATATGAATATGAATATAATTGATGAATGAGGCTGGGTTTCACTGAGATTCAGCTTTGTGGTCAATGTTGGTTCTGTTTATATTAATATGAATATAATTGATGAATGAGGCTGGGTTTCACTGAGGTTCAGCTTTGTGTTCAATGTTGGTTCTGTTTATATTAATATGAATATAATTGAGGAATGCGGCTGGGTTTCACTGATGTTCAGCTTTGTGATCAATGTTGGTTCTCTTTATATTAATATGAACATAATTGAGGAATGAGGCTGCGTTTCACTGAGGTTAAACTCATTGACCAATGTTGGTTCTTTTTATATTAATATGAATATAATTGATGAATGAGGCTGGGTTTCACTGAGGTTCAGCTTTGTGATCAATGTTTGATCTATTTGTATTACTATGAATATAATTCAGGAATGAGGCTGCGTTTCACTGAGGTTAAACTCATTGATCAATGTTGGTTCTGTTTATATTAATATGAATATAATTGAAGAATGAGGCTGGGTTTCACTGAGGTTCAGCTTTGTGATCAATGTTTGTTCTGTTTATATTAATATAAATATAATTGATGAATGAGGCTGGGTTTCACTGAGGTTCAGCTTTGTGATCAATGTTGGTTCTGTTTATATTAATATGAATATAATTGATGAATGAGGCTGGGTTTCACTGAGGTTCAGCTTTGTGATCAATGTTGGTTCTGTATATATTTATATGAATATAATTAATGAATGAGGCTGTGTTTCAAAGAACTTAAACTCATTGATCAATGTTGGTTCTGTTTATATTAATATGAATATAATTGAGGAATGAGGCTGCGTTTCACTGAGGTTAAACTCATTGATCAATGTTGGTTCTGTTTATATTAATATGAATAAAATTGATGAATGAGGCTGGGTTTCACTGAGGTTCAGCTTTGTGATCAATGTTGGTTCTGTATATATTTATATGAATATAATTAATGAATGAGGCTGTGTTTCAAAGAACTTAAACTCATTGATCAATGTTGGTTCTGTTTATATTAATATGAATATAATTGAGGAATGAGGCTGCGTTTCACTGAGGTTAAACTCATTGATCAATGTTGGTTCTGTTTATATTAATATGAATAAAATTGATGAATGAGGCTGGATTTCACTGAGATTCAGCTTTGTGGTCAATGTTGGTTCTTTTTATATTAATATGAATATAATTGATGAATGAGGCTGGGTTTCACTGAGGTTAAACTCATTGATCAATATTGGTTCTGTTTATATTAATATGAATATAATTGATGAATGAGGCTGGGTTTCACTGAGGTTTAGCTTTGTGATCAATGTTGGTTCTGTTTATATTAATATGAATATAATTGATGAATGAGGCTGGGTTTCACTGAGGTTCAGCTTTGTGATCAATGTTGGTTCTCTTTATATTAATATGAACATAATTGAGGAATGAGGCTGCGTTTCACTGAGGTTAAACTCATTGACCAATGTTGGTTCTGTTTATATTAATATGAATATAATTGATGAATGAGGCTGGGTTTCACTGAGGTTCAGCTTTGTGATCAATGTTTGTTCTATTTGTATTACTATGAATATAATTCAGGAATGAGGCTGCGTTTCACTGAGGTTAAACTCATTGATCAATGTTGGTTCTGTTTATATTAATATGAATATAATTGAAGAATGAGGCTGGGTTTCACTGAGGTTCAGCTTTGTGATCAATGTTTGTTCTGTTTATATTAATATAAATATAATTGATGAATGAGGCTGGGTTTCACTGAGGTTCAGCTTTGTGATCAATGTTGGTTCTGTTTATATTAATATGAATATAATTGATGAATGAGGCTGGGTTTCACTGAGGTTAAACTCATTGATCAATATTGGTTCTGTTTATATTAATATGAATATAATTGATGAATGAGGCTGGGTTTCACTGAGGTTTAGCTTTGTGATCAATGTTGGTTCTGTTTATATTAATATGAATATAATTGATGAATGAGGCTGGGTTTCACTGAGGTTCAGCTTTGTGATCAATGTTGGTTCTGTTTATATTAATATGAATATAATTGATGAATGAGGCTGGGTTTCACTGAGATTCAGCTTTGTGGTCAATGTTGGTTCTGTTTATATTAATATGAATATAATTGATGAATGAGGCTGGGTTTCACTGAGGTTCAGCTTTGTGTTCAATGTTGGTTCTGTTTATATTAATATGAATATAATTGAGGAATGCGGCTGGGTTTCACTGATGTTCAGCTTTGTGATCAATGTTGGTTCTCTTTATATTAATATGAACATAATTGAGGAATGAGGCTGCGTTTCACTGAGGTTAAACTCATTGACCAATGTTGGTTCTGTTTATATTAATATGAATATAATTGATGAATGAGGCTGGGTTTCACTGAGGTTCAGCTTTGTGATCAATGTTTGTTCTGTTTATATTACTATGAATATAATTGAGGAATGAGGCTGCGTTTCCCTGAGGTTAAACTCATTGATCAATGTTGGTTCTGTTTATATGAATATGAATATAATTGATGAATGAGGCTGGGTTTCACTGAGATTCAGCTTTGTGGTCAATGTTGGTTCTGTTTATATTAATATGAATATAATTGATGAATGAGGCTGGGTTTCACTGAGGTTCAGCTTTGTGTTCAATGTTAGTTCTATTTATATTAATATGAATATAATTGAGGAATGCGGCTGGGTTTCACTGATGTTCAGCTTTGTGATCAATGTTGGTTCTCTTTATATTAATATGAACATAATTGAGGAATGAGGCTGCGTTTCACTGAGGTTAAACTCATTGACCAATGTTGGTTCTGTTTATATTAATATGAATATAATTGATGAATGAGGCTGGGTTTCACTGAGGTTCAGCTTTGTGGTCAATGTTGGTTCTGTTTATATTAATATGAATATAATTGATGAATGAGGCTGGGTTTCACTGAGGTTCAGCTTTGTGTTCAATGTTGGTTCTGTTTATATTAATATGAATATAATTGAGGAATGCGGCTGGGTTTCACTGATGTTCAGCTTTGTGATCAATGTTGGTTCTCTTTATATTAATATGAACATAATTGAGGAATGAGGCTGCGTTTCACTGAGGTTAAACTCATTGACCAATGTTGGTTCTGTTTATATTAATATGAATATAATTGATGAATGAGGCTGGGTTTCACTGAGGTTCAGCTTTGTGATCAATGTTTGTTCTATTTGTATTACTATGAATATAATTGAGGAATGAGGCTGCGTTTCACTGAGGTTAAACTCATTGATCAATGTTGGTTCTGTTTATATTAATATGAATATAATTGAAGAATGAGGCTGGGTTTCACTGAGGTTCAGCTTTGTGATCAATGTTTGTTCTGTTTATATTAATATAAATATAATTGATGAATGAGGCTGGGTTTCACTGAGGTTCAGCTTTGTGATCAATGTTGGTTCTGTTTATATTAATATGAATATAATTGATGAATGAGGCTGTGTTTCACTGAGGTTCAGCTTTGTGATCAATGTTGGTTCTGTATATATTTATATGAATATAATTAATGAATGAGGCTGTGTTTCAAAGAACTTAAACTCATTGATCAATGTTGGTTCTGTTTATATTAATATGAATATAATTGAGGAATGAGGCTGCGTTTCACTGAGGTTAAACTCATTGATCAATGTTGGTTCTGTTTATATTAATATGAATAAAATTGATGAATGAGGCTGGATTTCACTGAGATTCAGCTTTGTGGTCAATGTTGGTTCTTTTTATATTAATATGAATATAATTGATGAATGAGGCTGGGTTTCACTGAGGTTCAGCTTTGTGTTCAATGTTGGTTCTGTTTATATTAATATGAATATAATTGAGGAATGCGGCTGGGTTTCACTGATGTTCAGCTTTGTGATCAATGTTGGTTCTCTTTATATTAATATGAACATAATTGAGGAATGAGGCTGCGTTTCACTGAGGTTAAACTCATTGACCAATGTTGGTTCTGTTTATATTAATATGAATATAATTGATGAATGAGGCTGGGTTTCACTGAGGTTCAGCTTCGTGTTCAATGTTGGTTCTGTTTATATTAATATGAATATAATTGAGGAATGTGGCTGGGTTTCACTGATGTTCAGCTTTGTGATCAATGTTGGTTCTCTTTATATTAATATGAACATAATTGAGGAATGAGGCTGCGTTTCACTGAGCTTAAACTCATTGACCAATGTTGGTTCTGTTTATATTAATATGAATATAATTGATGAATGAGGCTGGGTTTCACTGAGGTTCAGCTTTGTGATCAATGTTTGTTCTGTTTATATTACTATGAATATAATTGAGGAATGAGGCTGCGTTTCACTGAGGTTAAACTCATTGATCAATGTTGGTTCTGTTTATATGAATATGAATATAATTGATGAATGAGGCTGGGTTTCACTGAGATTCAGCTTTGTGGTCAATGTTGGTTCTGTTTATATTAATATGAATATAATTGATGAATGAGGCTGGGTTTCACTGAGGTTCAGCTTAGTGTTCAATGTTGGTTCTGTTTATATTAATATGAATATAATTGAGGAATGCGGCTGGGTTTCACTGATGTTCAGCTTTGTGATCAATGTTGGTTCTCTTTATATTAATATGAACATAATTGAGGAATGAGGCTGCGTTTCACTGAGGTTAAACTCATTGACCAATGTTGGTTCTGTTTATATTAATATGAATATAATTGATGAATGAGGCTGGGTTTCACTGAGGTTCAGCTTTGTGATCAATGTTTGTTCTATTTGTATTACTATGAATATAATTCAGGAATGAGGCTGCGTTTCACTGAGGTTAAACTCATTGATCAATGTTGGTTCTGTTTATATTAATATGAATATAATTGAAGAATGAGGCTGGGTTTCACTGAGGTTCAGCTTTGTGATCAATGTTTGTTCTGTTTATATTAATGTAAATATAATTGATGAATGAGGCTGGGTTTCACTGAGGTTCAGCTTTGTGATCAATGTTGGTTCTGTTTATATTAATATGAATATAATTGATGAATGAGGCTGGGTTTCACTGAGGTTCAGCTTTGTGATCAATTTTGGTTCTGTATATATTTATATGAATATAATTAATGAATGAGGCTGTGTTTCAAAGAACTTAAACTCATTGATCAATGTTGGTTCTGTTTATATTAATATGAATATAATTGAGGAATGAGGCTGCGTTTCACTGAGGTTAAACTCATTGATCAATGTTGGTTCTGTTTATATTAATATGAATAAAATTGATGAATGAGGCTGGGTTTCACTGAGGTTCAGCTTTGTGATCAATGTTGGTTCTGTATATATTTATATGAATATAATTAATGAATGAGGCTGTGTTTCAAAGAACTTAAACTCATTGATCAATGTTGGTTCTGTTTATATTAATATGAATATAATTGAGGAATGAGGCTGCGTTTCACTGAGGTTAAACTCATTGATCAATGTTGGTTCTGTTTATATTAATATGAATAAAATTGATGAATGAGGCTGGATTTCACTGAGATTCAGCTTTGTGGTCAATGTTGGTTCTTTTTATATTAATATGAATATAATTGATGAATGAGGCTGGGTTTCACTGAGGTTAAACTCATTGATCAATATTGGTTCTGTTTATATTAATATGAATATAATTGATGAATGAGGCTGGGTTTCACTGAAGTTTAGCTTTGTGATCAATGTTGGTTCTGTTTATATTAATATGAATATAATTGATGAATGAGGCTGGGTTTCACTGAGGTTCAGCTTTGTGATCAATGTTGGTTCTCTTTATATTAATATGAACATAATTGAGGAATGAGGCTGCGTTTCACTGAGGTTAAACTCATTGACCAATGTTGGTTCTGTTTATATTAATATGAATATAATTGATGAATGAGGCTGGGTTTCACTGAGGTTCAGCTTTGTGATCAATGTTTGTTCTATTTGTATTACTATGAATATAATTCAGGAATGAGGCTGCGTTTCACTGAGGTTAAACTCATTGATCAATGTTGGTTCTGTTTATATTAATATGAATATAATTGAAGAATGAGGCTGGGTTTCACTGAGGTTCAGCTTTGTGATCAATGTTTGTTCTGTTTATATTAATATAAATATAATTGATGAATGAGGCTGGGTTTCACTGAGGTTCAGCTTTGTGATCAATGTTGGTTCTGTTTATATTAATATGAATATAATTGATGAATGAGGCTGGGTTTCACTGAGGTTAAACTCATTGATCAATATTGGTTCTGTTTATATTAATATGAATATAATTGATGAATGAGGCTGGGTTTCACTGAGGTTTAGCTTTGTGATCAATGTTGGTTCTGTTTATATTACTATGAATATAATTGAGGAATGAGGCTGCGTTTCCCTGAGGTTAAACTCATTGATCAATGTTGGTTCTGTTTATATGAATATGAATATAATTGATGAATGAGGCTGGGTTTCACTGAGATTCAGCTTTTTGGTCAATGTTGGTTCTGTTTATATTAATATGAATATAATTGATGAATGAGGCTGGGTTTCACTGAGGTTCAGCTTTGTGTTCAATGTTAGTTCTATTTATATTAATATGAATATAATTGAGGAATGCGGCTGGGTTTCACTGATGTTCAGCTTTGTGATCAATGTTGGTTCTCTTTATATTAATATGAACATAATTGAGGAATGAGGCTGCGTTTCACTGAGGTTAAACTCATTGACCAATGTTGGTTCTGTTTATATTAATATGAATATAATTGATGAATGAGGCTGGGTTTCACTGAGGTTCAGCTTTGTGGTCAATGTTGGTTCTGTTTATATTAATATGAATATAATTGATGAATGAGGCTGGGTTTCACTGAGGTTCAGCTTTGTGTTCAATGTCGGTTCTGTTTATATTAATATGAATATAATTGAGGAATGCGGCTGGGTTTCACTGATGTTCAGCTTTGTGATCAATGTTGGTTCTCTTTATATTAATATGAACATAATTGAGGAATGAGGCTGCGTTTCACTGAGGTTAAACTCATTGACCAATGTTGGTTCTGTTTATATTAATATGAATATAATTGATGAATGAGGCTGGGTTTCACTGAGGTTCAGCTTTGTGATCAATGTTGGTTCTGTTTATATTAATATGAATATAATTGATGAATGAGGCTGGGTTTCACTGAGATTCAGCTCTGTGATCAATGTTGGTTCTGTTTATATTAATATGAATATAATTGATGAATGAGGCTGGGTTTCACTGATATTCAGCTTTGTGATCAATGTTGGTTCTGTTTATATTAATATGAATATAATTGATGAATGAGGCTGGATTTCACTGAGATTCAGCTCTGTGATCAATGTTGGTTCTGTTTATATTAATATGAATATAATTCATGAATGAGGCTGGGTTTCACTGAGATTCAGCTTTGTGGTCAATGTTGGTTCTGTTTATATTAATATGAATATAATTGATGAATGAGGCTGGGTTTCACTGAGGTTCAGCTTTGTGTTCAATGTTGGTTCTGTTTATATTAATATGAATATAATTGAGGAATGCGGCTGGGTTTCACTGATGTTCAGCTTTGTGATCAATGTTGGTTCTCTTTATATTAATATGAACATAATTGAGGAATGAGGCTGCGTTTCACTGAGCTTAAACTCATTGACCAATGTTGGTTCTGTTTATATTAATATGAATATAATTGATGAATGAGGCTGGGTTTCACTGAGGTTCAGCTTTGTGATCAATGTTTGTTCTGTTTATATTACTATGAATATAATTGAGGAATGAGGCTGCGTTTCACTGAGGTTAAACTCATTGATCAATGTTGGTTCTGTTTATATGAATATGAATATAATTGATGAATGAGGCTGGGTTTCACTGAGATTCAGCTTTGTGGTCAATGTTGGTTCTGTTTATATTAATATGAATATAATTGATGAATGAGGCTGGGTTTCACTGAGGTTCAGCTTTGTGTTCAATGTTGGTTCTGTTTATATTAATATGAATATAATTGAGGAATGCGGCTGGGTTTCACTGATGTTCAGCTTTGTGATCAATGTTGGTTCTCTTTATATTAATATGAACATAATTGAGGAATGAGGCTGCGTTTCACTGAGGTTAAACTCATTGACCAATGTTGGTTCTGTTTATATTAATATGAATATAATTGATGAATGAGACTGGGTTTCACTGAGGTTCAGCTTTGTGATCAATGTTTGTTCTATTTGTATTACTATGAATATAATTCAGGAATGAGGCTGCGTTTCACTGAGGTTAAACTCATTGATCAATGTTGGTTCTGTTTATATTAATATGAATATAATTGAAGAATGAGGCTGGGTTTCACTGAGGTTCAGCTTTGTGATCAATGTTTGTTCTGTTTATATTAATATAAATATAATTGATGAATGAGGCTGGGTTTCACTGAGGTTCAGCTTTGTGATCAATGTTGGTTCTGTTTATATTAATATGAATATAATTGATGAATGAGGCTGGGTTTCACTGAGGTTCAGCTTTGTGATCAATGTTGGTTCTGTATATATTTATATGAATATAATTAATGAATGAGGCTGTGTTTCAAAGAACTTAAACTCATTGATCAATGTTGGTTCTGTTTATATTAATATGAATATAATTGAGGAATGAGGCTGCGTTTCACTGAGGTTAAACTCATTGATCAATGTTGGTTCTGTTTATATTAATATGAATAAAATTGATGAATGAGGCTGGGTTTCACTGAGGTTCAGCTTTGTGATCAATGTTGGTTCTGTATATATTTATATGAATATAATTAATGAATGAGGCTGTGTTTCAAAGAACTTAAACTCATTGATCAATGTTGGTTCTGTTTATATTAATATGAATATAATTGAGGAATGAGGCTGCGTTTCACTGAGGTTAAACTCATTGATCAATGTTGGTTCTGTTTATATTAATATGAATAAAATTGATGAATGAGGCTGGATTTCACTGAGATTCAGCTTTGTGGTCAATGTTGGTTCTTTTTATATTAATATGAATATAATTGATGAATGAGGCTGGGTTTCACTGAGGTTAAACTCATTGATCAATATTGGTTCTGTTTATATTAATATGAATATAATTGATGAATGAGGCTGGGTTTCACTGAGGTTCAGCTTTGTGATCAATGTTGGTTCTCTTTATATTAATATGAACATAATTGAGGAATGAGGCTGCGTTTCACTGAGGTTAAACTCATTGACCAATGTTGGTTCTGTTTATATTAATATGAATATAATTGATAAATGAGGCTGGGTTTCACTGAGGTTCAGCTTTGTGATCAATGTTTGTTCTATTTGTATTACTATGAATATAATTCAGGAATGAGGCTGCGTTTCACTGAGGTTAAACTCATTGATCAATGTTGGTTCTGTTTATATTAATATGAGTATAATTGAAGAATGAGGCTGGGTTTCACTGAGGTTCAGCTTTGTGATCAATGTTTGTTCTGTTTATATTAATATAAATATAATTGATGAATGAGGCTGGGTTTCACTGAGGTTCAGCTTTGTGATCAATGTTGGTTCTGTTTATATTAATATGAATATAATTGATGAATGAGGCTGGGTTTCACTGAGGTTAAACTCATTGATCAATATTGGTTCTGTTTATATTAATATGAATATAATTGATGAATGAGGCTGGGTTTCACTGAGGTTTAGCTTTGTGATCAATGTTGGTTCTGTTTATATTAATATGAATATAATTGATGAATGAGGCTGGGTTTCACTGAGGTTCAGCTTTGTGATCAATGTTGGTTCTGTTTATATTAATATGAATATAATTGATGAATGAGGCTGGGTTTCACTGAGATTCAGCTTTGTGGTCAATGTTGGTTCTGTTTATATTAATATGAATATAATTGATGAATGAGGCTGGGTTTCACTGAGGTTCAGCTTTGTGTTCAATGTTGGTTCTGTTTATATTAATATGAATATAATTGAGGAATGCGGCTGGGTTTCACTGATGTTCAGCTTTGTGAACAATGTTGGTTCTCTTTATATTAATATGAACATAATTGAGGAATGAGGCTGCGTTTCACTGAGGTTAAACTCATTGACCAATGTTGGTTCTGTTTATATTAATATGAATATAATTGATGAATGAGGCTGGGTTTCACTGAGGTTCAGCTTTGTGATCAATGTTTGTTCTGTTTATATTACTATGAATATAATTGAGGAATGAGGCTGCGTTTCCCTGAGGTTAAACTCATTGATCAATGTTGGTTCTGTTTATATGAATATGAATATAATTGATGAATGAGGCTGGGTTTCACTGAGATTCAGCTTTGTGGTCAATGTTGGTTCTGTTTATATTAATATGAATATAATTGATGAATGAGGCTGGGTTTCACTGAGGTTCAGCTTTGTGTTCAATGTTAGTTCTATTTATATTAATATGAATATAATTGAGGAATGCGGCTGGGTTTCACTGATGTTCAGCTTTGTGATCAATGTTGGTTCTCTTTATATTAATATGAACATAATTGAGGAATGAGGCTGCGTTTCACTGAGGTTAAACTCATTGACCAATGTTGGTTCTGTTTATATTAATATGAATATAATTGATGAATGAGGCTGGGTTTCACTGAGGTTCAGCTTTGTGGTCAATGTTGGTTCTGTTTATATTAATATGAATATAATTGATGAATGAGGCTGGGTTTCACTGAGGTTCAGCTTTGTGTTCAATGTTGGTTCTGTTTATATTAATATGAATATAATTGAGGAATGCGGCTGGGTTTCACTGATGTTCAGCTTTGTGATCAATGTTGGTTCTCTTTATATTAATATGAACATAATTGAGGAATGAGGCTGCGTTTCACTGAGGTTAAACTCATTGACCAATGTTGGTTCTGTTTATATTAATATGAATATAATTGATGAATGAGGCTGGGTTTCACTGAGGTTCAGCTTTGTGATCAATGTTTGTTCTATTTGTATTACTATGAATATAATTGAGGAATGAGGCTGCGTTTCACTGAGGTTAAACTCATTGATCAATGTTGGTTCTGTTTATATTAATATGAATATAATTGAAGAATGAGGCTGGGTTTCACTGAGGTTCAGCTTTGTGATCAATGTTTGTTCTGTTTATATTAATATAAATATAATTGATGAATGAGGCTGGGTTTCACTGAGGTTCAGCTTTGTGATCAATGTTGGTTCTGTTTATATTAATATGAATATAATTGATGAATGAGGCTGGGTTTCACTGAGGTTCAGCTTTGTGATCAATGTTGGTTCTGTATATATTTATATGAATATAATTAATGAATGAGGCTGTGTTTCAAAGAACTTAAACTCATTGATCAATGTTGGTTCTGTTTATATTAATATGAATATAATTGAGGAATGAGGCTGCGTTTCACTGAGGTTAAACTCATTGATCAATGTTGGTTCTGTTTATATTGATATGAATAAAATTGATGAATGAGGCTGGATTTCACTGAGATTCAGCTTTGTGGTCAATGTTGGTTCTTTTTATATTAATATGAATATAATTGATGAATGAGGCTGGGTTTCACTGAGGTTCAGCTTTGTGTTCAATGTTGGTTCTGTTTATATTAATATGAATATAATTGAGGAATGCGGCTGGGTTTCACTGATGTTCAGCTTTGTGATCAATGTTGGTTCTCTTTATATTAATATGAACATAATTGAGGAATGAGGCTGCGTTTCACTGAGGTTAAACTCATTGACCAATGTTGGTTCTGTTTATATTAATATGAATATAATTGATGAATGAGGCTGGGTTTCACTGAGATTCAGCTTTGTGGTCAATGTTGGTTCTGTTTATATTAATATGAATATAATTGATGAATGAGGCTGGGTTTCACTGAGGTTCAGCTTCGTGTTCAATGTTGGTTCTGTTTATATTAATATGAATATAATTGAGGAATGTGGCTGCGTTTCACTGATGTTCAGCTTTGTGATCAATGTTGGTTCTCTTTATATTAATATGAACATAATTGAGGAATGAGGCTGCGTTTCACTGAGCTTAAACTCATTGACCAATGTTGGTTCTGTTTATATTAATATGAATATAATTGATGAATGAGGCTGGGTTTCACTGAGGTTCAGCTTTGTGATCAATGTTTGTTCTGTTTATATTACTATGAATATAATTGAGGAATGAGGCTGCGTTTCACTGAGGTTAAACTCATTGATCAATGTTGGTTCTGTTTATATGAATATGAATATAATTGATGAATGAGGCTGGGTTTCACTGAGATTCAGCTTTGTGGTCAATGTTGGTTCTGTTTATATTAATATGAATATAATTGATGAATGAGGCTGGGTTTCACTGAGGTTCAGCTTTGTGTTCAATGTTGGTTCTGTTTATATTAATATGAATATAATTGAGGAATGCGGCTGGGTTTCACTGATGTTCAGCTTTGTGATCAATGTTGGTTCTCTTTATATTAATATGAACATAATTGAGGAATGAGGCTGCGTTTCACTGAGGTTAAACTCATTGACCAATGTTGGTTCTGTTTATATTAATATGAATATAATTGATGAATGAGGCTGGGTTTCACTGAGGTTCAGCTTTGTGATCAATGTTTGTTCTATTTGTATTACTATGAATATAATTCAGGAATGAGGCTGCGTTTCACTGAGGTTAAACTCATTGATCAATGTTGGTTCTGTTTATATTAATATGAATATAATTGAAGAATGAGGCTGGGTTTCACTGAGGTTCAGCTTTGTGATCAATGTTTGTTCTGTTTATATTAATATAAATATAATTGATGAATGAGGCTGGGTTTCACTGAGGTTCAGCTTTGTGATCAATGTTGGTTCTGTTTATATTAATATGAATATAATTGATGAATGAGGCTGGGTTTCACTGAGGTTCAGCTTTGTGATCAATGTTGGTTCTGTATATATTTATATGAATATAATTAATGAATGAGGCTGTGTTTCAAAGAACTTAAACTCATTGATCAATGTTGGTTCTGTTTATATTAATATGAATATAATTGAGGAATGAGGCTGCGTTTCACTGAGGTTAAACTCATTGATCAATGTTGGTTCTGTTTATATTAATATGAATAAAATTGATGAATGAGGCTGGGTTTCACTGAGGTTCAGCTTTGTGATCAATGTTGGTTCTGTATATATTTATATGAATATAATTAATGAATGAGGCTGTGTTTCAAAGAACTTAAACTCATTGATCAATGTTGGTTCTGTTTATATTAATATGAATATAATTGAGGAATGAGGCTGCGTTTCACTGAGGTTAAACTCATTGATCAATGTTGGTTCTGTTTATATTAATATGAATAAAATTGATGAATGAGGCTGGATTTCACTGAGATTCAGCTTTGTGGTCAATGTTGGTTCTTTTTATATTAATATGAATATAATTGATGAATGAGGCTGGGTTTCACTGAGGTTAAACTCATTGATCAATATTGGTTCTGTTTATATTAATATGAATATAATTGATGAATGAGGCTGGGTTTCACTGAGGTTTAGCTTTGTGATCAATGTTGGTTCTGTTTATATTAATATGAATATAATTGATGAATGCGGCTGGGTTTCACTGAGGTTCAGCTTTGTGATCAATGTTGGTTCTCTTTATATTAATATGAACATAATTGAGGAATGAGGCTGCGTTTCACTGAGGTTAAACTCATTGACCAATGTTGGTTCTGTTTATATTAATATGAATATAATTGATGAATGAGGCTGGGTTTCACTGAGGTTCAGCTTTGTGATCAATGTTTGTTCTATTTGTATTACTATGAATATAATTGAGGAATGAGGCTGCGTTTCACTGAGGTTAAACTCATTGATCAATGTTGGTTCTGTTTATATTAATATGAATATAATTGAAGAATGAGGCTGGGTTTCACTGAGGTTCAGCTTTGTGATCAATGTTTGTTCTGTTTATATTAATATAAATATAATTGATGAATGAGGCTGGGTTTCACTGAGGTTCAGCTTTGTGATCAATGTTGGTTCTGTTTATATTAATATGAATATAATTGATGAATGAGGCTGCGTTTCACTGAGGTTAAACTCATTGATCAATGTTGGTTCTGTTTATATTAATATGAATAAAATTGATGAATGAGGCTGGATTTCACTGAGATTCAGCTTTGTGGTCAATGTTGGTTCTTTTTATATTAATATGAATATAATTGATGAATGAGGCTGGGTTTCACTGAGGTTCAGCTTTGTGTTCAATGTTGGTTCTGTTTATATTAATATGAATATAATTGAGGAATGCGGCTGGGTTTCACTGATGTTCAGCTTTGTGATCAATGTTGGTTCTCTTTATATTAATATGAACATAATTGAGGAATGAGGCTGCGTTTCACTGAGGTTAAACTCATTGACCAATGTTGGTTCTGTTTATATTAATATGAATATAATTGATGAATGAGGCTGGGTTTCACTGAGGTTCAGCTTTGAGATCAATGTTTGTTCTGTTTATATTACTATGAATATAATTGAGGAATGAGGCTGCGTTTCACTGAGGTTAAACTCATTGATCAATGTTGGTTCTGTTTATATGAATATGAATATAATTGATGAATGAGGCTGGGTTTCACTGAGATTCAGCTTTGTGGTCAATGTTGGTTCTGTTTATATTAATATGAATATAATTGATGAATGAGGCTGGGTTTCACTGAGGTTCAGCTTTGTGTTCAATGTTGGTTCTGTTTATATTAATATGAATATAATTGAGGAATGCGGCTGGGTTTCACTGATGTTCAGCTTTGTGATCAATGTTGGTTCTCTTTATATTAATATGAACATAATTGAGGAATGAGGCTGCGTTTCACTGAGGTTCAGCTTTGTGTTCAATGTTGGTTCTGTTTATATTAATATGAATATAATTGAGGAATGCGGCTGGGTTTCACTGATGTTCAGCTTTGTGATCAATGTTGGTTCTCTTTATATTAATATGAACATAATTGAGGAATGAGGCTGCGTTTCACTGAGGTTAAACTCATTGACCAATGTTGGTTCTGTTTATATTAATATGAATATAATTGATGAATGAGGCTGGGTTTCACTGAGGTTCAGCTTTGTGATCAATGTTGGTTCTGTTTATATTAATATGAATATAATTGATGAATGAGGCTGGGTTTCACTGAGATTCAGCTCTGTGATCAATGTTGGTTCTGTTTATATTAATATGAATATAATTGATGAATGAGGCTGGGTTTCACTGAGATTCAGCTTTGTGATCAATGTTGGTTCTGTTTATATTAATATGAATATAATTCATGAATGAGGCTGGGTTTCACTGAGATTCAGCTCTGTGATCAATGTTGGTTCTGTTTATATTAATATGAATATAATTCATGAATGAGGCTGGGTTTCACTGAGATTCAGCTTTGTGGTCAATGTTGGTTCTGTTTATATTAATATGAATATAATTGATGAATGAGGCTGGGTTTCACTGAGGTTCAGCTTTGTGTTCAATGTTGGTTCTGTTTATATTAATATGAATATAATTGAGGAATGCGGCTGGGTTTCACTGATGTTCAGCTTTGTGATCAATGTTGGTTCTCTTTATATTAATATGAACATAATTGAGGAATGAGGCTGCGTTTCACTGAGGTTAAACTCATTGACCAATGTTGGTTCTGTTTATATTAATATGAATATAATTGATGAATGAGGCTGGGTTTCACTGAGGTTCAGCTTTGTGTTCAATGTTGGTTCTGTTTATATTAATATGAATATAATTGAGGAATGCGGCTGGGTTTCACTGATGTTCAGCTTTGTGATCAATGTTGGTTCTCTTTATATTAATATGAACATAATTAAGGAATGAGGCTGCGTTTCACTGAGGTTAAACTCATTGACCAATGTTGGTTCTGTTTATATTAATATGAATATAATTGATGAATGAGGCTGGGTTTCACTGAGGTTCAGCTTTGTGGTCAATGTTGGTTCTGTTTATATTAATATGAATATAATTGATGAATGAGGCTGGGTTTCACTGAGGTTCAGCTTTGTGTTCAATGTTGGTTCTGTTTATATTAATATGAATATAATTGAGGAATGCGGCTGGGTTTCACTGATGTTCAGCTTTGTGATCAATGTTGGTTCTGTTTATATTAATATGAATATAATTGAGGAATGAGGCTGCGTTTCACTGAGGTTAAACTCATTGACCAATGTTGGTTCTGTTTATATTAATATGAATATAATTGATGAATGAGGCTGGGTTTCACTGAGGTTCAGCTTTGTGATCAATGTTTGTTCTATTTGTATTACTATGAATATAATTGAGGAATGAGGCTGCGTTTCACTGAGGTTAAACTCATTGACCAATGTTGGTTCTGTTTATATTAATATGAATATAATTGATGAATGAGGCTGGGTTTCACTGAGGTTCAGCTTTGTGATCAATGTTGGTTCTGTTTATATTAATATGAATATAATTGATGAATGAGGCTGGGTTTCACTGAGATTCAGCTCTGTGATCAATGTTGGTTCTGTTTATATTAATATGAATATAATTGATGAATGAGGCTGGGTTTCACTGAGATTCAGCTTTGTGGTCAATGTTGGTTCTGTTTATATTAATATGAATATAATTGATGAATGAGGCTGGGTTTCACTGAGGTTAAACTCATTGACCAATGTTGGTTCTGTTTATATTAATATGAATATAATTGATGAATGAGGCTGGGTTTCACTGAGGTTCAGCTTTGTGATCAATGTTGGTTCTGTTTATATTAATATGAATATAATTGATGAATGAGGCTGGGTTTCACTGAGGTTCAGCTTTGAGATCAATGTTTGTTCTGTTTATATTACTATGAATATAATTGAGGAATGAGGCTGCGTTTCACTGAGGTTAAACTCATTGATCAATGTTGGTTCTGTTTATATGAATATGAATATAATTGATGAATGAGGCTGGGTTTCACTGAGATTCAGCTTTGTGGTCAATGTTGGTTCTGTTTATATTAATATGAATATAATTGATGAATGAGGCTGGGTTTCACTGAGGTTCAGCTTTGTGTTCAATGTTGGTTCTGTTTATATTAATATGAATATAATTGAGGAATGCGGCTGGGTTTCACTGATGTTCAGCTTTGTGATCAATGTTGGTTCTCTTTATATTAATATGAACATAATTGAGGAATGAGGCTGCGTTTCACTGAGGTTCAGCTTTGTGTTCAATGTTGGTTCTGTTTATATTAATATGAATATAATTGAGGAATGCGGCTGGGTTTCACTGATGTTCAGCTTTGTGATCAATGTTGGTTCTCTTTATATTAATATGAACATAATTGAGGAATGAGGCTGCGTTTCACTGAGGTTAAACTCATTGACCAATGTTGGTTCTGTTTATATTAATATGAATATAATTGATTAATGAGGCTGGGTTTAATATAAACAGAACCAATATTGATCAATGAGTTTAACCTCAGTGAAACCCAGCCTCATTCATCAATTTTATTCATATTAATATAAACAGAACCAACATTGATCAATGAGTTTAACCTCAGTGAAACGCAGCCTCATTCATCAATTTTATTCATATTAATATAAACAGAACCAACATTGATCACAAAGCTGAACCTCAGTGAAACCCAGCCTCATTCATCAATTATATACATATTAATATAAACAGAACAAGCATTGACCACAAAGCTGAACCTCAGTGAAACCCAGCCTCATTCATCAATTATATTCATATTAATATAAACAGAACCAACATTGATCAATGAGTTTAACCTCAGTGAAACGCAGCCTCATTCCTCAATTATGTTCATATTAATATAAACGGAACAAGCATTGACCACAAAGCTGAACCTCAGTGAAACCCAGCCTCATTCATCAATTATATTCATATCAATATAAACAGAACAAACATTGATCACAAAGCTGAACCTCAGTGAAACCCAGCCTCATTCATCAATTATATTCATATTAATATAAACAGAACCAACATTGATCACAAAGCTGAACCTCAGTGAAACCCAGCCTCATTCATCAATTATATTCATATTAATATAAACAGAACCAACATTGATCACAAAGCTGAACCTCAGTGAAACTCAGCCTCATTCATCAATTATATACATATTAATATAAACAGAACAAGCATTGACCACAAAGCTGAACCTCAGTGAAACCCAGCCTCATTCATCAATTATATTCATATTAATATAAACAGAACAAACATTGATCACAAAGCTGAACCTCAGTGAAACCCAGCCTCATTCATCAATTATATTCATATTAATATAAACAGAACAAACATTGATCACAAAGCTGAACCTCAGTGAAACCCAGCCTCATTCATCAATTATATTCATATTAATATAAACAGAACCAACATTGATCAATGAGTTTAACCTCAGTGAAACCCAGCCTCATTCCTCAATTATATTCATATTCATATAAACAGAACCAACATTGATCACAAAGCTGAACCTCAGTGAAACCCAGCCTCATTCATCAGTTATATTCATATTAATATAAACAGAACCAACATTGATCAATGAGTTTAACCTCAGTGAAACGCAGCCTCATTCCTCAATTATATTCATATTAATATAAACAGAACCAACATTGATCAATGAGTTTAACCTCAGTGAAACGCAGCCTCATTCCTCAATTATGTTCATATTAATATAAAGAGAACCAACATTGATCACAAAGCTGAACATCAGTGAAACCCAGCCACATTCCTCAATTATATTCATATTAATATAAACAGAACCAACATTGAACACAAAGCTGAACCTCAGTGAAACGCAGCCTCATTGCTCAATTATATTCATATTAATATAAACAGAACCAACATTGATCAATGAGTTTAAGTTCTTTGAAACACAGCCTCATTCATTAATTATATTCATATAAATATATACAGAACCAACATTGATCACAAAGCTGAAACTCAGTGAAACCCAGCCTCATTCATCAATTATATTCATATTAATATAAACAGAACCAACATTGATTAATGAGTTTAACCTCAGGGAAACGCAGCCTCATTCCTCAATTATATTCATATAAATATAAACAGAACCAACATTGATCACAAAGCTGAACCTCAGTGAAACCCAGCCTCATTCATCAATTATATACATATTAATAGAAACAGAACAAGCATTGATCAAAAAGCTGAACCTCAGTGAAACGCAGCCTCATTCCTCAATTATATTCATATTAATATAAACAGAACCAACATTGATCAATGAGTTTAAGTTCTTTGAAAAACAGCCTCATTCATTAATTATATTCATATAAATATATACAGAACCAACATTGATCACAAAGCTGAACCTCAGTGAAACCCAGCCTCATTCATCAATTATATTCATATTAATATAAACAGAACCAACATTGATCACAAAGCTGAACCTCAGTGAAACTCAGCCTCATTCATCAATTATATACATATTAATATAAACAGAACAAGCATTGACCACAAAGCTGAACCTCAGTGAAACCCAGCCTCATTCATCAATTATATTCATATTAATATAAACAGAACAAACATTGATCACAAAGCTGAACCTCAGTGAAACTCAGCCTCATTCATCAATTATATTAATTTTAATATAGACAGAACCATCATTGATCAATGAGTTTAACCTCAGTGAAACCCACCTTATTCCTCAATTATATTCATATTAATATAAACAGAACCAACATTGATCACAAAGCTGAACCTCAGTGAAACTCAGCCTCATTCATCAATTATATACATATTAATATAAACGGAACAAGCATTGACCACAAAGCTGAACCTCAGTGAAACCCAGCCTCATTCATCAATTATATTCATATCAATATAAACAGAACAAACATTGATCACAAAGCTGAACCTCAGTGAAACCAAGCCTCATTCATCAATTATATTCATATTAATATAAACAGAACCAACATTGATGAATGAGTTTAACCTCAGTGAAACCCAGCCTCATTCCTCAATTATATTCATATTCATATAAACAGAACCAACATTGATCACAAAGCTGAACCTCAGTGAAACCCAGCCTCATTCATCAGTTATATTCATATTAATATAAACAGAACCAACATTGATCAATGAGTTTAACCTCAGTGAAACGCAGCCTCATTCCTCAATTATATTCATAGTAATATAAACAGAACAAACATTGATCACAAAGCTGAACCTCAGTGAAACCCAGCCTCATTCATCAATTATATTCATATTAATATAAACAGAACCAACAGTGATCAATGAGTTTAACCTCAGTGAAACGCAGCCTCATTCCTCAATTATGTTCATATTAATATAAACAGAACCAACATTGATCAATGAGTTTAACCTCAGTGAAACGCAGCCTCATTCCTCAATTATGTTCATATTAATATAAAGAGAACCAACATTGACCACAAAGCTGAACCTCAGTGAAACCCAGCCTCATTCATCAATTATATTCATATTAATATAAACAGAACCAACATTGATCACAAAGCTGAACCTCAGTGAAACCCAGCCTCATTCATCAATTATATTCATATTAATATAAACAGAACCAACATTGATCAATGAGTTTAACCTCAGTGAAACGCAGCCTCATTCCTCAATTATGTTCATATTAATATAAAGAGAACCAACATTGATCACAAAGCTGAACATCAGTGAAACCCAGCAACATTCCTCAATTATATTCATATTAATATAAACAGAACAAACATTGAACACAAAGCTGAACCTCAGTGAAACCCAGCCTCATTCATCAACTATATTCATATGAATATAAAGAGAACCAACATTGATCAATGAGTTTAACCTCAGTGAAACGCAGCCTCATTGCTCAATTATATTCATATTAATATAAACAGAACCAACATTGATCAATGAGTTTAAGTTCTTTGAAACACAGCCTCATTCATTAATTATATTCATATTATTATAAACAGAACCAACAGTGATCAATGAGTTTAAGTTCTTTGAAACACAGCCTCATTCATTAATTATATTCATATAAATATATACAGAACCAACATTGATCACAAAGCTGAACCTCAGTGAAACCAAGCCTCAATCATCAATTATATTCATTTTAATATAGACAGAACCATCATTGATCAATAAGTTTAACCTCAGTGAAACCCACCTTATTCCTCAATTATATTCATATTAATATAAACAGAACCAACATTGATCACAAAGCTGAACCTCAGTGAAACTCAGCCTCATTCATCAATTATATACATATTAATATAAACGGAACAAGCATTGACCACAAAGCTGAACCTCAGTGAAACCCAGCCTCATTCATCAATTATATTCATATCAATATAAACAGAACAAACATTGATCACAAAGCTGAACCTCAGTGAAACCCAGCCTCATTCATCAATTATATTCATATTAATATAAACAGAACCAACATTGATCAATGAGTTTAACCTCAGTGAAACCCAGCCTCATTCCTCAATTATATTCATATTCATATAAACAGAACCAACATTGATCACAAAGCTGAACCTCAGTGAAACCCAGCCTCATTCATCAGATATATTCATATTAATATAAACAGAATCAACATTGATCAATGAGTTTAACCTCAGTGAAACGCAGCCTCATTCCTCAATTATATTCATAGTAATATAAACAGAACAAAAATTGATCACAAAGCTGAACCTCAGTGAAACCCAGCCTCATTCATCAATTATATTCATATTAATATAAACAGAACCAACATTGATCAATGAGTTTAACCTCAGTGAAACGCAGCCTCATTCCTCAATTATGTTCATATTAATATAAACAGAACCAACATTGATCAATGAGTTTAACCTCAGTGAAACGCAGCCTCATTCCTCAATTATGTTCATATTAATATAAAGAGAACCAACATTGACCACAAAGCTGAACCTCAGTGAAACCCAGCCTCATTCATAAATTATATTCATATTAATATAAACAGAACCAACATTGATCAATGAGTTTAACCTCAGTGAAACGCAGCCTCATTGCTCAATTATATTCATATTAATATAAACAGAACCAACATTGATCAATGAGTTTAAGTTCTTTGAAACACAGCCTCATTCATTAATTATATTCATATAAATATATACAGAACCAACATTGATCACAAAGCTGAACCTCAGTGAAACCCAGCCTCATTCATCAATTATATTCATATTAATATAAACAGAACCAACATTGATTAATGAGTTTAACCTCAGTGAAACGCAGCCTCATTCCTCAATTATATTCATATAAATATAAACAGAACAAACATTGATCACAAAGCTGAACCTCAGTGAAACCCAGCCTCATTCATCAATTATATACATATTAATAGAAACAGAACAAGCATTGATCAAAAAGCTGAACCTCAGTGAAACCCAGCCTCATTCATCAATTATATTCATATTAATATAAACAGAACCGACATTGATCAAAAAGCTGAACCTCAGTGAAACCCAGCCTCATTCATCAATTATATTCATATTATTATAAACAGAACCAACAGTGATCAATGAGTTTAAGTTCTTTGAAACACAGCCTCATTCATTAATTATATTCATATAAATATATACAGAACCAACATTGATCACAAAGCTGAACCTCAGTGAAACCAAGCCTCAATCATCAATTATATTCATTTTAATATAGACAGAACCATCATTGATCAATGAGTTTAACCTCAGTGAAACCCACCTTATTCCTCAATTATATTCATATTAATATAAACAGAACCAACATTGATCACAAATTTGAACCTCATTGAAACTCAGCCTCATTCATCAATTATATACATATTAATAGAAACAGAACAAGCATTGATCAAAAAGCTGAACCTCAGTGAAACCCAGCCTCATTCATCAATTATATTCATATTAATATAAACAGAACCGACATTGATCACAAAGCTGAACCTCAGTGAAACCCAGCCTCATTCATCAATTATATTCATATTATTATAAACAGAACCAACAGTGATCAATGAGTTTAAGTTCTTTGAAACACAGCCTCATTCATTAATTATATTCATATAAATATATACAGAACCAACATTGATCACAAAGCTGAACCTCAGTGAAACCAAGCCTCAATCATCAATTATATTCATTTTAATATAGACAGAACCATCATTGATCAATGAGTTTAACCTCAGTGAAACCCACCTTATTCCTCAATTATATTCATATTAATATAAACAGAACCAACATTGATCACAAAGCTGAACCTCAGTGAAACTCAGCCTCATTCATCAATTATATACATATTAATATAAACGGAACAAGCATTGACCACAAAGCTGAACCTCAGTGAAACCCAGCCTCATTCATCAATTATATTCATATCAATATAAACAGAACAAACATTGATCAAAAAGCTGAACCTCAGTGAAACCCAGCCTCATTCATCAATTATATTCATATTAATATAAACAGAACCAACATTGATCAATGAGTTTAACCTCAGTGAAACCCAGCCTCATTCCTCAATTATATTCATATTCATATAAACAGAACCAACATTGATCACAAAGCTGAACCTCAGTGAAACCCAGCCTCATTCATCAGTTATATTCATATTAATATAAACAGAACCAACATTGATCAATGAGTTTAACCTCAGTGAAACGCAGCCTCATTCCTCAATTATATTCATAGTAATATAAACAGAACAAACATTGATCACAAAGCTGAACCTCAGTGAAACCCAGCCTCATTCATCAATTATATTCATATTAATATAAACAGAACCAACATTGATCAATGAGTTTAACCTCAGTGAAACCCAGCCTCATTCCTCAATTATATTCATATTCATATAAACAGAACCAACATTGATCACAAAGCTGAACCTCAGTGAAACCCAGCCTCATTCATCAGTTATATTCATATTAATATAAACAGAACCAACATTGATCAATGAGTTTAACCTCAGTGAAACGCAGCCTCATTCCTCAATTATATTCATAGTAATATAAACAGAACAAACATTGATCACAAAGCTGAACCTCAGTGAAACCCAGCCTCATTCATCAATTATATTCATATTAATATAAACAGAACCAACATTGATCAATGAGTTTAACCTCAGTGAAACGCAGCCTCATTCCTCAATTATGTTCATATTAATATAAACAGAACCAACATTGATCAATGAGTTTAACCTCAGTGAAACGCAGCCTCATTCCTCAATTATGTTCATATTAATATAAAGAGAACCAACATTGACCACAAAGCTGAACCTCAGTGAAACCCAGCCTCATTCATCAATTATATTCATATTAATATAAACAGAACCAACATTGATCACAAAGCTGAACCCATCCGAAGACCTCTCCTCCCGCTTTTGTTAATATATTTGAACTTTAGTCGGACATTCACACCTTCTTGCAGCTGAACCACCTCCGCTCCCTGTTTTGATCATGTATGGTCTGGCAATACTACCTTTTCTTACCCGTTTGTTAGTAATTATGGCTGGACATTCACACCTACTTGCAGCCGAACACCACCTCTCCCACTTTTGATGATGTATGGACCGGCATTCTTACCTTTTCTAACACATTTTTCAGCAATTATGGTCGGACATTCACACTTACTCACAGCCGAACAACTCCGCTCCCGCATTTGATGGTGTATAGTCGGGCATTCTCACCCTTTCTCATCAGCTTTTTGCAAATTATGATCTGACATTCACACCTGCTTTTGATAATGTATGGTTGGGCATTCGCACCTTTTCTTACCCATTTTTTACCAAATATGGTCGGACATTCACACCGTCTTACAGCGGAACACCTCTGCTCCCGCTTTTGATGGTGTATAGTCAGGCATTTGAACCTTTTCTTACCCGCTTTTTACAAACTATGGTCGGACATTCAAACCTTCTTGTAGCCGAAAACCTCCGCTCCCTCTTTTGATTATACATTGTTGGGCATTCGCACCTTATTTACAAACTATAGTCAGACATTCACACCTTGCAGCTGAGCCACCTCAGCTCCCTGTTTTGATAGTGTATGTTCGGGCATTCGAACCTATTCTTACCCCCTTTTTACAAACTATGCTCGGAGATTCACACCTACTCACAGCCGAACAACTCCGCTCCCGCCTTTGATGATGTCTTGTCCGGCATTCTAGTCTCTTCTAACACATTTTTCAGCAATTATGGTCGGACATTCACACCTACTCACAGCCGAACACTTCCGCTCCCGCATTTGATGGCGTATAGCCGGGCATTCTCACCCTTTCTCATCAGCTTTTTGCAAATTATGATCTGACATTCACACCTACTTGCAGTCGAACAGCTCTGCTCCCGCTTTTGATTATGTTTGGTTGGATATTCGAACCTTTTCTTAACTGCTTTTTACAAACTTTGGTCGGACGTTCACACCTTCTTGCAGCCGAACACATCTACTTCCACTTTTGATGGTATATATTCGGGCATTTGCACCTTTTCTTACCCGTTTTTTACAAACCATGGTCGGACTGTCACACCTTCTTGTAGCCGAACAACTCCGCTCCCCCTATTGATTGTGTACAGTCAGGTATTTTAACCTTTTCTTACCCGCTTTTTACCAACTATGGTCGGACATTCACACCGTCTTACAGCGGAACACCTCCGCTCCCGCTTTTGATGGTGTATAGTCAGGCATTTAAACCTTTTCTTACCCGCTTTTTACAAACTATGGTCGGACATTCAAACCTTCTTGTAGCCAAAAACCTCCGCACCCTCTTTTGATCATACATTGTCGGGCATTCGCACCTTTTCTTACCCGTTTTTTACAAACCATGGTCGGACTTTCACACATTCTTGTAGCCAAACACATCCGCTCCCGCTATTGATTGTGTACAGTCGGGTATTTTAACCTTTTCTTACCCACTTTTTACGAACTATGGTCGGACATTCACACCGTCTTACAGCGGAACATCTCCGCTCCCGCTTTTGATGGTGTATAGTCAGGCATTTGAACCTTTTCTTACCCGCTTTTTACAAACTATGGTCGGACATTCAAACCTTCTTGTAGCCGAAAACCTCTGCTCCCTCTTTTGATCATACATTGTCGGGCATTCGCACCTTATCTTACCCGCTTTTTACAAACTATAGTCAGACATTCACACCTTGGTGCTGAACCACCTCAGCTCCCTGTTTTGATCATGTATGGTCTGGCAATACTACCTTTTCTTACCCGTTTGTGAGTAATTATGGCTGGACATTCACACCTACTTGCAGTCGAACAGCTCTGCTCCCGCTTTTGATTATGTTTGGTTGGATATTCGAACCTTTTCTTAACTGCTTTTTACAAACTTTGGTCGGACGTTCACACCTTCTTGTAGCCGAACACTTCCGCTTCCGCTTTTGATGGTATATATTCGGGCATTCGAACCTTTTCTTACCAGCTTTTTACAAACCATGGTCGGACTGTCACACATTCTTGTAGCCGAACAACTCCGCTCCCCCTATTGATTGTGTACAGTCGGGTATTTTAACCTTTTCTTACCCGCTTTTTAACAACTATGGTCGGACATTCACACCGTCTTAGAGCGGAACACCTCCGCTCCCGCTTTTGATGGTGTATAGTCAGGCATTTGAACCTTTTCTTAGCAGCTTTTTACAAACCATGGTTGAACTTTCACACCTTCTTGTAGCCGAACAACTCCGCTCCCGCTATTGATTGTGTACAGTCAGGTATTTTAACCTTTTCTTACCCGCTTTTTACCAACTATGGTCGGACATTCACACCGTCTTACAGCGGAACAACTCCGCTCCCGCTTTTGATGGTGTATAGTCAGGCATTTGAACCTTTTCTTACCCGCTTTTTACAAACTATGGTCGGACATTCAAACCTTCTTGTAGCCGAAAACCTCCGCTCCCTCTTTTGATCATACATTGTCGGGCATTTGCACCTTTTCTTACCCGTTTTTTACAAACCATGGTCGGACTGTCACACATTCTTGTAGCCAAACACATCCGCTCCCGCTATTGATTGTGTACAGTCGGGTATTTTAACCTTTTCTTACCCGTTTTTTACCAACTATGGTCGGACATTCACACCTTCTTACAGCGGAACACCTCCGTTCCCTCTTTTGATGGTGTATGTTCGGGCATTCGAACCTTTTCTTACACGCTTTTTACAAACTATGCTCGGACATTCAAACCTTCTTGTAGCCGATCACATCCACTCCTGCTTTTGATGATGTATGGTTGGGCATTCAAACCTACTTGTTGCCCGCTTTTCATTAATTTTGGGTGGACATTCACACCTTGTCACAGCCAAACACCTCCGCTCCCTGTTTTGATCATGTATGGTTGGACATTCGCACCTTTTCTCACCCGCTTTTTGCCAACTATGGTCGGCTGTTCACAGCTTCCTCTCCACCATACTTGTATGGTGGGATATTCACACCCACTTGCATCCGAAGACCTTTTGTTGATATTTAGTCGGTCATTCGCAGCTTACCCGCTTTTGGCAAACTATGGCCTTCATGCAGCCAAACACCTCTGATCTCGCTTTTGATGATGTAAGGTTGGGCATTCAGACCTTGCTTCACCTGCTTTTCACCAAATATAGTCGGACATTCACACCTTCTTGCAGCCGAACACTTCCGCTCCACCTTTTAGTGTTCTATCACACCTTTTTTTTCACCGCATTTTATAGATTATGGTTGGAAATTCTCAACCACTCTCATCCGAAGACCTCTCCTCCCGCTTTTGTTAATATATTTGAACTTTAGTCGGACATTCACACCTTCTTGCAGCTGAACCACCTCCGCTCCCTGTTTTGATCATGTATGGTCTGGCAATACTACCTTTTCTTACCCGTTTGTTAGTAATTATGGCTGGACATTCACACCTACTTGCAGCCGAACACCACCTCTCCCGCTTTTGATGATGTATGGACCGGCATTCTTACCTTTTCTAACACATTTTTCAGCAATTATGGTCGGAGATTCACACTTACTCACAGCCGAACAACTCCGCTCCCGCATTTGATGGTGTATAGTCGGGCATTCTCACCCTTTCTCATCAGCTTTTTGCAAATTATGATCTGACATTCACACCTGCTTTTGATAATGTATGGTTGGGCATTCGCACCTTTTCTTACCCATTTTTCAGTAATTATGGGTGGACATTCACACCTTCTTGCAGCTGAACACCTCCTCTCCCGCTATTGATTGTGTACAGTCGGGTATTTTAACCTTTTCTTACCCGCTTTTTACAAACTATGGTCGGACATTCAAACCTTCTTGTAGCCGAAAACCTCCGCTCCCTCTTTTGATAATACATTGTCGGGCATTCGCACCTTTTCTTACCCGTTTTTTACAAACCATGGTCGGACTGTCACACATTCTTGTAGCCAAACACATCCGCTCCCGCTATTGATTGTGTACAGTCGGGTATTTTAACCTTTTCTTTCCCGTTTTTTACAAACTATGGTCGGACATTCACACCTTCTTACAGCGGAACACCTCCTCTCCCTCTTTTGATGGTGTATGTTTGGGCATTCGAACCTTTTCTTACACGCTTTTTACAAACTATGCTCGGACATTCAAACCTTCTTGTAGCCGATCACATCCACTCCTGCTTTTGATGATGTATGGTTGGGCATTCAAACCTACTTGTTGCCCGCTTTTCATTAATTTTGGGTGGACATTCACACCTTGTCACAGCCAAACACCTCCGCTCCCTGTTTTGATCATGTATGGTTGGACATTCGCACCTTTTCTCACCCGCTTTTTGCCAACTATGGTCGGCTGTTCACAGCTTCCTCTCCACCATACTTGTATGGTGGGATATTCACACCCACTTGCATCCGAAGACCTTTTGTTGATATTTAGTCGGTCATTCGCAGCTTACCCGCTTTTGGCAAACTATGGCCTTCATGCAGCCAAACACCTCTGATCTCGCTTTTGATGATGTAAGGTTGGGCATTCAGACCTTGCTTCACCTGCTTTTCACCAAATATAGTCGGACATTCACACCTTCTTGCAGCCGAACACTTCCGCTCCACCTTTTAGTGTTCTATCACACCTTTTTTTTCACCGCATTTTATAGATTATGGTTGGAAATTCTCAACCACTCTCATCCGAAGACCTCTCCTCCCGCTTTTGTTAATATATTTAAACTTTAGTCGGACATTCACACCTTCTTGCAGCTGAACCACCTCCGCTCCCTGTTTTGATCATGTATGGTATGGCAATACTACCTTTTCTTACCCGTTTGTTAGTAATTATGGCTGGACATTCACACCTACTTGCAGCCGTACACCACCTCTCCCGCTTTTGATGATGTATGGACCGGCATTCTTACCTTTTCTAACACATTTTTCAGCAATTATGGTCGGAGATTCACACTTACTCACAGCCGAACAACTCCGCTCCCGCATTTGATGGTGTATAGTCGGGCATTCTCACCCTTTCTCATCAGCTTTTTGCAAATTATGATCTGACATTCACACCTGCTTTTGATAATGTATGGTTGGGCATTCGCACCTTTTCTTACCCATTTTTCAGTAATTATGGGTGGACATTCACACCTTCTTGCAGCTGAACACCTCCTCTCCCGCTATTGATTGTGTACAGTCGGGCATTAGCACCTTTTCTTACCCGCTTTTTACAAACCATAGTCGGACTTTCACATCTTTTAGTAGCCGAACAACTCCGCTCCCGCTATTGATTGTGTACAGTCGGGTATTTTAACCTTTTCTTACCCGCTTTTTACCAACTATGGTCGGACATTCACACCGTCTTACAGCGGAACATCTCCGCTCCCGCTTTTGATGGTGTATAGTCAGGCATTTGAACCTTTTCTTACCCGCTTTTTACAAACTATGGTCGGACATTCAAACCTTCTTGTAGCCGAAAACCTCTGCTCCCTCTTTTGATTATACATTGTCGGGCATTCGCACCTTATCTTACCCGCTTTTTACAAACTATAGTCAGACATTCACACCTTGGTGCTGAACCACCTCAGCTCGCTGTTTTGATCATGTATGGTCTGGCAATACTACCTTTCCTTACCCGTTTGTGAGTAATTATGGCTGGACATTCACACCTACTTGCAGTCGAACAGCTCTGCTCCCGCTTTTGATTATGTTTGGTTGGATATTCGAACCTTTTCTTAACTGCTTTTTACAAACTTTGGTCGGACGTTCACACCTTCTTGCAGCCGAACACCTCCGCTTCCGCTTTTGATGGTATATATTCGGGCATTCGAACCTTTTCTTAGCAGCTTTTTACAAACCATGGTTGGACTTTCACACCTTCATGTAGCCGAACAACTCCGCTCCCGCTATTGATTGTGTACAGTCGGGTATTTTAACCTTTTCTTACCCGCTTTTTACCAACTATGGTCGGACATTCACACCGTCTTACAGCGGAACACCTCCGCTCCCGCTTTTGATGGTGTATTGTCAGGCATTTGAACCTTTTCTTACCTGCTTTTTACAAACTATGGTCGGACATTCAAACCTTCTTGTAGCCAAAAACCTCCGCTCCCTCTTTTGATCATACATTGTCGGGCATTCGCACCTTTTCTTACCCGTTTTTTACAAACTATGGTTGGACTTTCAAACCTTCTTGTAGCCCAACACATCCACTCCTGCTTTTGATGATGTATGTTTGGGCATTCGCACCTTTTCTTACCCATTTTTCAGTAATTATGGGTGGACATTCACACCTTCTTGCAGATGAACACCTCCTCTCCCGCTTATGATGGTGTATAGTCGGGCTTTCAAGCCTTTTCTTACCCGGTTTTTACAAATTATAGTTGGACATTCAGACCTTCTTACAGCCGAAAACCTCCACTCCCTCTTTTGATCATACATTGTCGGGCATTAGCACCTTTTCTTACCCGCTTTTTACAAACCATAGTCGGACTTTCACATCTTTTAGTAGCCGAACAACTCCGCTCCCGCTATTGATTGTGTACAGTCGGGTATTTTAACCTTTTCTTACCCGCTTTTTACCAACTATGGTCGGACATTCACACCTTCTTACAGCGGAACACCTCCGCTCCCTCTTTTGATGGTGTATGTTCGGGCAGTCAAACCTTTTCTTACCTGCTTTTTACAAACTATGGTCAGACATTCAACCCTTTTTGGAGCCGAACACATCCACTCCTGCTTTTGATTATGTATAGTTAGGCATTTGCACCTTTTCTTACCCATTTTTCAGTAATTATGGGTGTACATTCACACCTTCTTGCAGCCGAACACCTCCGCTCCCTCTTTTGATCATACATTTTCGGGCATTCGCACCTTTTCTTACCCGCTTTTTACAAACCATGGTCGTACTTTCACACCTTTTAGTAGCCGAACAACTCCGCACCCGCTACTGATTGTGTACAGTCGGGTATTTTAACCTTTTCTTACCCGTTTTTTACCAACTATGGTCGGACATTCACACCTTCTTACAGCGGAACACCTCCGCTCCCTCCTTTGATGGTGTATGTTCGGGCATTTGAACCTTTTCTTACCCGCTTTTTACAAACTATGGTCAGACGTTCAAACCTTCTTGTAGCCGAACATATCCACTCCTGCTTTTGATGATGTATGGTTGGGCATTCAAACCTACTTGTTGCCCGCTTTTCATTAATTATGGGTGGACATTCACACCTTGTCTCAGCCAAACACCTCCGCTCCCTGTTTTGATCATGTATGGTTTGACATTCGCACCTTTGCTTACCTTCTTTTTATACTGATTGCTCAAGATTAAGTTGTTCTTTCTCAAACTACAAATTTTTTTTAATTGTTTAAACTTGATTTGAAGTGGATAAATAAGGAAGACAAACAGTTTTAAGTCAGGCTGATAGCAATTAATTTTATAGCAAAATCTGTATTTCGTCATTTGTCGAGTGATGCTTATTGCTGAAGAAGTTCTTTCTCATTCTACAAAGTACAACGTTGTTTATCATTGAAACTTGATTAGACATGAATAAATATGAAGGACAAAGCAGTCTTAACTTGGTTTGAGTTAAGGAATTCGTTTTATAGGAGAATCCGAATTCGTGCATAACTCGTAAAATAGAGCTTATTTTCGGATTCCTAAAGAATGAGTCTGGTTCTTTCTCATAATACAAAGTTTGTTGTTTATTGTTGAAACTTCATCAGACCGTTAGATATAGTCGGACTCACCTCGATGTACGGCTTGGGATCTGGAACCAGTACTCTTGAGAGGGGTTGGACTCTCTTCCACTCTGGAGTTGCCCGTGGTGAGAGGCGCAGAGCAGGTGTGGGCATACTTATTGCCCCCCGGCTGTGTGCCAGTACATTGGGGTTTACCCCAGTGAACGAGAGGGTAGCCTCCCTCCGACTTGGGTGGGGGGACGAGTCCTGACTGTTGTTTGTGCCTATGCGCCAAACAGCAGTTCAGAGTACCTACCCTTTTTGGAGTCTCTGGGGGAGGAACTGGAGAATGCTCCTACCGGAGACTCCCTCATTCTGCTGGGGGACTTCAATGCTCACGTGGGCAATGACAGTGAGACCTGGAGGGGTGTGATTGGGAAGAACGGCCCCCCCGATCTGAATCAGAGTGGTGTTATGTTGTTGGACTTCTGTGCCAGTCATAGACTGTCCATAACGAACACCATGTTCAGGCATAAGGGTGTCCATATGTGCACTTGGCACCAGGACACCCTTGGCCGCAGTTCGATGATCGACTTTGTGGTTGTATCATCGGACTTGCGGCCGTATGTCCTGGACACTCGGGTGAAGAGAGGGGCGGAGCTGTCAACTGATCACCACCTGGTGGTGAGTTGGCTCCGCTGGTGGGGGAGGATGCCGATCAGACCTGGCAGGCCCAAACGTATTGTGAGGGTCTGCTGGGAGCGTTTGTCAGAATCCCCCGTCAGAAGGAGCTTTAACTCCCACCTCCGGCAGAGCTTCAACCATATTTGAGGTGGGGGACATTGAATGGGCCATGTTCCGTGACTCCATTGCTGAGGCAGCTGGTCGGAGTTGTGGCCGTAAGGTGGTCGGTGCCTGTCGTGGCGGCAACTCTCGAACCTGCTGGTGGACACCAGTGGTGAGGGAAGCCGTCAAGCTGAAGAAGGAGTCCTATCGGGCCTTTTTGGCCAGTGGGACCCTGGAAGAAGCTGATAGGTACCGACGGGCCAGACGGGCCGCGGCTTCGGCGGTTGCTGAGGCAAAAACTCGGGCCTGGGAGGAGTTCGGTGAGACCATGGAGAACGATTTCCGGACGGCCTCGAAAAGATTCTGGTCCACCATCCGGCGTCTCAGGGGGGGGAAGCGGATCACAGTCAACACTGTTTACAGTGCGGACGGGGCTTTGCTGACCTCAACTAGGGATGTTGTGAGTCGGTGGGGGGAGTACTTCGAGGAACTCCTCAATCCTACCAACACGTGCTCGGAAGAGGCAGAGTCGGAGAGCTCGGAGACGGGGCCTCCCATTTCTGGGGCTGAGGTTGCCGAGGTGGTTAAAAAGTTCCTCGGTGGCAAGGCCCCGGGGGTGGATGAGGTCCGTCCTGAGTTTCTCAAGGCTCTGGATGTTGTAGGGCTGTCTTGGCTGACACGCCTCTGCAGTATCGCGTGGACATCGGGGACAGTGCCTCTGGACTGGCCGATTGGGGTGGTGGTCCCCCTCTTTAAAAAGAGGGACCGGAGGGTGTGTTCCAACTATAGGGGTATCACACTCCTCAGCCTCCCTGGTAAGGTCTATTCGGGGGTATTGGAGAGGAGGATCCGTCGGATAATCGAGCCTCGGATTCAGGAGATGCAGTGTGGCTTTCGTCCTGGCCGTGGAACAGTGGACCAGCTCTATACCCTCGGCAGGATCCTGGAGGGTGCATGGGAGTTCGCCCAACCAGTCTACATGTGTTTTGTGGACTTGGAGAAAGCGTTCGACCGTGTCCCTCGTGGAGTCCTGTGGGGGGTGCTCCGGGAATATGGAGTGCCGGACCCCTTGATAGGGGCCGTTCGGTCTCTGTATGACCGGTGCCAGAGTTTGGTCCGCATTGCCGGCAGTAAGTCGGATACGTTTCCGGTGAGAGTTGGACTCCGTCAGGGCTGCCCTTTGTCACCGATTCTGTTCCTAACTTTTATGGACAGAATTTCTAGGCGGAGCCAGGGCGTTGAGGGTGTCCCATTTGGCGACCTCAGAATCGGGTCTCTGCTTTTTGCAGATGATGTGGTTCTGTTAGCGTCGTCAGGCCGTGACCTTCAGCTCTCACTGGAGTGATTCGCAGCCGAGTGTGAAGTGGCTGGGATGAGAATCAGCACCTCCAAATCCGAGACTATGGTTCTCAGCCGGAAAAGGGTGGAATGCTCTCTCCGGGTCGGGAATGAGATCCTTCCCCAAGAGGAGGAGTTCAAGTATCTCGGGGTCTTGTTCACGAGTGACGGACGAATGGAGCGGGAGATTGACGGGCGGATCGGTGCGGCGCCTGCAGTGTTGCAGGCTCTGCACCGACCCGTCGTTGTGAAGAGGGAGCTGAGCCAGAAGGCGAAGCTCTCTACTTACTGGTCAATCTACGTTCCCATCCTCACCTATGGTCACGAGTTGTGGGTAGTGACCGAAAGAACAAGATCGCGAATACAAGCGGCCGAAATGGGTTTCCTCCGCAGGGTGTCTGGGCTCTCCCTTAGAGATAGGGTGAGAAGCTCAGTCATCCGGGAGGGGCTCGGAGTAGAACCGCTGCTCCTCCGCATTGAGAGGAGTCAGATGAGGTGGCTCGGGCATCTGGTTAGGATGCCCCCTGGGCGCCTCCCTGGGGAGGTGTTCCGGGCACGTCCCACTGGGAGGAGACCCCGGGGGAGACCCAGGACACGTTGGAGAGACTATGTCTCTCGGCTGGCCTGGGAACGCCTCGGGGTCCCCCCGGAAGAGCTGGAGGAAGTGGCCGGGGACAGAGACGTCTGGGTTTCTCTGCTCAAGCTGCTGCCCCCGCGACCCGACCCCCGGATAAGCGGCAGATGATGGATGGATGGATGGATATATCCTCCACCAACCAGACTTACAACCCCCGACTAGGGTAGCAGAATTTCTAAGCAGCTGTACCCCAAAACTACTATCAAAAATATATAAATTATTGTCTAAGATAGATGACACAATGTCTCTTCCATCCTCAAAATGGGAGGCAGATTTATCCATCAGTTCTGGTCATAGCTTCTAACCACAAATATGTTTGAACACCTTCATAAAGACTCGAAATCCTAATTTACAGCTCATACAATACAAAATCCTTCATAGAACACACTATACAGGACAAAGGATGTTCAGGATGGGTCTAACACACTCAAACATCTGCTCACATTGCACAGATAACACACCTGATGATTATGCACACGCTTTGTGGTTTTCTGCGCCTGTCCAGAAGTTCTGGCTTGAAGTCTGTGAGGACCTGTCAACATGGCTAAAGTGTAGCATCCCTGCATGCCCCACACTGTGCATACTGGGTGACTTAGACAACATCAACATGGAAATTAACTCAGCACACATGGTTGTCACAGTGATATGTATCGCAAAGAAAACTATTCTCATGAACTGGAAAGCGAAGAACAATCTGTGTATTAACCAGTTTAGAAATTTTCTTTTAGATTATATTAGCATGGAAACAATGTCTGCCTCCTCAAAACATCAATTGGCTGAATTTCATTCTCTCTGGTCCCCTCTGATTAGTTTTATCACATAGTGGTGGTGGTGGGTTGCTGGGTGATGGTGGGTCTCAGGCCCAGGCTGCTGCAACTGGTGTGACCGGGTGGTTTGTTTGTTTGTTTTTTGTAGAGGTCCTCCTGGGGGGGGTTGGGTTGAGTGGGGTGGGGCGGGATGGGTACCTTCTGGGGGTACAGTAGCTCCCGGAATATGGTCGCTGCAGGCCCCGAGCCTGGTGGACATCAGGCCCTCCTGCCCATTGTTGGCTCCCAGGTAGCGGGGATGCCTATTGCAGCCAGTCCCTGGCTGCCCTCTCTGGGGGAGAGTAGCTCCCCCGGTATATATCCCCATACCCCTCTCCCTTCTGGCTCCTGTACACAGCACACACTCACACATGAAGGGTTTTGGGGGCGTGTGTGTTCGGTGGGGTGTAGTGGATGGGGCCACGTAGGTGGTCCCCTTTGGTTGCACTCTGCAGTTCCCTGCCCCTGTTTTAATTACACCTTAGACATTACTACTTATCAAACACACTCACACACACACATTAGGTCTTGGGGGGTGGTTACACTGAGTGGCATCTGGTGGGCGGGGCTCTTTGGGTATGTAGGCTGCCCAGAGTGCCGCGCTCCCAGTTCTACAAGTTTGGCTGCCCCTCAATTTTAATTGCTCACTATTAGAAAATATTGAAGAGCCAGAAGGGTGAGGGGAGGGGTCTTCTTCGCACACCCCTGCTTCCTGGTGTCTGCTCGGGGCAGGAGGGGCCAGGAGGATTAATTAATTGTTCTGCTGGTTCGGGGTCTGTGGTGGCTGGGGGGTTGCTGGCCTCCTGGTGTGCCCGCTGCACTACACCCCAGCAGAGTCGAGGGAGGTAGGATGTGTGGATGTGTGGATGTATGGGACGTGAAAGTGTGTGTGGTAATGATTGGGCCTGGATCTGGGACTTGCTGTCGCCTGGCCTGCCTGTGTTTCTCCCGATGGGGCATCAGCGTTGCCTCTCCCCACTGCTCGCGACTTCACCCACCTGTGGGCACGTCTTGACTCCCAGGGCACTTGGCCAGGGGCGCTGGGGCAGGCGCTGACCCACTTTGTGGCTGTCTGGGGCGCTTGGCCCTCCTGGGTATTGGGTGGGGCCTCTGCCGGGGGGTTTGGGGGCGCTCGGGCTCCTGGGGCCCAGGTCCAGTGCACGGCCCATGTCTGGGCGGCTGGGGCCTGGCGGGGTCGGTGGGCTGTTGCCCCTGGTTCCCGGAGTGCCTCTGCCCTATGCTTATGGGGGCTCTTTCCGGGGGCTTCCTCTGCAGTCTTCTGGGTGGATGCGTGGTTGCCCCTGCGGTGGGCTGCCTGGGTTCTGTGCTCTGTGGGGGCTGCTGGTGGCCTGGGTCTTGTGGCCCTCTCTGCCTGCTTCTGATTGCTTGGGGGGGGGCTGTGGATTGTGGCCCTGTACGCTTATACACTCATAACTAAGCACGGTTATCATGTAGGTCCTGTGCCATGGGTGTTGCATGTTCTCACACACACACACACACATTCATTAGTCCAGTAGCATGGTCACTAAGCAGTTGATGTATTATCATGTCGTCTCAGGTCATCTATATCCACAGCTGTGTTGTATGCGATTGCCGCTTCTTGTGCTTGTTTTTGTTTGTTTGTGTGTTTGTTTTTTCTCTGCTTGTCTGCTTTCCGGTGCTCCTGGTGGCGCTAAGGCTGGATTCCCCTCATAGGCCATGGATTGTTGTCTGTTTTATTTTTTACAGGTGTAGCAGCTGGTTGTCTGGTTTTTGTTTCTATTTTTGTTCTGTTTCCTCTTCTTTCCTCTTCTTCTTTCCTTGTCCCCCGGTCCGGTTCAGTTCAGTTCATGTCATATATTGTAAACAGAAATAAATAAATTGGCATCAAGGGGAGCTTTACATTTATAAAACTTCCCTTGGCAAAACAAATCTGTTTGGCATCAAAGGTATTCAGACTACAATTCTTCTGACATAATGCTGAACAGGACAAGGGGAAAAAAAAGTAAAGAAGACAGTTCTGCCGAAAGCCAGGGATAGACCTGTTCTAAGTTCTATACTTTTTAAAAGGGGCGTGTTTATCAACTATGGAATTAGAAGATTTACAAAAATGGTCAAGTGCTAGATCTTCATCTGGGATTTTAACAGTGTCATATAACTATTCAACAGATCAGTTAAAAAAAAGCCTGCTCATGGAGATGTTTCAGGATCTGGATACCAAGCGTGGACCTAATGTTTTCATTTTTGCAATTCTGATACAGGCTATTGAGCAGTGATAACTAACACCAAGTTCGGATACTGCCGATTTTCTACCTTTGATTTGTTAAGATTGAGCCAATCAGGGACAACCTTGAAGGATCTCTTTGGTTTTGTAGGATCTGTAATTACCTGAGAAAGGTTGATATTGGTACACACCTTTTTTAAATGATCAGAGGCAGAGTTCAACTTGTTTAAATTAAAATTGCCACACAGAGATTGGGTTTAGGCCACATGCACACAGAATGACATCAACAAATATAAGAAATATTAAACATTTACACATAGATTTTTGAATATATGTAGAGGAATGATACTTTGAAATGTGCTCATTGCGGAGTTATGATCAGTTGAGTAATGAAGGTTGAACTATTCTGGGAAAGAGGTTCTATTCCCAGCATCATGATGGACACTCCTGATATAGAAGGTTTCGCTAACGCATTGGAATTGTTTTACTATTTTCATATGCATGTGCAATGAAGAATTGCTTGCTGCTGATAAATGCAAAGAAGAACAGCTTACACATAGATGCTCACATATAGGCTGCTGAATGCAATGAAGACCTGCTTATCAAGTAAAGTTCAATGTCAATGTGTAATATTCAATTAGGATTTGCAAAACAGTGAAGTTAAACAATGAATGGGTCCATAGTCGGTATGAGAAGACTACAGGAATATTTACCTGGGTGTACGTTCAAACAGAGATGAGAAAATTGCGATAAATAATTGTTTGTTTGTTTGTTTGTTAGTATGTATATGAATGTTATGTGTATAAACTGTGTTGAGTTATAGTTACTCAGTAGTGTCTCAGTGAAACAACCGACGGGGGAAGCCTTGCGGTGACAACAAAAGCAGTGTTTTACTGATCAGTCAAGTTGCTCCAGTGTACTCCATACAAACTGGTTGGCTACTGAAGGGATAGAAAATGGGGAATACTTGTTTTAAAGCAAACAAGGAATTAGATGGGAAAAATACATGTTTTAACGGGACCCAGACAATATTAAATACTCAGACAGATGGGAGAAGAAGTGTAGTTTTGTAGGAAATCACAAAATTATTACATAGAATTAGTGAAATCAATTGAAGAATGCCTTTCTGAAGAGCTGTTTACCACAGATGAGCAGCTTTGCGACCAAGCACATTGTAGATCGCTTTACTGCCAAAATGATCTAATTTAATGGATTGGTTTAGACATACATAACAGCATTTTAAGAACAAAGAGAGAAACAAAAAGGGACAACGCTTCATGGTGGAAGGGGATGTATAAATAACTGTGTATATGATGAAGGGGGTGGCAACACCCATTCCGAAATCCCGCCATTCCGACATCCCGCTATTCCGACATCCCACCATTCCGACATCCCACCATTCTGACATCCCACCATTCCGACATGCAAACGTCCCACCATTCCGACATCCCACCATTGCGACATCCCGCTATTCTGACGTTCAAATGTCCCACCATTCCGACAAGGCTTTCCGTATAAGGAAATGTGTGTTACTCAACAGGTGAGTCCCTTCTTTCTGTTCATGCAATTTATATGTTTAACACATGTTTATTGACAAGCGTTATTAAAAACACAAAGTCTCGGCAACTGGAGGAGGAGAAGCAGTCCGCGGTGGTTTTCAATCACACACTCCAATGCCACTTGTTTCAACTTCCGAAAATTTAATCCAGGAAAAAAAGGCTTACAAACATGGACCAAAACGGCTCCATAACACGCACAAGAATCCAAAAGAAACGAAAGTTAACTAAAAGAAAGCAAATAAACAGTATGAAGTGGTCAAAATTGGTTTTACGCATGCCTATGTGCGTCTGGCACATGCGTCTTCGGGCTCTCCCACGTTGGTTTGTGGATGAAAGCTATATGTTCAGCTGTAATGTCATGTAAAAACAATCTCTACATGACATTTACTCCCAGGTGTGACCAGTTAGGTCCTTAAGATATCAACAGGCTGTATAAAGCTACAACCGTTGCGGCTGTGTGTTTGTGCCAAATGCGCAAAACCCATCCGCGCTTCCCAAAATTGGAGTGAGTACTCATAAATCACGTGAATAACATGAATAAACATTTTTACTGCATTTTGTTGTGTTTTATACGTTCTATGCTGTCATTTCTCTCTTCTCCTATTGGCAAGGCAAGGCAGAGTGCTCGCAACTGTGTCCTGTGCAGTAGCCGTGATATCTGTAATTGCAATTATTACTTTTGCATATGATGACAGCGTGCAAAAGACGCATGGGCTCTGTGGAGAGCTCCGCTCCAGCTGGCTGCTGTGACAGCTCACTGACACTGTATTTCTGCTTAATCAGTTTCAGTCTCGCCAGAGTTACATTAATATCTGTATTTTTATATTTGAAATTCAGGGGATTTTGATAATAGATTATTAAAGTTTGTTTGCGAGGCTGTGGCCTCTGCATTGGCAAAGCTTGTGCGCCAAACTTTAGGGCGTATTTGCGCCGGCATATCATTAGTGCAAAATGTTTTGGGTAAAAAATAGGCTATTAAAAGGAACTGTCGGAATGGCGGTATGTTAAAAAAAACAAAAAACATACCGCCATTCCGACCATAGGAGGAAAAAAGTGTCGGAATGGTGGGACGTTTGATAAAAAATTAAGTGTCGCCATTCCGACAATTGGAGACCCATGTCGGAATGGCGAGATGTCGGAATAGCAGCATGTAACCATGATGAAGGAGAGACCATTTGAGCAGCACAGCCATTTCGCAGCACAGGGACAGCAATCCAAGTTACAGGATCTCCCACGTGGTATCACCTGTCACATTGTGTCAAGGCATCAAAAGAAGAAAAAATCACCAAACTCAAGGACAAAAAGACGAAGACTCCGGTGAACGAAGACAGAGGACTGACAAACCAGAAATACAAAAGGATTCTCGATATCAAGATCCAGCAGAAGAGGCTAACAATGCCACGAACACTTACGATGCTGGGAATGATGCCAGCAATGAACAGAGAAGAAGATTCAGTGTCATCAATCTGCATTACGTGCCTCTAATGAGGGGGTGAATATAGAATCCTCAACGATTACAACGTCTCTGGGAACTGTGACAACAACAAGGTTTAAACCATTTTGATATATATTGTAACCTATTGTCTAAGGAATAGTGCTGAAAATGAGGTAAATCTAATCCACCACTGTCCTTGGTCTTCTGTAGGGTTTTTAAACTAATACGTGGTGGTTTGTTTTTCCACAGAAATTTGGAGATGCATGAATCTAGTGACTTAAACCAGATCATTGAGAACAAATAGTTAACTTTTGGTAGTATCATCATTTTAATGGATGTAACTCTCCCCATAAGTGATATAGGTAAGGACTTCCAACGAGAGATCATCCTCTACTGTCTTTAATAATTGCACATAATTTAGCTTTGTTAGCTCTGAGAGCCTGGAGGAAATGTTTATGCCTAAATATCTAATATTTCCTGACTGTAAAGTGATCGCAGGTATATTATGGACCCTACAGTTAATGGGCAGAACTGTGGTCTTAGACCAGTTGATAGAGTAGTCAGAAAGTGCTGAGAATTTATTTATGAGTGTGATCGTGTGACTGAGAGACGTCTGTGAGTTCTGAAGGAAAAGTAATACATCATCAGCATAAAGACTTATTTTATGCTCAATATTTTGGGATTAATTACTCACAAACGGGTAAGAAAAGGTAGTATTGCCAGACCATACATGATCAAAACAGGGAGTGGAGGTGGTTCAGCTGCAAGGTGTGAATGTCTGACTATAGTTTGTAAAAAGCGGGTAAGATAAGGTGCGAATGCCCGACAATGTATGATCAAAAGAGGGAGCGGAGGTTTTTGGCTACAAGAAGGTTTGAATGTCCGACCATAGTTTGTAAAAAGCGGGTAAGAAAAGGTTACCATACATCATCAAAAGCAGGAGTGGATGTGTTTGGCTACAAGAAGATTTGAATGTCCATCAATAATTGCTTTAAAACATGAAAGAAAATTTTCGAATATCAAACCGCACATGATCATAAGCGGGAGAGGAGTTGTTCAACTGCAAGAAGGTGTGAATGTCCACCCATAATTACTGAAAAATGGGTAAGAAAAGGTGAAAATGCCCAACCATACATCATCAAAAGCAGGAGTGGATGTGTTCGGCTACAAGAAGGTTTGAATGTCCGACCATAGTTTGTAAAAAGCGGGTAAGAAAAGGTTCGAATGCCCGAACATAGACCATCAAAAGAGGGAGCGGAGGTGTTCCGCTGTAAGAAGGTGTAAATGTCCGACCATAGTTTGTAAAAAGCGGGTAAGAAAAGGTTCAAATGCCTGACTATACACAATCAAAAGCGGGAGCGGAGGTGTTCGGCTACAAGAAGGTGTGAAAGTTCAACCATGGTTTGTAAAAAGCTGCTAAGAAAAGGTTCGAATGCCCGAATATATACCATCAAAAGCGGAAGCGGAGGTGTTCGGCTGCAAGAAGGTGTGAACGTCCGACCAAAGTTTGCAAAAAGCAGTTAAGAAAAGGTTCGAATGCCCGAATATATACCATCAAAAGCGGGAGCAGAGCTGTTCGACTGCAAGTAGGTGTGAATGTCCAGCCATAATTACTCACAAACGGGTAAGAAAAGGTAGTATTGCCAGACCATTCATGATCAAAACAGGGAGCTGAGGTGGTTCAGCTGCAAGGTGTGAATGTCTGACTATAGTTTGTAAAAAGCGGGTAAGACAAGGTGCGAATGCCCGACAATGTATGATCAAAAGAGGGCGTGGAGGTCTTCGGCTTCAAGGTCTGAATGTCCAACCATAATTTCTAAAAACCGGGTAAGAAAAGGCTCGAAAGCGGGAGCGGGAGGTTTTCAGCTGCAAATCCTTCACTCAAACCAAGTGAAAACTGCTTTGTCCTTCATATTTATCAATGTCTAGATCGACTTCAACAAAGAACAACATTGTACTTTGCAGTAAAGAAAGAGCAAATCAAAAGGTTTAGGAATCCGATTATTGATTTTACTATAAATGAATGCTTTCACTCAAACTATGTTAAAACTACTTTGTCCTTCATATTTATCAATGTCTAGATTGACTTCAACAAAGAACAACACTGGATTTTGCAGTAGAAGAAAGAGCATCACTGAAGGATCAGTAATCCGAGAATAAGCTTATTTTCATACGTTCTGCATGATTTGGGATTTTATGTATAAAATGAATTCCTTCACTCAAACCAAGTGAAAACTGCTTTGTCCTTCATATTTATCAATGTCTAGATTTACTTCAAAAAAGAACAACATTGTATTTTGCAGTAGTAGACAGAGCAACACTTGAAGGAACAGGAATCCGAGAATAAGCTTATTTTCATACGTTCTGCATGATTTGGGATTTTATGTATAAAATGAATTCCTTTACTCAAACTATGTTAAAACTGCTTTGTCCTTCATATTTATCAATGTCTAGATTGACTTCAACAAAGAACAACATTGTATTTTGCAGTAGAAGAAATAGCAACACTGAAGGATCAGGAATCCGAAAACACGCTTATTTTCATACGTTCTGCTTGATTTGGGATTTTGCTATAAAATTAATTCCTTCACTCAAACAAAGTGGAAACTGCTTTGTCCTTCATATTTATCAATGTCTATATCGATTTCAACAAAGAACAAGGCTGTATTTTGCAGTATAGGAAAGAGCAACACTGGAGGATCAGGAATCCGAGAATAAGCTTACTTTCATGAGTCCTGCACGATTTCGGATTTTCCTATAAAATGAATTGCTTTGCTCAAACCAAGTTAAAATTGCTTTGTCCTTCATAGTTATCCATGTCTAAAATGTATCAAGCATAAAGTTCCTCATATTACCCTGAATGAGAAAGAAGCATCCCTTTGTTTGAGCAATACGTTCCTTTTGCGGAGTTATGCATGATTTCGGATTTTGCTATAAAATTCATTCCTTCACACCTTTTTTTTCCCACCACATTTTATAGATTATGGTTGGAAATTTCACCCACTCTAATCCGAAGACCTCTCCTCCCGCTTTTGTTAATATATTTGAACTTTAGTTGGACATTCACCCCTTTTTGCAGCTAAACCACCTCCGCTCCCTGTTTTGATCATGTATGGTCTGGCAATACTACCTTTTCTTACCCGTTTGTGAGTAATTATGGCAGGACATTCACACCTACTTGCAGTCGAACAGCTCTGCTCCCGCTTTTGATTATGTTTGGTTGGATATTCGAACCTTTTCTTAACTGCTTTTTACAAACTTTGGTCGGACGTTCACACCTTGCAGCCGAACACCTCCGCTTCCACTTTTGATGGTGTATATTCGGGCATTCGAACCTTTTCTTACCAGCTTTTTACAAACCATGGTTGGACTTTCACACCTTCTTGTAGCCGAACAACTCCGCTCCCCCTATTGATTGTGTACAGTCGGGTATTTTAACCTTTTCTTACCCGTTTTTTACAAACCATGGTCGGACTTTCAAACCTTCTTGTAGCCCAAAACATCCACTCCTGCTTTTGATGATGTATGTTTGGGCATTTGCACCTTTTCTTACCCATTTTTCAGTAATTATGGGTGGACATTCACACCTTCTTGCAGCTGAACACCTCCTCTCCCGCTTATGATGGTGTATAGTCGGGCTTTCAAGCCTTTTCTTACCCGGTTTTTACAAATTATAGTTGGACATTCAGACCTTCTTACAGCCGAAAACCTCCACTCCCTCTTTTGATCATACATTGTTGGGCATTAGCACCTTTTCTTACCCGCTTTTTACAAACCATAGTCGGACTTTCACATCTTTTAGTAGCCGAACAACTCCGCTCCCGCTATTGATTGTGTACAGTCGGGTATTTTAACCTTTTCTTACCCGCTTTTTACCAACTATGGTCGGACATTCACACCTTCTTACAGCGGAACACCTCCGCTCCCTCTTTTGATGGTGTATGTTCGGGCAGTCAAACCTTTTCTTACCTGCTTTTTACAAACTATGGTCAGACATTCAACCCTTCTTGGAGCCGAACACATCCACTCCTGCTTTTGATTATGTATAGTTGGGCATTCGCACCTTTTCTTACCCATTTTTCAGTAATTATGGGTGTACATTCACACCTTCTTGCAGCCGAACACCTCCGCTCTCTCTTTTGATCATACATTTTCGGGCATTCGCACCTTTTCTTACCCGCTTTTTACAAACCATGGTCGGACTTTCACACCTTTTAGTAGCCGAACAACTCCGCACCCGCTACTGATTGTGTACAGTCGGGTATTTTAACCTTTTCTTACCCGTTTTTTACCAACTATGGTCGGACATTAACACCTTCTTACAGCGGAACACCTCCGCTCCCTCCTTTGATGGTGTATGTTTGGGCATTTGAACCTTTTCTTACCCGCTTTTTACAAACTATGGTCAGACGTTCAAACCTTCTTGTAGCCGAACATATCCACTCCTGCTTTTGATGATGTATGGTTGGGCATTCGAACCTACTTGTTGCCCGCTTTTCATTAATTATGGGTGGACATTCACACCTTGTCTCAGCCAAACACCTCCGCTCCCTGTTTTGATCATGTATGGTTTGACATTCGCACCTTTGCTTACCTTCTTTTTATACTGATTGCTCAAGATTAAGTTGTTCTTTCTCAAACTACAAAATTTTTTTAATTGTTGAAACTTGATTTGAAGTGGATAAATAAGGAAGACAAACAGTTTTAAGTCAGGCTGATAGCAATTAATTTTATAGCAAAATCTGTATTTCGTCATTTGTCGAGAGATGCTTATTGCTGAAGAAGTTCTTTCTCATTCTAAAAAGTACAACGTTGTTTATCATTGAAACTTGATTAGACATGAATAAATATGAAGGACAAAGCAGTCTTAACTTGGTTTGAGTTAAGGAATTCGTTTTATAGGAGAATCCGAATTCGTGCATAACTCGTAAAATAGAGCTTATTTTCGGATTCCTAAAGAATGAGTCTGGTTCTTTCTCATAATACAAAGTTTGTTGTTTATTGTTGAAACTTCATCAGACCGTTAGATATAGTCGGACTCACCTCGACGCACGGCTTGGGATCTGGAACCAGTACTCTTGAGAGGGGTTGGACTCTCTTCCACTCTGGAGTTGCCCGTGGTGAGAGGCGCAGAGCAGGTGTGGGCATACTTATTGCCCCCCGGCTGTGTGCCAGTACATTGGGGTTTACCCCAGTGAACGAGAGGGTAGCCTCCCTCCGCCTTTGGGTGGGGGGACGAGTCCTGACTGTTGTTTGTGCCTATGCGCCAAACAGCAGTTCAGAGTACCTACCCTTTTTGGAGTCTCTGGGGGAGGCACTGGAGAATGCTCCTACCGGAGACTCCCTCATTCTGCTGGGGGACTTCAATGCTCACGTGGGCAATGACAGTGAGACCTGGAGGGGTGTGATTGGGAGGAACGGCCCCCCCGATCTGAATCAGAGTGGTGTTATGTTGTTGGACTTCTGTGCCAGTCATAGACTGTCCATAACGAACACCATGTTCAGGCATAAGGGTGTCCATATGTGCACTTGGCACCAGGACACCCTTGGCCGCAGTTCGATGATCGACTTTGTGGTTGTATCATCGGACTTGCGGCCGTATGTCCTGGACACTCGGGTGAAGAGAGGGGCGGAGCTGTCAACTGATCACCACCTGGTGGTGAGTTGGCTCCGCTGGTGGGGGAGGATGCCGATCAGACCTGGCAGGCCCAAACGTATTGTGAGGGTCTGCTGGGAGCGTTTGTCAGAATCCCCCGTCAGAAGGAGCTTTAACTCCCACCTCCGGCAGAGCTTCAACCATATTTGAGGTGGGGGACATTGAGTCCGAATGGGCCATGTTCCGTGACTCCATTGCCGAGGCAGCTGGTCGGAGTTATGGCCGTAAGGTGGTCGGTGCCTGTCGTGGCGGCAACCCTCGAACCTGCTGGTGGACACCAGTGGTGAGGGAAGCCGTCAAGCTGAAGAAGGAGTCCTATCGGGCCTTTTTGGCCAGTGGGACCCTGGAAGAAGCTGATAGGTACCGACGGGCCAGACGGGCCACGGCTTTGGCGGTTGCTGAGGCAAAAACTCTGGCCTGGGAGGAGTTCGGTGAGACCATGGAGAACGATTTCCGGACGGCCTCGAAAAGATTCTGGTCCACCATCCGGCGTCTCAGGGGGGGGGAAGCGGCTCACAGTCAACACTGTTTACAGTGGGGACGGGGCTTTGCTGACCTCAACTAGGGATGTTGTGAGTCGGTGGGGGGAGTACTTCGAGGAACTCCTCAATCCTACCAACACGTGCTCGGAAGAGGCAGAGTCGGAGAGCTCGGAGACGGGGCCTCCCATTTCTGGGGCTGAGGTTGCCGAGGTGGTTAAAAAGCTCCTCGGTGGCAAGGCCCCGGGGGTGGATGAGGTCCGTCCTGAGTTTCTCAAGGCTCTGGATGTTGTAGGGCTGTCTTGGCTGACACGCCTCTGCAGTATCGCGTGGACATCGGGGACAGTGCCTCTGGACTGGCAGATTGGGGTGGTGGTCCCCCTCTTTAAAAAGGGGGACCGGAGGGTGTGTTCCAACTATAGGGGTATCACACTCCTCAGCCTCCCTGGTAAGGTCTATTCGGGGGTATTGGAGAGGAGGATCCGTCGGATAATCGAGCCTCGGATTCAGGAGATGCAGTGTGGCTTTCGTCCTGGCCGTGGAACAGTGGACCAGCTCTATACCCTCGGCAGGATCCTGGAGGGTGCATGGGAGTTCGCCCAACCAGTCTACATGTGTTTTGTGGACTTGGAAAAAGCGTTCGACCGTGTCCCTCGTGGAGTCCTGTGGGGGGTGCTCCGGGAATATGGAGTGCCGGACCCCTTGATAGGGGCCGTTCGGTCTCTGTATGACCGGTGCCAGAGTTTGGTCCGCATTGCCGGCAGTAAGTCGGATACGTTTCCGGTGAGAGTTGGACTCCGTCAGGGCTGCCCTTTGTCACCGATTCTGTTCCTAACTTTTATGGACAGAATTTCTAGGCGGAGCCAGGGCGTTGAGGGTGTCCCATTTGGCGACCTCAGAATCGGGTCTCTGCTTTTTGCAGATGATGTGGTTCTGTTAGCGTCGTCAGGCCGTGACCTTCAGCTCTCACTGGAGTGATTCGCAGCCGAGTGTGAAGCGGCTGGGATGAGAATCAGCACCTCCAAATCCGAGACTATGGTTCTCAGCCGGAAAAGAGTGGAATGCTCTCTCCGGGTCGGGAATGAGATCCTTCCCCAAGAGGAGGAGTTCAAGTATCTCGGGGTCTTGTTCACGAGTGACGGACGAATGGAGCGGGAGATTGACGAGCGGATCGGTGCGGCGCCTGCAGTGTTGCAGGCTCTGCACCGACCCGTCGTTGTGAAGAGGGAGCTGAGCCAGAAGGCGAAGCTCTCTACTTACTGGTCAATCTACGTTCCCTATGGTCACGAGTTGTGGGTAGTGACCGAAAGAACAAGATCGCGAATACAAGCGGCCGAAATGGGTTTCCTCCGCAGGGTGTCTGGGCTCTCCCTTAGAGATAGGGTGAGAAGCTCAGTCATCCGGGAGGGGCTCGGAGTAGAACCGCTGCTCCTCCGCATTGAGAGGAGTCAGATGAGGTGGCTCGGGCATCTGGTTAGGATGCCTCCCTGGGGAGGTGTTCCGGGCACGTCCCACTGGGAGGAGACCCCGGGGGAGACCCAGGACACGTTGGAGAGACTATGTCTCTCGGCTGGCCTGGGAACGCCTCGGGGTCCCCCCGGAAGAGCTGGAGGAAGTGGCCGGGGACAGAGACGTCTGGGTTTCTCTGCTCAAGCTGCTGCCCCCGCGACCCGACCCCCGGATAAGCGGCAGATGATGGATGGATGGATGGATATATCCTCCACCAACCAGACTTACAACCCCCGACTAGGGTAGCAGAATTTCTAAGCATCTGTACCCCAAAACTACTATCAAAAATATATAAATTATTGTCTAAGATAGATGACACAATGTCTCTTCCATCCTCAAAATGGGAGGCAGATTTATCCATCAGTTCTGGTCATAGCTTCTAACCACAAATATGTTTGAACACCTTCATAAAGACTCGAAATCCTAATTTCCAGCTCATACAATACAAAATCCTTCATAGAACATACTATACAGGACAAAGGATGTTCAGGATGGGTCTAACACACTCAAACATCTGCTCACATTGCACAGATAACACACCTGATGATTATGCACACGCTTTGTGGTTTTCTGCGCCTGTCCAGAAGTTCTGGCTTGAAGTCTGTGAGGACCTATCAACATGGCTAAAGTGTAGCATCCCTGCTTGCCCCACACTGTGCATACTGGGTGACTTAGACAACATCAACATGGAAATTAACTCAGCACACATGGTTGTCACAGTGTTATGTATCGCAAAGAATGTTTTCATGAACTGGAAAGCGAAGAACAATCTGTGTATTAACCAGTTTAGAAATTTTCTTTTAGATTATATGAGCATGGAAACAATGTCTGCCTCCTCAAAACATCAATTGGCTGAATTTCATTCTCTCTGGTCCCCTCTGATTAGTTTTATCACATAGTGGTGGTGGTGGGTTGCTGGGTGATGGTGGGTCTCAGGCCCGGGCTGCTGCGACTGGTGTGACCGGGTGGTTTGTTTGTTTGTTTTTTGTAGAGGTCCTCCTGGGTGGGGTTGGGTTGAGTGGGGTGGGGCGGGATGGGTACGTTCTGGGGGTACAGTAGCTCCCGGAATATGGTCGCTGCAGGCCCCGAGCCTGGTGGACATCAGGCCCTCCTGCCCATTGTTGGCTCCCAGGTAGCGGGGATGCCTATTGCAGCCAGTCCCTGGCTGCCCTCTCTGGGGGAGAGTAGCTCCCCCGGTATATATCCCCATACCCCTCTCCCTTCTGGCTCCTCTACACAGCACACACTCACACATGAAGGGTTTTGGGGGCGTGTGTGTTCGGTGGGGTGTAGTGGATGGGGCCACGTAGGTGGTCCCCTTTGGTTGCACTCTGCAGTTCCCTGCCCCTGTTTTAATTACACCTTAGACATTACTACTTATCAAACACACTCACACACACACATTAGGTCTTGGGGGGTGGTTACACTGAGTGGCATCTGGTGGGCGGGGCTCTTTGGGTATGTAGGCTGCCCAGAGTGCCGCGCTCCCAGTTCTACAAGTTTGGCTGCCCCTCAATTTTAATTGCTCACTATTAGAAAATATTGAAGAGCCAGAAGGGTGAGGGGAGGGGACTTCTTCGCACACCCCTGCTTCCTGGTGTCTGCTCGGGGCAGGAGGGGCCAGGAGGATTAATTAATTGTTCTGCTGGTTCGGGGTCTGTGGTGGCTGGGGGGTTGCTGGCCTCCTGGTGTGCCCGCTGCACTACACCCCAGCAGAGTCGAGGGAGGTAGGATGTGTGGATGTGTGGATGTATGGGACGTGAAAGTGTGTGTGGTAATGATTTGGCCTGGATCTGGGACTTGCTGTCGCCTGGCCTGCCTGTGTTTCTCCCGATTGGGCATCAGCGTTGCCTCTCCCCACTGCTCGCGACTTCACCCACCTGTGGGCACGTCTTGACTCCCAGGGCACTTGGCCAGGGGCGCTGGGGCAGGCGCTGACCCACTTTGTGGCTGTCTGGGGCGCTTGGCCCTCCTGGGTATTGGGTGGGGCCTCTGCCGGGGGGTTTGGGGGCGCTCGGGCTCCTGGGGCCCAGGTCCCGGAGTGCCTCTGCCCTATGCTTATGGGGGCTCTTTCCGGGGGCTTCCTCTGCAGTCTTCTGGGTGGATGCGTGGTTGCCCCTGCGGTGGGCTGCCTGGGTTCTGTGCTCTGTGGGGGCTGCTGGTGGCCTGGGTCTTGTGGCCCTCTCTGCCTGCTTCTGATTGCTTGGGGGGGGGCTGTGGATTGTGGCCCTGTACGCTTATACACTCATAACTAAGCACGGTTATCATGTAGGTCCTGTGCCATGGGTGTTGCATGTTCTCACACACACACACACACATTCATTAGTCCAGTAGCATGGTCACTAAGCAGTTGATGTATTATCATGTCGTCTCAGGTCATCTATATCCACAGCTGTGTTGTATGCGATTGCCGCTTCTTGTGCTTGTTTTTGTTTGTTTGTGTGTTTGTTTTTTCTCTGCTTGTCTGCTTTCAGGTGCTCCTGGTGGCGCTAAGGCTGGATTCCCCTCATAGGCCATGGATTGTTGTCTGTTTTGTTTTTTACAGGTGTAGCAGCTGGTTGTCTGGTTTTTGTTTCTATTTTTGTTCTGTTTCCTCTTCTTTCCTCTTCTTCTTTCCTTGTCCCCCGGTCCGGTTCAGTTCAGTTCATGTCATATATTGTAAACAGAAATAAATAAATGGGCATCAAGGGGAGCTTTACATTTATAAAACTTCCCTTGGCAAAACAAATCTGTTTGGCATCAAAGGTATTCAGATTACAATTCTTCTGACATAATGCTGAACAGGACAAGGGGAAAAAAAAGTAAAGAAGACAGTTCTGCCGAAAGCCAGGGATAGACCTGTTCTAAGTTCTATACTTTTTAAAAGGGGCGTGTTTATCAACTATGGAATTAGAAGATTTACAAAAATGGTCAAGTGCTAGATCTTCATCTGGGATTTTAACAGTGTCATATAACTATTCAACAGATCAGTTAAAAAAAAGCCTGCTCATGGAGATGTTTCAGGATCTGGATACCAAGCGTGGACCTAATGTTTTCATTTTTGCAATTCTGATACAGGCTATTGAGCAGTGATAACTAACACCAAGTTCAGATACTGCGGATTTTCTACCTTTGATATGTTAAGATTGAGCTGATCAGGGACAACCTTGAAGGATCTCTTTGGTTTTGTAGGATCAGTAATTACCTGAGAAAGGTTGATATTGGTACACACCTTTTTTAAATGATCAGAGGCAGAGTTCAACTTGTTTAAATTAAAATTGCCACACAGAGATTGGGTTTAGGCCACATGCACACAGAATGACATCAACAAATATAAGAAATATTAAACATTTACACATAGATTTTTGAATACATGTAGAGGAATGATACTTTGAAATGTGCTCATTGCGAAGTTATGATCAGTTGAGTAATGAAGGTTGAACTATTCTAGGAAAGAGGTTCTATTCCCAGCATCATGATGGACACTCCTGATATAGAAGGTTTCGCTAACGCATTGGAATTGTTTTACTATTTTCATATGCATGTGCAATGAAGAATTGCTTGCTGCTGATAAATGCAAAGAAGAACAGCTTACACATAGATGCTCACATATAGGCTGCTGAATGCAATGAAGACCTGCTTATCAAGTAAAGTTCAATGTCAATGTGTAATATTCAATTAGGATTTGCAAAACAGTGAAGTTAAACAATGAATGGGTCCATAGTCGGTATGAGAAGACTACAGGAATATTTACCTGGGTGTACGTTCAAACAGAGATGAGAAAATTGCGATAAATAATTGTTTGTTTGTTTGTTAGTATGTATAGGAATGTTATGTGTATAAACTGTGTTGAGTTATAGTTACTCAGTAGTGTCTCAGTGAAACAACCGACGGGGGAAGCCTTGCGGTGACAACAAAAGCAGTGTTTTACTGATCAGTCAAGTTGCTCCAGTGTACTCCATACAAACTGGTTGGCTACTGAAGGGATAGAAAATGGGGAATACTTGTTTTAAAGCAAACAAGGAATTAGATGGGAAAAATACATGTTTTAACGGGACCCAGACAATATTAAATACTCAGACAGATGGGAGAAGAAGTGTAGTTTTGTAGGAAATCACAAAATTATTACATAGAATTAGTGAAATCAATTGAAGAATGCCTTTCTGAAGAGCTGTTTACCACAGATGAGCAGCTTTGCGACCAAGCACATTGTAGATCGCTTTACTGCCAAAATGATCTAATTTAATGGATTGGTTTAGACATGCATAACAGCATTTTAAGAACAAAGAGAGAAACAAAAAGGGTCAACGCTTCATGGTGGAAGGGGATGTATAAATAACTGTGTATATGATGAAGGGGGTGGCAACACCCATTCCGAAATCCCGCCATTCCGACATCCCGCTATTCTGACATCCCACCATTCCGACATACCACCATTCCGACATACCACCATTCCGACATGCAAACGTCCCACCATTCCGACATCCCACCATTGCGACATCCCGCTATTCTGACGTTCAAATGTCCCACCATTCCGACAAGGCTTTCCGTATAAGGAAATGTGTGTTACTCAACAGGTGAGTCCCTTCTTTCTGTTCATGCAATTTATATGTTTAACACATGTTTATAGACAAGCGTTATTAAAAACACAAAGTCTCGGCAACTGGAGGAGGAGAAGCAGTCCGCGGTGGTTTTCAATCACACACTCCAATGCCACTTGTTTCAACTTCCGAAAATTTAATCCAGGAAAAAAAGGCTTACAAACATGGACCAAAACGGCTCCATAACACGCACAAGAATCCAAAAGAAACGAAAGTTAACTAAAAGAAAGCAAATAAACAGTATGAAGTGGTCAAAATTGGTTTTACGCATGCCTATGTGCGTCTGGCACATGCGTCTTCGGGCTCTCCCACGTTGGTTTGTGGATGAAAGCGAAATGTTCAGCTGTAATGTCATGTAAAAACAATCTCTACATGACATTTACTCCCAGGTGTGACCAGTTAGGTCCTTAAGATATCAACAGGCTGTATAAAGCTACAACCGTTGCGGCTGTGTGTTTGTGCCAAATGCGCAAAGCCCATCCGCGCTTCCCAAAATTGGAGTGAGTACTCATAAATCACGTGAATAACATGAATAAACGTTTTTACTGAATTTTGTTGTGTTTTATACGTTCTATGCTGTCATTTCTCTCTTCTCCTATTGGCAAGGCAAGGCAGAGTGCTCGCAACTGTGTCCTGTGCAGTAGCCGTGATATCTGTAATTGCAATTATTACTTTTGCATATGATGACAGCGTGCAAAAGACGCATGGGCTCTGTGGAGAGCTCCGCTCCAGCTGGCTGCTGTGACAGCTCACTGACACTGTATTTCTGCTTAATCAGTTTCAGTCTCGCCAGAGTTACATTAATATCTGTATTTTTATATTTGAAATTCAGGGGATTTTGATAATAGATTATTAAAGTTTGTTTGCGAGGCTGTGGCCTCTGCATGTGCAAAGCTTGTGCGCCAAACTTTAGGGCGTATTTGCGCCGGCATATCATTAGTGCAAAATGTTTTGGGTAAAAAAATAGGCTATTAAAAGGAACTGTCGGAATGTTAAAATAAAAACAAAAAACATACCGCCATTCCGACCATAGGAGGAAAAAAGTGTCGGAATGGTGGGACGTTTGATAAAAAATTAAGTGTCGCCATTCCGACAATTGGAGACCCATGTCGGAATGGCGAGATGTCGGAATGGCAGCATGTAACCATGATGAAGGAGAGACCATTTGAGCAGCACAGCCATTTCGCAGCACAGGGACAGCAGTCCAAGTTACAGGATCTCCCACGTGGTATCACCTGTCACATTGTGTCAAGGCATCAAAAGAAGAAAAAATCACCAAACTCAAGGACAAAAAGACAAAGACTCCGGTGAACGAAGACAGAGGACTGACAAACCAGAAATACAAAAGGATTCTCGATATCAAGATCCAGAAGAAGAGGCTAACAATGCCACGAACACTTACGATGCTGGGAATGATGCCAGCAATGAACAGAGAAGAAGATTCAGTGTCATCAATCTGCATTACGTGCCTCTAATGAGGGGGTGAATATAGAATCCTCAACGATTACAACGTCTCTGGGAACTGTGACAACAACAAGGTTTAAACCATTTTGATATATATTGTAACCTATTGTCTAAGGAATAGTGCTGAAAATGAGGTAAATCTAATCCACCACTGTCCTTGGTCTTCTGTAGGGTTATTAAACTAATACGTGGTGGTTTGTTTTTCCACAGAAATTTGGAGATGCATGAATCTAGTGACTTAAACCAAGTAGCAGATGGTTTTATGGGGATCATTGAGAACAAATAGTTAACTTTTGGTAGTATCATCATTTTAATGGATGTAACTCTCCCCATAAGTGATATAGGTAAGGACTTCCAATGAGAGATCGTTCTCTACTGTCTTTAATAATTGCACATAATTTAGCTTTGTTAGCTCTGAGAGCCTGGAGGAAATGTTTATGCCTAAATATCTAATATTTCCTGACTGTAAAGTGATCGCAGGTATATTATGGACCCTACAGTTAATGGGCAGAACTGTGGTCTTAGACCAGTTGATAGAGTAGTCAGAAAGTGCTGAGAATTTATTTATGAGTGTGATCGTGTGACTGAGAGACGTCTGTGAGTTCTGAAGGAAAAGTAATACATCATCAGCATAAAGACTTATTTTATGCTCAATATTTTGGGATTAATTACTCACAAACGGGTAAGAAAAGGTAGTATTGCCAGACCATACATGATCAAAACAGGGAGCGGAGGTGGTTCAGCTGCAAGGTGTGAATGTCTGACTATAGTTTGTAAAAAGCGGGTAAGATAAGGTGCGAATGCCCGACAATGTATGATCAAAAGAGGGAGCGGAGGTTTTCGGCTGCAAGAAGGTCTGAATGTCCACCCAAAATTCCTGAAAAATGGGTAAAAAAAGGGTGCGAATGCCAAACCATACATCATCAAAAGCAGGAGTGGATGTGTTCGGCTACAAGAAGATTTGAATGTCCATCAATAATTGCTTTAAAACATGAAAGAAAATTTTCGAATATCAAACCGCACATGATCATAAGCGGGAGAGGAGTTGTTCAGCTGCAAGAAGGTGTGAATGTCCACCCATAATTACTGAAAAATGGGTAAGAAAAGGTGAAAATGCCCAACCATACATCATCAAAAGCAGGAGTGGATGTGTTCGGCTACAAGAAGGTTTGAATGTCCGTCCATAGTTTGTAAAAAGCGGGTAAGAAAAGGTTCGAATGCCCGAACATAGACCATCAAAAGAGGGAGCGGAGGTGTTCCGCTGTAAGAAGGTGTAAATGTCCGACCATAGTTGGTAAAAAGCGGGTAAGAAAAGGTTCGAATGCCCGAATATATACCATCAAAAGCGGAAGCGGAGGTGTTCGGCTGCAAGAAGGTGTGAACGTCCGACCAAAGTTTGTAAAAAGCAGTTAAGAAAAGGTTCGAATATCCAAGCAAACATAATCAAAAGCGGGAGCAGAGCTGTTCGACTGCAAGTAGGTGTGAATGTCAGATCATAATTTGCAAAAAGCTGATGAGAAAGGGTGAGAATGCCCGGCTATACACCATCAAATGCGGGAGCGGAAGTGTTCGGCTGTGAGTAGGTGTGAATGTCCGACCATAATTGCTGAAAAATGTGTTAGAAGAGACTAGAATGCCGGACAATACATAATCAAATGCGGGAGCGGAGTTGTTCGGCTGTGAGTAGGTGTGAATCTCCGAGCATAGTTTGTAAAAAGGGGGTAAGAATAGGTTCGAATGCCCGAACATACACTATCAAAACAGGGAGCTGAGGTGGCTCAGCTGCAAGGTGTGAATGTCTGACTATAGTTTGTAAATAAGGTGCGAATGCCCAACAATGTATAATCAAAAGAGGGAGCGGAGGTTTTCGGCTACAAGAAGGTTTGAATGTCCGACCAAAGTTTGTAAAAAGCAGTTAAGAAAAGGTTCGAATATCCAACCAAACATAATCAAAAGCGGGAGCAGAGCTGTTCGACTGCAAGTAGGTGTGAATGTCAGATCATAATTTGCAAAAAGCTGATGAGAAAGGGTGAGAATGCCCGGCTATACACCATCAAATGCGGGAGTGGAAGTGTTCGGCTGTGAGTAGGTGTGAATGTCCGACCATAATTGCTGAAAAATGTGTTAGAAGAGACTAGAATGCCGGACAATACATAATCAAATGCGGGAGCGGAGTTGTTCGGCTGTGAGTAGGTGTGAATCTCCGAGCATAGTTTGTAAAAAGGGGGTAAGAATAGGTTCGAATGCCCGAACATACACTATCAAAACAGGGAGCTGAGGTGGCTCAGCTGCAAGGTGTGAATGTCTGACTATAGTTTGTAAATAAGGTGCGAATGCCCAACAATGTATAATCAAAAGAGGGAGCGGAGGTTTTCGGCTACAAGAAGGTTTGAATGTCCGACCATAGTTTGTAAAAAGCGGGTAAGAAAAGGTTCAAATGCCTGACTATACACCATCAAAAGCGGGAGCAGAGGTGTTCCGCTGTAAGACGGTGTGAATGTCCGACCATATTTGGTAAAAAGCGGGTAAGAAAAGGTTAAAATACCCAACTGTACACAATCAATAGCAGGAGAGGAGGTGTTCAGCTGCAAGAAGGTGTGAATGTACACCCATAATTACTGAAAAATGGGTAAGAAAAGGTGCGAATGCCCAACCATACATTATCAAAAGCAGGTGTGAATGTCAGATCATAATTTGCAAAAAGCTGATGAGAAAGGGTGAGAATGCCCGACTATACACCATCAAATGCGGGAGCGGAGTTGTTCGGCTGTGAGTAAGTGTGAATCTCCGACCATAATAGCTGAAAAATGTGTTAGAAAAGGTAAGAATGCCGGTCCATACATCATCAAATGCGGGAGAGGTGGTGTTCGGCTGCAAGTAGGTGTGAATGTCCAGCCATAATTACTAACAAACGGGTAAGAAAAGGTAGTATTGCCAGACCATACATGATCAAAACAGGGAGCGGAGGTGGTTCAGCTGCAAGAAGGTGTGAATGTCCGACTAAAGTTCAATAATATTAACAAAAGCGGGAGGAGAGGTCTTCGGATGAGAGTGGTTGAGAATTTCCAACCATAATCTATAAAATGCGGTGAAAAAAAAGGTGTGATAGAACACTAAAAGGTGGAGCGGAAGTGTTCGGCTGCAAGAAGGTGTGAATGTCCGACTATATTTGGTGAAAAGAAGGTGAAGCAAGGTCTGAATGCCCAACCTTACATCATCAAAAGCGAGATCAGAGGTGTTTGGCTGCATGAAGGCCATAGTTTGCCAAAGGCGGGTAAGCTGCGAATGACCGACTAAATATCAACAAAAGGTCTTCGGATGCAAGTGGGTGTGAATATCCCACCATACAAGTATGGTGGAGAGGAAGCTGTGAACAGCCGACCATAGTTGGCAAAAAGCGGGTGAGAAAAGGTGCGAATGTCCAACCATACATGATCAAAACAGGGAGCGGAGGTGTTTGGCTGTGACAAGGTGTGAATGTCCACCCAAAATTAATGAAAAGCAGGCAACAAGTAGGTTTGAATGCCCAACCATACATCATCAAAAGCAGGAGTGGATGTGTTCGGCTACAAGAAGGTTTAAATGTCCGACCATAGTTTGTAAAAAGCGGGTAAGAAAAGGTTCGAATGCCCGAACATAGACCATCAAAAGAGGGAGCGGAGGTGTTCCGCTGTAAGAAGGTGTAAATGTCCGACCATAGTTGGTAAAAAGCGGGTAAGAAAAGGTTAAAATACCCGACTGTACACAATCAATAGCGGGAGCGGAGGTGTTTGGCTACAAGAATGTGTGACAGTCCGACCATGGTTTGTAAAAAACGGGTAAGAAAAGGTGCGAATGCCCGACAATGTATGATCAAAAGAGGGAGCGGAGGTTTTCGGCTAGAAGAAGGTTTGAATGTCCGACCATAGTTTGTAAAAAGCGGGAAAGAAAAGGTTCAAATGCCTGACTATACACCATCAAAAGCGGGAGCGGAGGTGTTCGGCTACAAGAAGGTGTGAAAGTTCAACCATGGTTTGTAAAAAGCTGCTAAGAAAAGGTTCGAATGCCCGAATATATACCAACAAAAGCGGAAGCGGAGGTGTTCAGCTGCAAGAAGGTGTGAACGTCCGACCAAAGTTTGTAAAAAGCAGTTAAGAAAAGGTTCGAATGCCCGAATATATACCATCAAAAGCGGGAGCAGAGCTGTTCGACTGCAAGTAGGTGTGAATGTCCAGCCATATTTACTCACAAACGGGCAAGAAAAGGTAGTATTGCCAGACCATACATGATCAAAACAGGGAGCTGAGGTGGTTCAGCTGCAAGGTCTGAATGTCCAACCATAATTTCTAAAAACCGGGTAAGAAAAGGCTCGAAAGCCCGACTATACACAATCAAAAGAGGGAGCGGGAGGTTTTCAGCTGCAAATCCTTCACTCAAACCAAGTGAAAACTGCTTTGTCCTTCATATTTATCAATGTCTAGATCGACTTCAACAAAGAACAACATTGTACTTTGCAGTAAAGAAAGAGCAAATCAAAAGTTTTAGGAATCCGAGAATAAGCTTATTTTCATGAGTTCTGCACGATTATTGATTTTACTATAAATGAATGCCTTCACTCAAACTATGTTAAAACTGCTTTGTCCTTCATATTTATCAATGTCTAGATTGACTTCAACAAAGAACAACACTGGATTTTGCAGTAGAAGAAAGAGCAACACTGAAGGATCAGTAATCCGAGAATAAGCTTATTTTCATACGTTCTGCATGATTTGGGATTTTATGTATAAAATGAATTCCTTCACTCAAACCAAGTGAAAACTGCTTTTTCCTTCATATTTATCAATGTCTAGATTTACTTCAACAAAGAACAACATTGTATTTTGCAGTAGTAGAAAGAGCAACACTGAAGGATCAGGAATTCGAGAATAAGCTTATTTTCATACGTTCTGCATGATTTGGGATTTTATGTATAAAATGAATTCCTTTACTCAAACTATGTTAAAACTGCTTTGTCCTTCATATTTATCAATGTCTAGATTGACTTCAACAAAGAACAACATTGTATTTTGTAGTAGAAGAAATAGCAACACTGAAGGATCAGGAATCCCAAAACAAGCTTATTTTCATACGTTCTGCATGATTTGGGATTTTGCTATAAAATTAATTCCTTCACTCAAACAAAGTGGAAACTGCTTTGTCCTTCATATTTATCAATGTCTATATCGATTTCAACAAAGAACAAGGCTGTATTTTGCAGTATAGGAAAGAGCAACACTGGAGGATCAGGAATCCGAGAATAAGCTTACTTTCATGAGTCCTGCACGATTTCGGATTTTCCTATAAAATGAATTGCTTTGCTCAAAACAAGTTAAAATTGCTTTGTCCTTCATAGTTATCCATGTCTAAAATGTATCAAGCATAAAGTTCCTCATATTACCCTGAATGAGAAAGAAGCATCCCTTTGGTTGAGCAATACGTTCCTTTTGCGGAGTTATGCATGATTTCGGATTTTGCTATAAAATTCATTCCTTCACACCTTTTTTTTTCACCGCATTTTATAGATTATGGTTGGAAATTTCAACCACTCTAATCCGAAGACCTCTCCTCCCGCTTTTGTTAATATATTTGAACTTTAGTTGGACATTCACCCCTTTTTGCAGCTAAACCACCTCCGCTCCCTGTTTTGATCATGTATGGTCTGGCAATACTACCTTTTCTTACCCGTTTGTGAGTAATTATGGCTGGATATTCACACCTACTTGCAGCTGAACACAATCTCTCTCGCTTTTAATTATGTTTGGAGATTCGAACCTTTTCTTTACTGCTTTTTGCCAACTTTGGTCGGACGTTCACACCTTCTTGCAGCCGAACACCTCCGCTTCCGCTTTTGATGGTATATATTCGGGCATTCGAACCTTTTCTTACCAGCTTTTTACAAACGATGGTTGGACTTTCACACCTTCTTGTAGCCGAACAACTCCGCTCCCGCTATTGATTGTGTACAGTCGGGTATTTTAACCTTTTCTTACCCGCTTTTTACCAACTATGGTCGGACATTCACACCGTCTTACAGCGGAACATCTCCGCTCCCGCTTTTGATGGTGTATAGTCAGGCATTTGAACCTTTTCTTACCCGCTTTTTACAAACTATGGTCGGACATTCAAACCTTCTTGTAGCCGAAAACCTCTGCTCCCTCTTTTGATTATACATTGTCGGGCATTCGCACCTTATCTTACCCGCTTTTTACAAACTATAGTCAGACATTCACACCTTGGTGCTGAACCACCTCAGCCCCCTGTTTTGATCATGTATGGTCTGGCAATACTACCTTTCCTTACCCGTTTGTGAGTAATTATGGCTGGACATTCACACCTACTTGCAGTCGAACAGCTCTGCTCCCGCTTTTGATTATGTTTGGTTGGATATTCGAACCTTTTCTTAACTGCTTTTTATAAACTTTGGTCGGACGTTCACACCTTCTTGCAGCCGAACACCTCCACTTCCGCTTTTGATGGTATATATTCGGGCATTCGAACCTTTTCTTACCAGCTTTTTACAAACCATGGTTGGACTTTCACACCTTCTTGTAGCCGAACAACTCCGCTCCCCCTATTGATTGTGTACAGTCGGGTATTTTAACCTTTTCTTACCCACTTTTTACCAACTATGGTCGGACATTCACACCTTCTTACAGCGGAACACCTCCGCTCCCTCTTTTGATGGTGTATGTTTGGGCATTCGAACCTTTTCTTACCCGCTTTTTACAAACTATGCTCGGACATTCAAACCTTCTTGTAGCCGAACACATCCACTCCTGCTTTTGATGATGTATGGTTGGGCATTCGCACCCTTTTTTTACCCATTTTTCAGGAATTTTGGGTGGACATTCAGACCTTCTTGCAGCCGAAAACCTCCGCTCCCTCTTTTGATCATACATTGTCGGGCATTCGCACCTTATCTTACCCGCTTTTTACAAACTATAGTCAGACATTCACACCTTGCAGCTGAACCACCTCCGCTCCCTGTTTTGATCATGTATGGTCTGGCAATACTACCTTTTCTTACCCGTTTGTGAGTTATTAATCCCAAAATATTGAGCATAAAATAAGTCTTTATGCTGATGATGTATTACTTTTCCTTCAGAACTCACAGACGTCTCTCAGTCACACGATCACACTCATAAATAAATTCTCAGCACTTTCTGACTACTCTATCAACTGGTCTAAGACCACAGTTCTGCCCATTAACTGTAGGGTCCATAATATACCTGCGATCACTTTACAGTCAGGAAATATTAGATATTTAGGCATAAACATTTCCTCCAGGCTCTCAGAGCTAACAAAGCTAAATTATGTGCAATTATTAAAGACAGTAGAGGACGATCTCTCGTTGGAAGTCCTTACCTATATCACTTGTGGGGAGAGTTACATCCATTAAAATGATGATACTACCAAAAGTTAACTATTTGTTCTCAATGATCCCCATAAAACCATCTGCTACTTGGTTTAAGTCACTAGATTCATGCATCTCCAAATTTCTGTGGAAAAACAAACCACCACGTATTAGTTTAAAAACCCTACAGAAGACCAAGGACAGTGGTGGATTAGATTTACCTCATTTTCAGCACTATTCCTTAGACAATAGGTTACAATATATATCAAAATGGTTTAAACCTTGTTGTTGTCACAGTTCCCAGAGACGTTGTAATCGTTGAGGATTCTATATTCACCCCCTCATTAGAGGCACGTAATGCAGATTGATGACACTGAATCTTCTTCTCTGTTCATTGCTGGCATCATTCCCAGCATCGTAAGTGTTCGTGGCATTGTTAGCCTCTTCTTCTGGATCTTGATATCGAGAATCCTTTTGTATTTCTGGTTTGTCAGTCCTCTGTCTTCGTTCACCGGAGTCTTTGTCTTTTTGTCCTTGAGTTTGGTGATTTTTTCTTCTTTTGATGCCTTGACACAATGTGACAGGTGATACCACGTGGGAGATCCTGTAACTTGGATTGCTGTCCCTGTGCTGCGAAATGGCTGTGCTGCTCAAATGGTCTCTCCTTCATCATGGTTACATGCTGCCATTCCGACATCTCGCCATTCCGACATGGGTCTCCAATTGTCGGAATGGCGACACTTAATTTTTTATCAAACGTCCCACCATTCCGACACTTTTTTCCTCCTATGGTCGGAATGGCGGTATGTTTTTTTTTTTTTTTAACATTCCGACAGTTCCTTTTAATAGCCTATTTTTTACCCAAAACATTTTGCACTAATGATATGCCGGCGCAAATACGCCCTAAAGTTTGGCGCACAAGCTTTGCACATGCAGAGGCCACAGCCTCGCAAACAAACTTTAATAATCTATTATCAAAATCCCCTGAATTTCAAATATAAAAATACAGATATTAATGTAACTCTGGCGAGACTGAAACTGATTAAGCAGAAATACAGTGTCAGTGAGCTGTCACAGCAGCCAGCTGGAGCGGAGCTCTCCACAGAGCCCATGCGTCTTTTGCACGCTGTCATCATATGCAAAAGTAATAATTGCAATTACAGATATCACGGCTACTGCACAGGACACAGTTGCGAGCACTCTGCCTTGCCTTGCCAATAGGAGAAGAGAGAAATGACAGCATAGAACGTATAAAACACAACAAAATGCAGTAAAAACGTTTATTCATGTTATTCACGTGATTTATGAGTACTCACTCCAATTTTGGGAAGCGCGGATGGGTTTTGCGCATTTGGCACAAACACACAGCCGCAACGGTTGTAGCTTTATACAGCCTGTTGATATCTTAAGGACCTAACTGGTCACACCTGGGAGTAAATGTCATGTAGAGATTGTTTTTACATGACATTACAGCTGAATATATAGCTTTCATCCACAAATCAATGTGGGAGAGCCCGAAGACGCATGTGCCAGACGCACATAGGCATGCGTAAAACCAATTTTGACCACTTCATACTGTTTATTTGCTTTCTTTTAGTTAACTTTCGTTTCTTTTGGATTCTTGTGCGTGTTATGGAGCCGTTTTGGTCCATGTTTGTAAGCCTTTTTTTCCTGGATTAAATTTTCGGAAGTTGAAACAAGTGGCATTGGAGTGTGTGATTAAAAACCACCGCGGACTGCTTCTCCTCCTCCAGTTGCCGAGACTTTGTGTTTTTAATAACGCTTGTCTATAAACATGTGTTAAACATATAAATTGCATGAACAGAAAGAAGGGACTCACCTGTTGAGTAACACACATTTCCTTATACGGAAAGCCTTGTCGGAATGGTGGGACATTTGAACGTCAGAATAGCGGGATGTCGCAATGGTGGGATGTCGGAATGGTGGGACGTTTGCATGTCGGAATGGTGGTATGTCGGAATGGTGGGATGTCGGAATGGTGGGATGTCGGAATAGCGGGATGTCGGAATGGCTGGATTTCGGAATGGGTGTTGCCATCCCCTTCATCATATACACAGTTATTTATACATCACCTTCCACCATGAAGCGTTGTCCCTTTTTGTTTCTCTCTTTGTTCTTAAAATGCTGTTATGCATGTCTAAACCAATCCATTAAATTAGATCATTTTGGCAGTAAAGCGATCTACAATGTGCTAGGTTGCAAAGCTGCTCATCTATGGTAAACAGCTCTTCAGAAAGGCATTCTTCAATTGATTTCACTAATTCTATGTAATAATTTTGTGATTTCCTACAAAACTACACTTCTTCTCCCATCTGTCTGAGTATTTAATATTGTCTGGGTCCCGTTAAAACATGTATTTTTCCCATCTAATTCCTTGTTTGCTTTAAAACAAGTATTCCCCATTTTCTATCCCTTCAGTAGCCAACCAGTTTGTATGGAGTCCACTGGAGCAACTTGACTGATCAGTAAAACACTGCTTTTGTTGTCACCGCAAGGCTTCCCCCGTCGGTTGTTTCACTGAGACACTACTGAGTAACTATAACTCAACACAGTTTATACACATAACATTCATATACATACTAACAAACAAACAAACAATTATTTATCGCAATTTTCTCATCTCTGTTTGAACGTACACCCAGGTAAATATTCCTGTAGTCTTCTCATACCGACTATGGACCCATTCATTGTTTAACTTCACTGTTTTGCAAATCCTAATTGAATATTACACATTGACATTGAACTTTACTTGATAAGCAGGTCTTCATTGCATTCAGCAGCCTATATGTGAGCATCTATGTGTAAGCTGTTCTTCTTTGCATTTATCAGCAGCAAGCAATTCTTCATTGCATATGCATATGAAAATAGTAAAACAATTCCAATGCGTTAGCGAAACCTTCTATATCAGGAGTGTCCATCATGATGCTGGGAATAGAACCTCTTTCCCAGAATAGTTCAACCTTCATTACTAGACTGATCATAACTCCGCAATGAGCACATTTCAAAGTATCATTCCTCTACATATATTCAAAAATCTATGTGTAAATGTTTAATATTTCTTATATTTGTTGATGTCATTCTGAGTGCATGTGGCCTAAACCCAATCTCTGTGTGGCAATTTTAATTTAAACAAGTTGAACTCTGCCTCTGATCATTTAAAAAAGGTGTGTACCAATATCAACCTTTCTCAGGTAATTACTGATCCTACAAAACCAAAGAGATCCTTCAAGGTTTTCCCTGATTGGCTCAATCTTAACAAATCAAAGGTAGAAAATCCGCAGTATCTGAACTTGGTGTTAGTTATCACTGCTCAATAGCCTGTATTAGAATTGCAAAAATGAAAACATTAGGTCCACGCTTGGTATCCAGATCCTGAAACATCTCCATGAGCAGGCTTTTTTTTAACTGATCTGTTGAATAGTTATATGACACTGTTAAAATCCCAGATGAAGATCTAGCACTTGACCATTTTTGTAAATCTTCTAATTCCATAGTTGATAAACACGCCCCTTTTAAAAAGTATAGAACTTAGAACAGGTCTATCCCTGGCTTTCGGCAGAACTGTCTTCTTTACTTTTTTTTCCCCTTGTCCTGTTCAGCATTATGTCAGAAGAATTGTAGTCTGAATACCTTTGATGCCAAACAGATTTGTTTTGCCAAGGGAAGTTTTATAAATGTAAAGCTCCCCTTGATGCCCATTTATTTATTTCTGTTTACAATATATGACATGAACTGAACTGAACCGGACCGGGGGACAAGGAAAGAAGAAGAGGAAAGAAGAGGAAACAGAACAAAAATAGAAACAAAAACCAGACAACCAGCTGCTACACCTGTAAAAAACAAAACAGACAACAATCCATGGCCTATGAGGGGAATCCAGCCTTAGCGCCACCAGGAGCACCTGAAAGCAGACAAGCAGAGAAAAAACAAACACACAAACAAACAAAAACAAGCACAAGAAGCGGCAATCGCATACAACACAGCTGTGGATATAGATGACCTGAGACGACATGATAATACATCAACTGCTTAGTGACCATGCTACTTGACTAATGAATGTGTGTGTGTGTGTGAGAACATGCAACACCCATGGCACAGGACCTACATGATAACCGTGCTTAGTTATGAGTGTATAAGCGTACAGGGCCACAATCCACAGCCCCCCCCCAAGCAATCAGAAGCAGGCAGAGAGGGCCACAAGACCCAGGCCACCAGCAGCTCCCACAGAGCACAGAACCCAGGCAGCCCACCGCAGGGGCAACCACGCATCCACCCAGAAGACTGCAGAGGAAGCCCCCGGAAAGAGCCCCCATAAGCATAGGGCAGAGGCACTCCGGGACCTGGGCCCCAGGAGCCCGAGCGCCCCCAAACCCCCCGGCAGAGGCCCCACCCAATACCCAGGAGGGCCAAGCGCCCCAGACAGCCACAAAGTGGGTCAGCGCCTGCCCCAGCGCCCCTGGCCAAGTGCCCTGGGAGTCAAGACGTGCCCACAGGTGGGTGAAGTCGCGAGCAGTGGGGAGAGGCAACGCTGATGCCCCATCGGGAGAAACACAGGCAGGCCAGGCGACAGCAAGTCCCAGATCCAGGCCCAATCATTACCACACACACTTTCACGTCCCATACATCCACACATCCACACATCCTACCTCCCTCGACTCTGCTGGGGTGTAGTGCAGCGGGCACACCAGGAGGCCAGCAACCCCCCAGCCACCACAGACCCCGAACCAGCAGAAAAATTAATTAATCCTCCTGGCCCCTCCTGCCCCGAGCAGACACCAGGAAGCAGGGGTGTGCGAAGAAGACCCCTCCCCTCACCCTTCTGGCTCTTCAATATTTTCTAATAGTGAGCAATTAAAATTGAGGGGCAGCCAAACTTGTAGAACTGGGAGCGCGGCACTCTGGGCAGCCTACATACCCAAAGAGCCCCTCCCACCAGATGCCACTCAGTGTAAGCACCCCCCAAGACCTAATGTGTGTGTGTGAGTGTGTTTGATAAGTAGTAATGTCTAAGGTGTAATTAAAACAGGGGCAGGGAACTGCAGAGTGCAACCAAAGGGGACCACCTACGTGGCCCCATCCACTACATCACGTCATCTATCTTAGACAATAATTTATATATTTTTGATAGTAGTTTTGGGGTACAGATGCTTAGAAATTCTGCTACCCTAGTTGGGGGTTGTAAGTCTGGTTGGTGGAGGATATATCCATCCATCCATCCATCATCTGCCGCTTATCCGGGGGTCGGGTCGCGGGGGCAGCAGCTTGAGCAGAGAAACCCAGACGTCTCTGTCCCCGGCCACTTCCTCCAGCTCTTCCGGGGGGACCCCGAGGCGTTCCCAGGCCAGCCGAGAGACATAGTCTCTCCAACGTGTCCTGGGTCTCCCCCGGGGTCTCCTCCCAGTGGGACGTGCCCGGAACACCTCCCCAGGGAGGCGCCCAGGGGGCATCCTAACCAGATGCCCGAGCCACCTCATCTGACTCCTCTCAATGCGGAGGAGCAGCGGTTCTACTCCGAGCCCCTCTCGGATGACTGAGCTTCTCACCCTATCTCTAAGGGAGAGCCCAGACACCCTGCGGAGGAAACCCATTTCGGCCGCTTGTATTCGCGATCTTGTTCTTTCGGTCACTACCCACAACTCGTGACCATAGGTGAGGATGGGAACGTAGATTGACCAGTAAGTAGAGAGCTTCGCCTTCTGGCTCAGCTCCCTCTTCACAGCGACGGGTCGGTGCAGAGCCTGCAACACTGCAGGCGCCGCACCGATCCGCCCGTCAATCTCCCGCTCCATTCGTCCGTCACTCGTGAACAAGACCCCGAGATACTTGAACTCCTCCTCTTGGGGAAGGATCTCATTCCCGACCCGGAGAGAGCATTCCACCCTTTTCCGGCTGAGAACCATAGTCTCGGATTTGGAGGTGCTGATTCTCATCCCAGCCGCTTCACACTCGGCTGCGAATCACTCCAGTGAGAGCTGAAGGTCACGGCCTGACGACGCTAACAGAACCACATCATCTGCAAAAAGCAGAGACCCGATTCTGAGGTCGCCAAATGGGACACCCTCAACGCCCTGGCTCTGCCTAGAAATTCTGTCCATAAAAGTTAGGAACAGAATCGTGACAAAGGGCAGCCCTGACGGAGTCCAACTCTCACCGGAAACGTATCCGACTTACTGCCGGCAATGCGGACCAAACTCTGGCACCGGTCATTCAGAGACCGAACGGCCCCTATCAAGGGGTCCGGCACTCCATATTCCCGGAGCACCCCCCACAGGACTCCACGAGGGACACGGTCGAACGCTTTCTCCAAGTCCACAAAACACATATAGACTGGTTGGGCGAACTCCCATGCACCCTCCAAGATCCTGCCGAGGGTATAGAGCTGGTCCACTGTTCCACGGCCAGGACGAAAGCCACACTGCATCTCCTGAATCCGAGGCTCGATTATCCGACGGATCCTCCTCTCCAATACCCCCGAATAGACCTTACCAGGGAGGCTGAGGAGTGTGATACCCCTATAGTTGGAACACACCCTCCGGTCCCCCTTTTTAAAGAGGGGGACCACCACCCCAATCTGCCAGTCCAGAGGCACTGTCCCCGATGTCCACGCGATACTGCAGAGGCGTGTCAGCCAAGACAGCCCTACAACATCCAGAGCCTTGAGAAACTCAGGACGGACCTCATCCACCCTTGCCTTGCCACCGAGGAGCTTTTTAACCACCTCGGCAACCTCAGCCCCAGAAATGGGAGGCCCCGTCTCCGAGCTCTCCGACTCTGCCTCTTCCGAGCACGTGTTGGTAGGATTGAGGAGTTCCTCGAAGTACTCCCCCCACCGACTCACAACATCCCGAGTTGAGGTCAGCAAAGCCCCGTCCCCACTGTAAACAGTGTTGACTGTGAGCCGCTCCCCCCCCCTGAGACGCCGGATGGTGGACCAGAATCTTTTCGAGGCCGTCCGGAAATCGTTCTCCATGGTCTCACCGAACTCCTCCCAGGCCCGAGTTTTTGCCTCAGCAACCGCCGAAGCCGCGGCCCGTCTGGCCCGTCGGTACCTATCAGCTTCTTCCAGGGTCCCACTGGCCAAAAAGGCCCGATAGGACTCCTTCTTCAGCTTGACGGCTTCCCTCACCACTGGTGTCCACCAGCAGGTTCGAGGGTTGCCGCCACGACAGGCACCGACCACCTTACGGCCACAACTCCGACCAGCTGCCTCAGCAATGGAGTCACGGAACATGGCCCATTCAATGTCCCCCACCTCAAATATGGTTGAAGCTCTGCCGGAGGTGGGAGTTAAAGCTCCTTCTGACGGGGGATTCTGACAAACGCTCCCAGCAGACCCTCACAATACGTTTGGGCCTGCCAGGTCTGATCGGCATCCTCCCCCACCAGCGGAGCCACCTCACCACCAGGTGGTGATCAGTTGACAGCTCCGCCCCTCTCTTCACCCAAGTGTCCAGGACATACGGCCGCAAGTCCAATGATACAACCACAAAGTCGATCATCGAACTGCGGCCAAGGGTGTCCTGGTGCCAAGTGCACATATGGACACCCTTATGCCTAAACATGGTGTTCGTTATGGACAGTCTATGACTGGCACAGAAGTCCAACAACATAACACCACTCTGATTCAGATCGGGGGGGCCGTTCCTCCCAATCACACCCCTCCAGGTCTCACTGTCATTGCCCACGTGAGCATTGAAGTCCCCCAGCAGAATGAGGGAGTCTCCGGTAGGAGCATTCTCCAGTGCCTCCCCCAGAGACTCCAAAAAGGGTAGGTACTCTGAACTGCTGTTTGGCGCATAGGCACAAACAACAGTCAGGACTCGTCCCCCCACCCAAGGCGGAGGGAGGCTACCCTCTCGTTCACTGGGGTAAACCCCAATGTACTGGCACACAGCCGGGGGGCAATAAGTATGCCCACACCTGCTCTGCGCCTCTCACCACGGGCAACTCCAGAGTGGAAGAGAGTCCAACCCCTCTCAAGAGTACTGGTTCCAGATCCCAAGCCGTGCGTCGAGATGAGTCCGACTATATCTAACGGTCTGATGAAGTTTCAACAATAAACCACAAACTTTGTATTATGAGAAAGAACCAGACTCATTCTTCAGGAATCCGAAAATAAGCTCTATTTTACGAGTTATGCACGAATTCGGACTCTCCTATAAAACGAATTCCTTAACTCAAACCAAGTTAAGACTGCTTTGTCCTTCATATTTATTCATGTCTAATCAAGTTTCAATGATAAACAACGTTGTACTTTGTAGAATGAGAAAGAACTTCTTCAGCAATAAGCATCTCTCGACAAATGACGAAATACAGATTTTGCTATAAAATTAATTGCTATCAGCCTGACTTAAAACTGTTTGTCTTCCTTATTTATCCACTTCAAATCAAGTTTCAACAATTAAAAAAATTTTGTAGTTTGAGAAAGAACAACTTAATCTTGAGCAATCAGTATAAAAAGAGGGTAAGCAAAGGTGCGAATGTCAAACCATACATGATCAAAACAGGGAGCGGAGGTGTTTGGCTGAGACAAGGTGTGAATGTCCACCCATAATTAATGAAAAGCGGGCAACAAGTAGGTTCGAATGCCCAACCATACATCATCAAAAGCAGGAGTGGATATGTTCGGCTACAAGAAGGTTTGAACGTCTGACCATAGTTTGTAAAAAGCGGGTAAGAAAAGGTTCGAATGCCCGAACATACACCATCAAAGGAGGGAGCGGAGGTGTTCCGCTGTAAGAAGGTGTGAATGTCCGCCCGTAGTTGGTAAAAAACGGGTAAGAAAAGGTTAAAATACCCGACTGTATACAATCAGTAGCGGGTGCGGAGTTGTTCGGCTACTAAAAGGTGTGAAAGTCCGACCATGGTTTGTAAAAAGCGGGTAAGAAAAGGTGCGAATGCCCAAAAATGTATGATCAAAAGAGGGAGCGGAGGTGTTCGGCTGCAAGAAGGTGTGAATGTACACCCATAATTATTTAAAAATGGGTAAGAAAAGGTGAAAATGCCCAACTATACATAATCAAAAGCAGGAGTGGATGTGTTCGGCTCCAAGAAGGGTTGAATGTCTGACCATAGTTTTTAAAAAGCAGGTAAGAAAAGGTTTGACTGCCCGGCCATACACCATCAAAAGAGGGAGCGGAGGTGTTCCGCTGTGAGAAGGTGTGAATGTCCGACCATAGTTGGTAAAAAGCGGGTAAGAAAAGGTTAAAATACCCGACTGTACACAATCAATAGCGGGAGCGGAGTTGTTCGGCTACTAAAAGATGTGAAAGTCCGACTATGGTTTGTAAAAAGCGGGTAAGAAAAGGTGCTAATGCCCGACAATGTATGATCAAAAGAGGGAGTGGAGGTTTTCGGCTGTAAGAAGGTCTGAATGTCCAACTATAATTTGTAAAAACCGGGTAAGAAAAGGCTTGAAAGCCCGACTATACACCATCATAAGCGGGAGAGGAGGTGTTCAGCTGCAAGAAGGTGTGAATGTCCACCCATAATTACTGAAAAATGGGTAAGAAAAGGTGCGAATGCCCAAACATACATCATCAAAAGCAGGAGTGGATGTGTTGGGCTACAAGAAGGTTTGAAAGTCCGACCATGGTTTGTAAAAAACGGGTAAGAAAAGGTGCGAATGCCCGACAATGTATGATCAAAAGAGGGAGCGGAGGTTTTTGGCTACAAGAAGGTTTGAATGTCCGACCATAGTTTGTAAAAAGCGGGTAAGAAAAGGTTCAAATGCCTGACTATACACAATCAATTGAGGGAGCGGAGTTGTTCGGCTACAAGAAGGTGTGAAAGTTCAACCATGGTTTGTAAAAAGCTGCTAAGAAAAGGTTCAAATGCCTGACTATACACCATCAAAAGCGGGAGCGGAGGTGTTCCGCTGTAAGACGGTGTGAATGTCCGACCATAGTTCGTAAAAAGTGGGTAAGAAAAGGTTAAAATACCCGACTGTACACAATCAATAGCGGGAGCGGATGTGTTTGGCTACAAGAATGTGTGAAAGTCCGACCATGGTTTGTAAAAAAAGGGTAAGAAAAGGTGCAAATGCCCGACAATGTATGATCAAAAGAGGGAGCAGAGGTTTTTGGCTACAAGAAGGTTTGAATGTCCGACCATAGTTTGTAAAAAGCGGGTAAGAAAGGGTTCAAATGCCTGACTATACACCATCAAAAGCGGGAGCGGAGGTGTTCCGCTGTAAAATGGTTTGAATGTCCGACCATAGTTGGTAAAAAGCGGGTAAGAAAAGGTTAAAATACCCGACTGTACAAAATCAATAGGGGGAGCGGAGTTGTTCGGCTACAAGAAGGTGTGAAAGTCCAACCATGGTTTGTAAAAAGCTGGTAAGAAAAGGTTCGAATGCCCGAATATATACCATCAAAAGCGGAAGCGGAGGTGTTCGGCTGCAAGAAGGTGTGAACGTCTGACCAAAGTTTGTAAAAAGCAGTTAAGAAAAGGTTCGAATATCCAACCAAACATAATCAAAAGCGGGAGCAGAGCTGTTCGACTGCAAGTAGGTGTGAATGTCCAGCCATAATTACTCACAAACGGGTAAGAAAAGGTAGTATTGCCAGACCATACATGATCAAAATGGGAGCTGAGGTGGTTCAGCACCAAGATGTGAATGTCTGACTATAGTTTGTAAAAAGCGGGTAAGATAAGGTGCGAATGCCCGACAATGTATAATCAAAAGAGGGAGCAGAGGTTTTCGGCTACAAGAAGGTTTGAATGTCCGACCATAGTTTGTAAAAAGTGGGTAAGAAAAGGTTCAAATGCCTGACTATACACCATCAAAAGCGGGAGCGGAGATGTTCCGCTGTAAGACGGTGTGAATTTCCGACCATAGTTGGTAAAAAGCGGGTAAGAAAAGGTTAAAATACCCGACTGTACACAATCAATAGGAATGAATTTTATAGCAAAATCCGAAATCATGCATAACTCCGCAAAAGGAACGTATTGCTCAACCAAAGGGATGCTTCTTTCTCATTCAGGGTAATATGAGGAACTTTATGCTTGATACATTTTAGACATGGATAACTATGAAAGACAAAGCAATTTTAACTTGGTTTGAGCAAAGCAATTCATTTTATAGGAAAATCCGAAATCGTGCAGGACTCATGAAAGTAAGCTTATTCTCGGATTCCTGATCCTCCAGTGTTGCTCTTTCCTATACTGCAAAATACAGCCTTGTTCTTTGTTGAAATCGATATAGACATTGATAAATATGAAGGACAAAGCAGTTTCCACTTTGTTTGAGTGAAGGAATTAATTTTATAGCAAAATCCCAAATCAAGCAGAACGTATGAAAAGAAGCTTGTTTTCGGATTCCTGATCCTCCAGTGTTGCTCTTTCCTATACTGCAAAATACAGCCTTGTTCTTTGTTGAAATCGATATAGACATTGATAAATATGAAGGACAAAGCAGTTTCCACTTTGTTTGAGTGAAGGAATTAATTTTATAGCAAAATCCCAAATCATGCAGAACGTATGAAAAGAAGCTTATTCTCGGATTCCTGATCCTTCAGTGTTGCTTTTTCTTCTACTGCAAAATACAATGTTGTTCTTTGTTGAAGTCGATCTAGACATTGATAAATATGAAGGACAAAGCAGTTTTAACTTGGTTTGAGTGAAGGAATTCATTTTATACATAAAATCCCAAATCATGCAGAACGTATGAAAATAAGCTTATTCTCGGATTACTGATCCTTCAGTGTTGCTCTTTCTTCTACTGCAAAATCCAGTGTTGTTCTTTGTTGAAGTCAATCTAGACATTGATAAATATGAAGGACAAAGCAGTTTTAACATAGTTTGAGTGAAGGCATTCATTTATAGTAAAATCAATAATCGTGCAGAACTCATGAAAATAAGCTTATTCTCGGATTCCTAAAACTTTTGATTTGCTCTTTCTTTACTGCAAAGTACAATGTTGTTCTTTGTTGAAGTCGATCTAGACATTGATAAATATGAAGGACAAAGCAGTTTTCACTTGGTTTGAGTGAAGGATTTGCAGCTGAAAACCTCCCGCTCCCGCTTTTGATTGTGTATAGTCGGGCTTTCGAGCCTTTTCTTACCCGGTTTTTAGAAATTATGGTTGGACATTCAGACCTTGCAGCCGAAGACCTCCACTCCCTCTTTTGATCATACATTGTCGGGCATTCGCACCTTGTCTTACCCGCTTTTTACAAACTATAGTCAGACATTCACACCTTGCAGCTGAACCACCTCAGCTCCCTGTTTTGATCATGTATGGTCTGGCAATACTACCTTTCCTTACCCGTTTGTGAGTAATTATGGCTGGACATTCACACCTACTTGCAGTCGAAAAAGCTCTGTTCCCGCTTTTGATGGTATATATTCGGGCATTCGAACCTTTTCTTAACTGCTTTTTGCAAACTTTGGTCGGACGTTCACACCTTCTTGCAGCCGAACACCTCCGCTTCCGCTTTTGATGGTATATATTCGGGCATTCGAACCTTTACTTAGCAGCTTTTTACAAACCATGGTTGAACTTTCACACCTTCTTGTAGCCGAACAACTCCGCTCCCGCTATTGATTATGTACAGTCAGGTATTTTAACCTTTTCTTACCCGCTTTTTACCAACTATGGTTGGACATTCACACCGTCTTACAGCGGAACACCTCCGCTCCCGCTTTTGATGGTGTATAGTCAGGCATTTGAACCTTTTCTTACCCGCTTTTTACAAACTATGGTCGGACATTCAAACCTTCTTGTAGCCGAAAACCTCCGCTCCCTCTTTTGATCATACATTGTCGGGCATTCGCACCTTCTCTTACCCGTTTTTTACAAACCATGGTCGGACTGTCACACATTCTTGTAGCCAAACACATCCGCTCCCGCTATTGATTGTGTACAGTCGGGTATTTTAACCTTTTCTTACCCGTTTTTTACCAACTATGGTCGGACATTCACACCTTCTTACAGCGGAACACCTCCTCTCCCTCTTTTGATGGTGTATGTTTGGGCATTCGAACCTTTTCTTACCCGCTTTTTACAAACTATGCTCGGACATTCAAACCTTCTTGTAGCCGAACACATCCACTCCTGCTTTTGATGATGTATTGTTGGGCATTTTCACCTTTTCTTACCCATTTTTCAGTAATTATGGGTGGACATTCACACCTTCTTGCAGCTGAACAACTCCTCTCCCGCTTATGATCATGTGCGGTTTCATATTCGAAAATTTTCTTTCATGTTTTAAAGCAATTATTGATGGACATTCAAATCTTCTTGTAGCCGAACACATCCACTCCTGCTTTGCATGATGTATGGTTTGGCATTCGCACCTATTTTTACCCATTTCTCAGGAATTTTGGGTGGACATTCAGACCATCTTGCAGCTGAAAACCTCTGCTCCCTCTTTTGATCATACATTGTCGGGCATTCGCACCTTATCTTACCCGCTTTTTACAAACTATAGTCAGACATTCACACCTTGGTGCTGAACCACCTCAGCTCCCTGTTTTGATCATGTATGGTCAGGCAATACTACCTTTTCTTACCCGTTTGTGAGTAATTATGGCTGGACATTCACACCTACTTGCAGTCGAACAGCTCTGCTCCCGCTTTTGATTATGTTTGGTTGGATATTCGAACCTTTTCTTAACTACTTTTTACAAACTTTGGTCGGACGTTCACACCTTCTTGCAGCCGAACACCTCCACCTCCGCTTTTGATGGTATATATTCGGGCATTCGAACCTTTTCTTAGCAGCTTTTTACAAACCATGGTTGGACTTTCACACCTTCTTGTAGCCGAACAACTCCGCTCCCGCTATTGATTGTGTACAGTCGGGTATTTTAACCTTTTCTTACCCGCTTTTTACCAACTATGGTCGGACATTCACACCATCTTACAGCGGAACACCTCCGCTCCCGCTTTTGATGGTGTATTGTCAGGCATTTGAACCTTTTCTTACCTGCTTTTTACAAACTATGGTCGGACTTTCAAACCTTCTTGTAGCCCAACACATCCACTCCTGCTTTTGATGATGTATGTTTGGGCATTCGCACCTTTTCTTACCCATTTTTCAGTAATTACTGGTGGACATTCACACCTTCTTGCAGCTGAACACCTCCTCTCCCGCTTATGATGGTGTATAGTCGGGCTTTCAAGCCTTTTCTTACCCGGTTTTTACAAATTATAGTTGGACATTCAGACCTTCTTACAGCCGAAAACCACTCCCTCTTTTGATCATACATTGTCGGGCATTAGCACCTTTTCTTACCCGCTTTTTACAAACCATAGTCGGACTTTCACATCTTTTAGTAGCCGAACAACTCCGCTCCCGCTATTGATTGTGTACAGTCGGGTATTTTAACCTTTTCTTACCCGCTTTTTACCAACTATGGTCGGACATTCACACCTTCTTACAGCGGAACACCTCCGCTCCCTCTTTTGATGGTGTATGTTCGGGCAGTCAAACCTTTTCTTACCTGCTTTTTACAAGCTATGGTCAGACATTAAACCCTTCTTGGAGCCGAACACATCCACTCCTGCTTTTGATTATGTATAGTTAGGCATTCGCACCTTTTCTTACCCATTTTTTAGTAATTATGGGTGTACATTCACACCTTCTTGCAGCCGAACACCTCCGCTCCCTCTTTTGATCACACATTTTCGGGCATTCGCACCTTTTCTTACCCGCTTTTTACAAACCATGGTCGGACTTTCACACCTTTTAGTAGCCGAACAACTCCGCACCCGCTACTGATTGTGTACAGTCGGGTATTTTAACCTTTTCTTACCCGTTTTTTACCAACTATGGTCGGACATTCACACCTTCTTACAGCGGAACACCTCCGCTCCCTCCTTTGATGGTGTATGTTCGGGCATTCAAACCTTTTCTTACCCGCTTTTTACAAACTATGGTCAGACGTTCAAACCTTCTTGTAGCCGAACATATCCACTCCTGCTTTTGATGATGTATGGTTGGGCATTCGAACCTACTTGTTGCCCGCTTTTCATTAATTATGGGTGGACATTCACACCTTGTCTTAGCCAAACACCTCCGCTCCCTGTTTTGATCATGTATGGTTTGACATTCGCACCTTTGCTTACCTTCTTTTTATACTGATTGCTCAAGATTAAGTTGTTCTTTCTCAAACTACAAAATTTTTTTAATTGTTGAAACTTGATTTGAAGTGGATAAATAAGGAAGACAAACAGTTTTAAGTCAGGCTGATAGCAATTAATTTTATAGCAAAATCTGTATTTCGTCATTTGTCGAGAGATGCTTATTGCTGAAGAAGTTCTTTCTCATTCTACAAAGTACAACGTTGTTTATCATTGAAACTTGATTAGACATGAATAAATATGAAGGACAAAGCAGTCTTAACTTGGTTTGAGTTAAGGAATTCGTTTTATAGGAGAATCCGAATTCGTGCATAACTCGTAAAATAGAGCTTATTTTCGGATTCCTAAAGAATGAGTCTGGTTCTTTCTCATAATACAAAGTTTGTTGTTTATTGTTGAAACTTCATCAGACCGTTAGATATAGTCGGACTCACCTCGACGCACGGCTTGGGATCTGGAACCAGTACTCTTGAGAGGGGTTGGACTCTCTTCCACTCTGGAGTTGCCCGTGGTGAGAGGCGCAGAGCAGGTGTGGGCATACTTATTGCCCCCCGGCTGTGTGCCAGTACATTGGGGTTTACCCCAGTGAACGAGAGGGTAGCCTCCCTCCGCCTTGGGTGGGGGGACGAGTCCTGACTGTTGTTTGTGCCTATGCGCCAAACAGCAGTTCAGAGTACCTACCCTTTTTGGAGTCTCTGGGGGAGGCACTGGAGAATGCTCCTACCGGAGACTCCCTCATTCTGCTGGGGGACTTCAATGCTCACGTGGGCAATGACAGTGAGACCTGGAGGGGTGTGATTGGGAGGAACGGCCCCCCCGATCTGAATCAGAGTGGTGTTATGTTGTTGGACTTCTGTGCCAGTCATAGACTGTCCATAACGAACACCATGTTCAGGCATAAGGGTGTCCATATGTGCACTTGGCACCAGGACACCCTTGGCCGCAGTTCGATGATCGACTTTGTGGTTGTATCATCGGACTTGCGGCCGTATGTCCTGGACACTCGGGTGAAGAGCGGGGCGGAGCTGTCAACTGATCACCACCTGGTGGTGAGGTGGCTCCGCTGGTGGGGGAGGATGCCGATCACACCTGGCAGGCCCAAACGTATTGTGAGGGTCTGCTGGGAGCGTTTGTCAGAATCCCCCGTCAGAAGGAGCTTTAACTCCCACCTCCGGCGGAGCTTCAACCATATTTGAGGTGGGGGACATTGAATGGGCCATGTTCCGTGACTCCATTGCCGAGGCAGCTGGTCGGAGTTGTGGCCGTAAGGTGGTCGGTGCCTGTCGTGGCGGCAACCCTCGAACCTGCTGGTGGACACCAGTGGTGAGGGAAGCCGTCAAGCTGAAGAAGGAGTCCTATCGGGCCTTTTTGGCCAGTGGGACCCTGGAAGAAGCTGATAGGTACCGACGGGCCAGACGGGCCGCGGCTTCGGCGGTTGCTGAGGCAAAAACTCGGGCCTGGGAGGAGTTCGGTGAGACCATGGAGAACGATTTCCGGACGGCCTCGAAAAGATTACTAGGGATGTTGTGAGTCGGTGGGGGAGTTGGTGGGGGGAGTACTTCGAGGAACTCCTCAATCCTACCAACATGTGCTCGGAAGAGGCAGAGTCGGAGAGCTCGGAGACGGGGCCTCCCATTTCTGGGGCTGAGGTTGCCGAGGTGGTTAAAAAGTTCCTCGGTGGCAAGGCCCCGGGGGTGGATGAGGTCCGTCCTGAGTTTCTCAAGGCTCTGGATGTTGTAGGGCTGTCTTGGCTGACACGCCTCTGCAGTATCGCGTGGACATCGGGGACAGTGCCTCTGGACTGGCCGATTGGGGTGGTGGTCCCCCTCTTTAAAAAGAGGGACCGGAGGGTGTGTTCCAACTATAGGGGTATCACACTCCTCAGCCTCCCTGGTAAGGTCTATTCGGGGGTATTGGAGAGGAGGATCCGTCAGATAATCGAGCCTCGGATTCAGGAGATGCAGTGTGGCTTTCGTCCTGGCCGTGGAACAGTGGACCAGCTCTATACCCTCGGCAGGATCCTGGAGGGTGCATGGGAGTTTGCCCAACCAGTCTACATGTGTTTTGTGGACTTGGAGAAAGCGTTCGACCGTGTCCCTCGTGGAGTCCTGTGGGGGGTGCTCCGGGAATATGGAGTGCCGGACCCCTTGATAGGGGCCGTTCGGTCTCTGTATGACCGGTGCCAGAGTTTGGTCCGCATTGCCGGCAGTAAGTCGGATACGTTTCCGGTGAGAGTTGGACTCCGTCAGGGCTGCCCTTTGTCACCGATTCTGTTCCTAACTTTTATGGACAGAATTTCTAGGCGGAGCCAGGGCGTTGAGGGTGTCCCATTTGGCGACCTCAGAATCGGGTCTCTGCTTTTTGCAGATGATGTGGTTCTGTTAGCGTCGTCAGGCCGTGACCTTCAGCTCTCACTGTAGTGATTCGCAGCCGAGTGTGAAGCGGCTGGGATGAGAATCAGCACCTCCAAATCCGAGACTATGGTTCTCAGCCGGAAAAGGGTGGAATGCTCTCTCCGGGTCGGGAATGAGATCCTTCCCCAAGAGGAGGAGTTCAAGTATCTCGGGGTCTTGTTCACGAGTGACGGACGAATGGAGCGGGAGATTGACGGGCGGATCGGTGCGGCGCCTGCAGTGTTGCAGGCTCTGCACCGACCCGTCGTTGTGAAGAGGGAGCTGAGCCAGAAGGCGAAGCTCTCTACTTACTGGTCAATCTACGTTCCCATCCTCACCTATGGTCACGAGTTGTGGGTAGTGACCGAAAGAACAAGATCGCGAATACAAGCGGCCGAAATGGGTTTCCTCCGCAGGGTGTCTGGGCTCTCCCTTAGAGATAGGGTGAGAAGCTCAGTCATCCGGGAGGGGCTCGGAGTAGAACCGCTGCTCCTCCGCATTGAGAGGAGTCAGATGAGGTGGCTCGGGCATCTGGTTAGGATGCCCCCTGGGCGCCTCCCTGGGGAGGTGTTCCGGGCACGTCCCACTGGGAGGAGACCCCGGGGGAGACCCAGGACACGTTGGAGAGACTATGTCTCTCGGCTGGCCTGGGAACGCCTCGGGGTCCCCCCGGAAGAGCTGGAGAAAGTGGCCGGGGACAGAGACGTCTGGGTTTCTCTGCTCAAGCTGCTGCCCCCGCGACCCGACCCCCGGATAAGCGGCAGATGATGGATGGATGGATGGATATATCCTCCACCAACCAGACTTACAACCCCCGACTAGGGTAGCAGAATTTCTAAGCAGCTGTACCCCAAAACTACTATCAAAAATATATAAATTATTGTCTAAGATAGATGACACAATGTCTCTTCCATCCTCAAAATGGGAGGCAGATTTATCCATCAGTTCTGGTCATAGCTTCTAACCACAAATATGTTTGAACACCTTCATAAAGACTCGAAATCCTAATTTACAGCTCATACAATACAAAATCCTTCATAGAACACACTATACAGGACAAAGGATGTTCAGGATGGGTCTAACACACTCAAACATCTGCTCACATTGCACAGATAACACACCTGATGATTATGCACACGCTTTGTGGTTTTCTGCGCCTGTCCAGAAGTTCTGGCTTGAAGTCTGTGAGGACCTGTCAACATGGCTAAAGTGTAGCATCCCTGCATGCCCCACACTGTGCATACTGGGTGACTTAGACAACATCAACATGGAAATTAACTCAGCACACATGGTTGTCACAGTGATATGAATCGCAAAGAAAACTATTCTCATGAACTGGAAAGCGAAGAACAATCTGTGTATTAACCAGTTTAGAAATTTTCTTTTAGATTATATTAGCATGGAAACAATGTCTGCCTCCTCAAAACATCAATTGGCTGAATTTAATTCTCTCTGGTCCCCTCTGATTAGTTTTATCACATAGTGGTGGTGGGTTGCTGGGTGATGGTGGGTCTCAGGCCAAGGCTGCTGCAACTGGTGTGACCGGGTGGTTTGTTTGTTTGTTTTTTGTAGAGGTCCTCCTGGGGGGGGTTGGGTTGAGTGGGGTGGGGCGGGATGGGTACCTTCTGGGGGTACAGTAGCTCCCGGAATATGGTCGCTGCAGGCCCCGAGCCTGGTGGACATCAGGCCCTCCTGCCCATTGTTGGCTCCCAGGTAGCGGGGATGCCTATTGCAGCCAGTCCCTGGCTGCCCTCTCTGGGGGAGAGTAGCTCCCCCGGTATATATCCCCATACCCCTCTCCCTTCTGGCTCCTGTACACAGCACACACTCACACATGAAGGGTTTTGGGGGCGTGTGTGTTCGGTGGGGTGTAGTGGATGGGGCCACGTAGGTGGTCCCCTTTGGTTGCACTCTGCAGTTCCCTGCCCCTGTTTTAATTACACCTTAGACATTACTACTTATCAAACACACTCACACACACACATTAGGTCTTGGGGGGTGGTTACACTGAGTGGCATCTGGTGGGCGGGGCTCTTTGGGTATGTAGGCTGCCCAGAGTGCCGCGCTCCCAGTTCTACAAGTTTGGCTGCCCCTCAATTTTAATTGCTCACTATTAGAAAATATTGAAGAGCCAGAAGGGTGAGGGGAGGGGTCTTCTTCGCACACCCCTGCTTCCTGGTGTCTGCTCGGGGCAGGAGGGGCCAGGAGGATTAATTAATTGTTCTGCTGGTTCGGGGTCTGTGGTGGCTGGAGGGTTGCTGGCCTCCTGGTGTGCCCGCTGCACTACACCCCAGCAGAGTCGAGGGAGGTAGGATGTGTGGATGTGTGGATGTATGGGACGTGAAAGTGTGTGTGGTAATGATTGGGCCTGGATCTGGGACTTGCTGTCGCCTGGCCTGCCTGTGTTTCTCCCGATGGGGCATCAGCGTTGCCTCTCCCCACTGCTCGCGACTTCACCCACCTGTGGGCACGTCTTGACTCCCAGGGCACTTGGCCAGGGGCGCTGGGGCAGGCGCTGACCCACTTTGTGGCTGTCTGGGGCGCTTGGCCCTCCTGGGTATTGGGTGGGGCCTCTGCCGGGGGGTTTGGGGGCGCTCGGGCTCCTGGGGCCCAGGTCCAGTGCACGGCCCATGTCTGGGCGGCTGGGGCCTGGCGGGGTCGGTGGGCTGTTGCCCCTGGTTCCCGGAGTGCCTCTGCCCTATGCTTATGGGGGCTCTTTCCGGGGGCTTCCTCTGCAGTCTTCTGGGTGGATGCGTGGTTGCCCCTGCGGTGGGCTGCCTGGGTTCTGTGCTCTGTGGGGGCTGCTGGTGGCCTGGGTCTTGTGGCCCTCTCTGCCTGCTTCTGATTGCTTGGGGGGGGGCTGTGGATTGTGGCCCTGTACGCTTATACACTCATAACTAAGCACGGTTATCATGTAGGTCCTGTGCCATGGGTGTTGCATGTTCTCACACACACACACACACACATTCATTAGTCCAGTAGCATGGTCACTAAGCAGTTGATGTATTATCATGTCGTCTCAGGTCATCTATATCCACAGCTGTGTTGTATGCGATTGTCGCTTCTTGTGCTTGTTTTTGTTTGTTTGTGTGTTTGTTTTTTCTCTGCTTGTCTGCTTTCAGGTGCTCCTGGTGGCGCTAAGGCTGGATTCCCCTCATAGGCCATGGATTGTTGTCTGTTTTGTTTTTTACAGGTGTAGCAGCTGGTTGTCTGGTTTTTGTTTCTATTTTTGTTCTGTTTCCTCTTCTTTCCTCTTCTTCTTTCCTTGTCCCCCGGTCCGGTTCAGTTCAGTTCATGTCATATATTGTAAACAGAAATAAATAAATGGGCATCAAGGGGAGCTTTACATTTATAAAACTTCCCTTGGCAAAACAAATCTGTTTGGCATCAAAGGTATTCAGACTACAATTCTTCTGACATAATGCTGAACAGGACAAGGGGAAAAAAAAGTAAAGAAGACAGTTCTGCCGAAAGCCAGGGATAGACCTGTTCTAAGTTCTATACTTTTTAAAAGGGGCGTGTTTATTAACTATGGAATTAGAAGATTTACAAAAATGGTCAAGTGCTAGATCTTCATCTGGGATTTTAACAGTGTCATATAACTATTCAACAGATCAGTTAAAAAAAAGCCTGCTCATGGAGATGTTTCAGGATCTGGATACCAAGCGTGGACCTAATGTTTTCATTTTTGCAATTCTGATACAGGCTATTGAGCAGTGATAACTAACACCAAGTTCAGATACTGCGGATTTTCTACCTTTGATATGTTAAGATTGAGCCAATCAGGGACAACCTTGAAGGATCTCTTTGGTTTTGTAGGATCAGTAATTACCTGAGAAAGGTTGATATTGGTACACACCTTTTTTAAATGATCAGAGGCAGAGTTCAACTTGTTTAAATTAAAATTGCCACACAGAGATTGGGTTTAGGCCACATGCACACAGAATGACATCAACAAATATAAGAAATATTAAACATTTACACATAGATTTTTGAATACATGTAGAGGAATGATACTTTGAAATGTGCTCATTGCGGAGTTATGATCAGTTGAGTAATGAAGGTTGAACTATTCTAGGAAAGAGGTTCTATTCCCAGCATCATGATGGACACTCCTGATATAGAAGGTTTCGCTAACGCATTGGAATTGTTTTACTATTTTCATATGCATGTGCAATGAAGAATTGCTTGCTGCTGATAAATGCAAAGAAGAACAGCTTACACATAGATGCTCACATATAGGCTGCTGAATGCAATGAAGACCTGCTTATCAAGTAAAGTTCAATGTCAATGTGTAATATTCAATTAGGATTTGCAAAACAGTGAAGTTAAACAATGAATGGGTCCATAGTCGGTATGAGAAGACTACAGGAATATTTACCTGGGTGTACGTTCAAACAGAGATGAGAAAATTGCGATAAATAATTGTTTGTTTGTTTGTTAGTATGTATAGGAATGTTATGTGTATAAACTGTGTTGAGTTATAGTTACTCAGTAGTGTCTCAGTGAAACAACCGACGGGGGAAGCCTTGCGGTGACAACAAAAGCAGTGTTTTACTGATCAGTCAAGTTGCTCCAGTGTACTCCATACAAACTGGTTGGCTACTGAAGGGATAGAAAATGGGGAATACTTGTTTTAAAGCAAACAAGGAATTAGATGGGAAAAATACATGTTTTAACGGGACCCAGACAATATTAAATACTCAGACAGATGGGAGAAGAAGTGTAGTTTTGTAGGAAATCACAAAATTATTACATAGAATTAGTGAAATCAATTGAAGAATGCCTTTCTGAAGAGCTGTTTACCACAGATGAGCAGCTTTGCGACCAAGCACATTGTAGATCGCTTTACTGCCAAAATGATCTAATTTAATGGATTGGTTTAGACATGCATAACAGCATTTTAAGAACAAAGAGAGAAACAAAAAGGGACAACGCTTCATGGTGGAAGGGGATGTATAAATAACTGTGTATATGATGAAGGGGGTGGCAACACCCATTCCGAAATCCCGCCATTCCGACATCCCGCTATTCTGACATCCCACCATTCCGACATACCACCATTCCGACATACCACCATTCCGACATGCAAACGTCCCACCATTCCGACATCCCACCATTGCGACATCCCGCTATTCTGACGTTCAAATGTCCCACCATTCCGACAAGGCTTTCCGTATAAGGAAATGTGTGTTACTCAACAGGTGAGTCCCTTCTTTCTGTTCATGCAATTTATATGTTTAACACATGTTTATAGACAAGCGTTATTAAAAACACAAAGTCTCGGCAACTGGAGGAGGAGAAGCAGTCCGCGGTGGTTTTCAATCACACACTCCAATGCCACTTGTTTCAACTTCCGAAAATTTAATCCAGGAAAAAAAGGCTTACAAACATGGACCAAAACGGCTCCATAACACGCACAAGAATCCAAAAGAAACGAAAGTTAACTAAAAGAAAGCAAATAAACAGTATGAAGTGGTCAAAATTGGTTTTACGCATGCCTATGTGCGTCTGGCACATGCGTCTTCGGGCTCTCCCACGTTGGTTTGTGGATGAAAGCTATATGTTCAGCTGTAATGTCATGTAAAAACAATCTCTACATGACATTTACTCCCAGGTGTGACCAGTTAGGTCCTTAAGATATCAACAGGCTGTATAAAGCTACAACCGTTGCGGCTGTGTGTTTGTGCCAAATGCGCAAAGCCCATCCGCGCTTCCCAAAATTGGAGTGAGTACTCATAAATCACGTGAATAACATGAATAAACGTTTTTACTGAATTTTGTTGTGTTTTATACGTTCTATGCTGTCATTTCTCTCTTCTCCTATTGGCAAGGCAAGGCAGAGTGCTCGCAACTGTGTCCTGTGCAGTAGCCGTGATATCTGTAATTGCAATTATTACTTTTGCATATGATGACAGCGTGCAAAAGACGCATGGGCTCTGTGGAGAGCTCCGCTCCAGCTGGCTGCTGTGACAGCTCACTGACACTGTATTTCTGCTTAATCAGTTTCAGTCTCGCCAGAGTTACATTAATATCTGTATTTTTATATTTGAAATTCAGGGGATTTTGATAATAGATTATTAAAGTTTGTTTGCGAGGCTGTGGCCTCTGCATGTGCAAAGCTTGTGCGCCAAACTTTAGGGCGTATTTGCGCCGGCATATCATTAGTGCAAAATGTTTTGGGTAAAAAAGTAGGCTATTAAAAGGAACTGTCGGAATGTTAAAATAAAAACAAAAAACATACCGCCATTCCGACCATAGGAGGAAAAAAGTGTCGGAATGGTGGGACGTTTGATAAAAAATTAAGTGTCGCCATTCCGACAATTGGAGACCCATGTCGGAATGGCGAGATGTCGGAATGGCAGCATGTAACCATGATGAAGGAGAGACCATTTGAGCAGCACAGCCATTTCGCAGCACAGGGACAGCAGTCCAAGTTACAGGATCTCCCACGTGGTATCACCTGTCACATTGTGTCAAGGCATCAAAAGAAGAAAAAATCACCAAACTCAAGGACAAAAAGACAAAGACTCCGGTGAACGAAGACAGAGGACTGACAAACCAGAAATACAAAAGGATTCTCGATATCAAGATCCAGAAGAAGAGGCTAACAATGCCACGAACACTTACGATGCTGGGAATGATGCCAGCAATGAACAGAGAAGAAGATTCAGTGTCATCAATCTGCATTACGTGCCTCTAATGAGGGGGTGAATATAGAATCCTCAACGATTACAACGTCTCTGGGAACTGTGACAACAACAAGGTTTAAACCATTTTGATATATATTGTAACCTATTGTCTAAGGAATAGTGCTGAAAATGAGGTAAATCTAATCCACCACTGTCCTTGGTCTTCTGTAGGGTTATTAAACTAATACGTGGTGGTTTGTTTTTCCACAGAAATTTGGAGATGCATGAATCTAGTGACTTAAACCAAGTAGCAGATGGTTTTATGGGGATCATTGAGAACAAATAGTTAACTTTTGGTAGTATCATCATTTTAATGGATGTAACTCTCCCCATAAGTGATATAGGTAAGGACTTCCAACGAGAGATCGTTCTCTACTGTCTTTAATAATTGCACATAATTTAGCTTTGTTAGCTCTGAGAGCCTGGAGGAAATGTTTATGCCTAAATATCTAATATTTCCTGACTGTAAAGTGATCGCAGGTATATTATGGACCCTACAGTTAATGGGCAGAACTGTGGTCTTAGACCAGTTGATAGAGTAGTCAGAAAGTGCTGAGAATTTATTTATGAGTGTGATCGTGTGACTGAGAGACGTCTGTGAGTTCTGAAGGAAAAGTAATACATCATCAGCATAAAGACTTATTTTATGCTCAATATTTTGGGATTAATTACTCACAAACGGGTAAGAAAAGGTAGTATTGCCAGACCATACATGATCAAAACAGGGAGCGGAGGTGGTTCAGCTGCAAGGTGTGAATGTCTGACTATAGTTTGTAAAAAGCGGGTAAGATAGGGTGCGAATGCCCGACAATGTATGATCAAAAGAGGGAGCGGAGGTTTTCGGCTGCAAGAAGGTCTGAATGTCCACCCAAAATTCCTGAAAAATGGGTAAAAAAAGGGTGCGAATGCCAAACCATACATCATCAAAAGCAGGAGTGGATGTGTTCGGCTACAAGAAGATTTGAATGTCCATCAATAATTGCTTTAAAACATGAAAGAAAATTTTCGAATATCAAACCGCACATGATCATAAGCGGGAGAGGAGTTGTTCAGCTGCAAGAAGGTGTGAATGTCCACCCATAATTACTGAAAAATGGGTAAGAAAAGGTGAAAATGTCCAACCATACATCATCAAAAGCAGGAGTGGATGTGTTCGGCTACAAGAAGGTTTGAATGTCCGTCCATAGTTTGTAAAAAGCGGGTAAGAAAAGGTTCGAATGCCCGAACATAGACCATCAAAAGAGGGAGCGGAGGTGTTCCGCTGTAAGAAGGTGTAAATGTCCGACCATAGTTGGTAAAAAGCGGGTAAGAAAAGGTTAAAATACCCGACTGTACACAATCAATAGCGGGAGCGGAGTTGTTTGGCTACAAGAAGGTGTGAAAGTCCGACCACGGTTTGTAAAAAGCGGGTAAGAAAAGGTTCGAATGCCCGAATATATACCATCAAAAGAGGAAGTGGATGTGTTCGGCTGCAAGAAGGTGTGAACGTCCGACCAAAGTTTGTAAAAAGCAGTTAAGAAAAGGTTCGAATATCCAAGCAAACATAATCAAAAGCGGGAGCAGAGCTGTTCGACTGCAAGTAGGTGTGAATGTCAGATCATAATTTGCAAAAAGCTGATGAGAAAGGGTGAGAATGCCCGGCTATACACCATGAAATGCGGGAGCGGAAGTGTTCGGCTGTGAGTAGGTGTGAATGTCCGACCATAATTGCTGAAAAATGTGTTAGAAGAGACTAGAATGCCGGACAATACATAATCAAATGCGGGAGCGGAGTTGTTCGGCTGTGAGTAGGTGTGAATCTCCGAGCATAGTTTGTAAAAAGGGGGTAAGAATAGGTTCGAATGCCCGAACATACACTATCAAAACAGGGAGCTGAGGTGGCTCAGCTGCAAGGTGTGAATGTCTGACTATAGTTTGTAAATAAGGTGCGAATGCCCAACAATGTATAATCAAAAGAGGGAGCGGAGGTTTTCGGCTACAAGAAGGTTTGAATGTCCGACCAAAGTTTGTAAAAAGCAGTTAAGAAAAGGTTCGAATATCCAACCAAACATAATCAAAAGCGGGAGCAGAGCTGTTCGACTGCAAGTAGGTGTGAATGTCAGATCATAATTTGCAAAAAGCTGATGAGAAAGGGTGAGAATGCCCGGCTATACACCATCAAATGCGGGAGCGGAAGTGTTCGGCTGTGAGTAGGTGTGAATGTTCGACCATAATTGCTGAAAAATGTGTTAGAAGAGACTAGAATGCCGGACAATACATAATCAAATGCGGGAGCGGAGTTGTTCGGCTGTGAGTAGGTGTGAATCTCCGAGCATAGTTTGTAAAAAGGGGGTAAGAATAGGTTCGAATGCCCGAACATACACTATCAAAACAGGGAGCTGAGGTGGCTCAGCTGCAAGGTGTGAATGTCTGATTATAGTTTGTAAATAAGGTGCGAATGCCCAACAATGTATAATCAAAAGAGGGAGCGGAGGTTTTCGGCTACAAGAAGGTTTGAATGTCCGACCATAGTTTGTAAAAAGCGGGTAAGAAAAGGTTCAAATGCCTGACTATACACCATCAAAAGCGGGAGCAGAGGTGTTCCGCTGTAAGACGGTGTGAATGTCCGACCATATTTGGTAAAAAGCGGGTAAGAAAAGGTTAAAATACCCAACTGTACACAATCAATAGCGGGAGAGGAGGTGTTCAGCTGCAAGAAGGTGTGAATGTCCACCCATAATTACTGAAAAATGGGTAAGAAAAGGTGCGAATGCCCAACCATACATTATCAAAAGCAGGTGTGAATGTCAGATCATAATTTGCAAAAAGCTGATGAGAAAGGGTGAGAATGCCCGACTATACACCCTAAAATGCGGGAGCGGAGTTGTTCGGCTCTGAGTAAGTGTGAATGTCCGACCATAATTGCTGAAAAATGTGTTAGAAAAGGTAAGAATGTCGGTCCATACATCATCAAAAGCGGGAGAGGTGGTGTTCGGCTGCAAGTAGGTGTGAATGTCCAACCATGGTTTGTAAAAAGCTGGTAAGAAAAGGTTCGAATGCCCGAATATATACCATCAAAAGCGGAAGTGGAGGTGTTCGGCTGCAAGAAGGTGTGAACGTCCGACCAAAGTTTGTAAAAAGCAGTTAAGAAAAGGTTCGAATATCCAACCAAACATAATCAAAAGCGGGAGCAGAGCTGTTCGACTGCAAGTAGGTGTGAATGTCCAGCCATAATTACTCACAAACGGGTAAGAAAAGGTAGTATTGCCAGACCATACATGATCAAAACAGGGAGCTGAGGTGGTTCAGCACCAAGGTGTGAATGTCTGACTATAGTTTGTAAAAAGCGGGTAAGATAAGGTGCGAATGCCCGACAATGTATAATCAAAAGAGGGAGCAGAGGTTTTCGGCTACAAGAAGGTTTGAATGTCCGACCATAGTTTGTAAAAAGCGGGTAAGAAAAGGTTCAAATGCCTGACAATACACCATCAAAAGCGGGAGCGGAGATGTTCCGCTGTAAGACGGTGTGAATGTCCGACCATAGTTGGTAAAAAGCGGGTAAGAAAAGGTTAAAATACCCGACTGTACACAATCAATAGCGGGAGCGGAGTTGTTCGGCTACAAGAAGGTGTGAAAGTCCAACCATCGTTTGTAAAAAGCTGGTAAGAAAAGGTTCGAATGCCCGAATATATACCATCAAAAGCGGAAGCGGAGGTGTTCGGTTGCAAGAAGATGTGAACGTCCGACCAAAGTTGGCAAAAAGCAGTAAAGAAAAGGTTCGAATCTCCAAACATAATTAAAAGCGAGAGAGATTGTGTTCAGCTTCAAGTAGGTGTGAATATCCAGCCATAATTACTCACAAACGGGTAAGAAAAGGTAGTATTGCCAGACCATACATGATCAAAACAGGGAGCGGAGGTGGTTTAGCTGCAAAAAGGGGTGAATGTCCAACTAAAGTTCAAATATATTAACAAAAGCGGGAGGAGAGGTCTTCGGATTAGAGTGGTTGAAATTTCCAACCATAATCTATAAAATGCGGTGAAAAAAAAAGGTGTGAAGGAATGAATTTTATAGCAAAATCCGAAATCATGCATAACTCCGCAAAAGAACGTATTGCTCAACCAAAGGGATGCTTCTTTCTCATTCAGGGTAATATGAGGAACTTTATGCTTGATACATTTTAGACATGGATAACTATGAAGGACAAAGCAATTTTAACTTGTTTTGAGCAAAGCAATTCATTTTATAGGAAAATCCGAAATCGTGCAGGACTCATGAAAGTAAGCTTATTCTCGGATTCCTGATCCTCCAGTGTTGCTCTTTCCTATACTGCAAAATACAGCCTTGTTCTTTGTTGAAATCGATATAGACATTGATAAATATGAAGGACAAAGCAGTTTCCACTTTGTTTGAGTGAAGGAATTAATTTTATAGCAAAATCCCAAATCATGCAGAACGTATGAAAAGAAGCTTATTCTCGGATTCCTGATCCTTCAGTGTTGCTTTTTCTTCTACTGCAAAATACAATGTTGTTCTTTGTTGAAGTCGATCTAGACATTGATAAATATGAAGGACAAAGCAGTTTTAACTTGGTTTGAGTGAAGGAATTAATTTTATACATAAAATCCCAAATCATGCAGAACGTATGAAAATAAGCTTATTCTCGAATTCCTGATCCTTCAGTGTTGCTCTTTCTACTACTGCAAAATACAATGTTGTTCTTTGTTGAAGTAAATCTAGACATTGATAAATATGAAGGACAAAGCAGTTTTCACTTGGTTTGAGTGAAGGAATTAATTTTATACATAAAATCCCAAATCATGCAGAACGTATGAAAAGAAGCTTATTCTGGGATTCCTGATCCTTCAGTGTTGTTTTTTCTTCTACTGCAAAATACAATGTTGTTCTTTGTTGAAGTCGATCTAGACATTGATAAATATGAAGGACAAAGCAGTTTTAACTTGGTTTGAGTGAAGGAATTAATTTTATACATAAAATCCCAAATCATGCAGAACGTATGAAAATAAGCTTATTCTCGGATTACTGATCCTTCAGTGTTGCTCTTTCTTCTACTGCAAAATCCAGTGTTGTTCTTTGTTGAAGTCAATCTAGACATTGATAAATATGAAGGACAAAGCAGTTTTAACATAGTTTGAGTGAAGGCATTCATTTATAGTAAAATCAATAATCGTGCAGAACTCATGAAAATAAGCTTATTCTCGGATTCCTAAAACTTTTGATTTGCTCTTTCTTTACTGCAAAGTACAATGTTGTTCTTTGTTGAAGTCGATCTAGACATTGATAAATATGAAGGACAAAGCAGTTTTCACTTGGTTTGAGTGAAGGATTTGCAGCTGAAAACCTCCCGCTCCCTCTTTTGATTGTGTATAGTCGGGCTTTCGAGCCTTTTCTTACCCGGTTTTTAGAAATTATGGTTGGACATTCAGACCTTGCAGCTGAACCACCTCAGCTCCCTGTTTTGATCATGTATGGTGTGGTAATACTACCTTTTCTTGCCCGTTTGTGAGTAAATATGGCCTGACATTCACACCTACTTGCAGTCGAACAGCTCTGCTCCCGCTTTTGATGGTATATATTCGGGCATTCGAACCTTTTCTTAACTGCTTTTTACAAACTTTGGTCGGACGTTCACACCTTCTTGCAGCTGAACACCTCCGCTTCCGCTTTTGATGGTATATATTCGGGCATTCGAACCTTTTCTTAGCAGCTTTTTACAAACCATGGTTGAACTTTCACACCTTCTTGTAGCCGAACACCTCCGCTCCCGCTTTTGATGGTGTATAGTCAGGCATTTGAACCTTTTCTTACCCGCTTTTTACAAACTATGGTCGGACATTCAAACCTTCTTCTAGCCGAAAACCTCCGCTCCCTCTTTTGATCATACATTGTCGGGCATTCGCACCTTTTCTTACCCGCTTTTTACAAACCATGGTCGGACTGTCACACATTCTTGTAGCCAAACACCTCCTCTCCCGCTATTGATTATGTACAGTCGGGTATTTTAACCTTTTCTTACCCGTGTTTTACCAACTATGGTTGGACATTCACACCTTACAACGGAACACCTCCGCTCCCTCTTTTGATGGTGTATGTTTGGGCATTCGAACCTTTTCTTACCCGCTTTTTACAAACTATGCTCTGACATTCAAACCTTCTTGTAGCCGAACACATCCACTCCTGCTTTTGATGATGTATGGTTGGGCATTCAAACCTACTTGTTGCCTGCTTTTCATTAATTTTGGGTGGACATTCACACCTTGTCACAGCCAAACACCTCCGCTCCCTGTTTTGATCATGTATGGTTGGACATTCGCACCTTTTCTCACCCGCTTTTTGCCAACTATGGTCGGCTGTTCACAGCTTCCTCTCCACCATACTTGTATGGTGGGATATTCACACCCACTTGCATCCGAAGACCTTTTGTTGATATTTAGTCGGTCATTCGCAGCTTACCCGCCTTTGGCAAACTATGGCCTTCATGCAGCCAAACACCTCTGATCTCGCTTTTGATGATGTAAGGTTGGGCATTCAGACCTTGCTTCACCTGCTTTTCACCAAATATAGTCGGACATTCACACCTTCTTGCAGCCGAACACTTCCGCTCCACCTTTTAGTGTTCTATCACACCTTTTTTTTCACCGCATTTTATAGATTATGGTTGGAAATTCTCAACCACTCTCATCCGAAGACCTCTCCTCCCGCTTTTGTTAATATTATTGAACTTTAGTCGGACATTCACACCTTCTTGCAGCTGAACCACCTCCGCTCCCTGTTTTGATCATGTATGGTCTGGCAATACTACCTTTTCTTACCCGTTTGTTAGTAATTATGGCTGGACATTCACACCTACTTGCAGCCGAACACCACCTCTCCCGCTTTTGATGATGTATGGACCGGCATTCTTACCTTTTCTAACACACTGTTACTCACAGCCGAACAACTCCGCTCCCGCATTTGATGGTGTATAGTCGGGCATTCTCACCCTTTCTCATCAGCTTTTTGCAAATTATGATCTGACATTCACACCTGCTTTTGATAATGTATGGTTGGGCATTCGCACCTTTTCTTACCCATTTTTCAGTAATTATGGGTGGACATTCACACCTTCTTGCAGCTGAACACCTCCTCTCCCGCTATTGATTGTGTACAGTCGGGTATTTTAACCTTTTCTTACCCGCTTTTTACCAAATATGGTCGGAAAATCAAACCTTCTTGTAGCCGAAAACCTCCGCTCCCTCTTTTGATTATACATTGTTGGGCATTCGCACCTTATTTACAAACTATAGTCAGACATTCACACCTTGCAGCTGAGCCACCTCAGCTCCCTGTTTTGATAGTGTATGTTCGGGCATTCGAACCTATTCTTACCCCCTTTTTACAAACTATGCTCGGAGATTCACACCTACTCACAGCCGAACAACTCCACTCCCGCATTTGATGATGTCTTGTCCGGCATTCTAGTCTCTTCTAACACATTTTTCAGCAATTATGGTCGGACATTCACACCTACTCACAGCCGAACACTTCCGCTCCCGCATTTGATGGTGTATAGCCGGGTATCTCACCCTTTCTCATCAGCTTTTTGCAAATTATGATCTGACATTCACACCTACTTGCAGTCGAACAGCTCTGCTCCCGCTTTTGATTATGTTTGGTTGGATAGTCGAACCTTTTCTTACCTGCTTTTTACAAACTTTGGTCGGACGTTCACACCTTCTTGCAGCCGAACACATCCACTTCCACTTTTGATGGTATATATTCGGGCATTCTAACCTTTTCTTACCCGCTTTTTACAAACCGTGGTCGGACTTTCACACCTTCTTGTAGCCAAACAACTCCGCTCCCGCTATTGATTGTGTACAGTCGGGTATTTTAACCTTTTCTTACCCGCTTTTTACCAACTATGGTCGGACATTTACACCTTCTTACAGCGGAACACCTCCGCTCCCTCTTTTGATGGTCTATGTTCGGGCATTCGAATCTTTTCTTACCCGCTTTTTACAAACTATGGTCGGACATTTAAACCTTCTTGTAGCCGAACACATCCACTCCTGCTTTTGATGATGTATGGTTGGGCATTTTCACCTTTTCTTACCCATTTTTCAGTAATTATGGGTGGACATTCACACCTTCTTGCAGCTGAACAACTCCTCTCCCGCTTATGATCATGTGCGGTTTGATATTCGAAAATTTTCTTTCATGTTTTAAAGCAATTATTGATGGACATTCAAATCTTCTTGTAGCCGAACACATCCACTCCTGCTTTTGATGATGTATGGTTTGGCATTCGCACCCTTTTTTTACCCATTTTTCAGGAATTTTGGGTGGACATTCAGACCTTCTTGCAGCCGAAAACCTCCGCTCCCTCTTTTGATCATACATTGTCGGGCATTCGCACCTTATCTTACCCGCTTTTTACAAACTATAGTCAGACATTCACACCTTGCAGCTGAACCACCTCCGCTCCCTGTTTTGATCATGTATGGTCTGGCAATACTACCTTTTCTTACCCGTTTGTGAGTAATTAATCCCAAAATATTGAGCATAAAATAAGTCTTTATGCTGATGATGTATTACTTTTCCTTCAGAACTCACAGACGTCTCTCAGTCACACGATCACACTCATAAATAAATTCTCAGCACTTTCTGACTACTCTATCAACTGGTCTAAGACCACAGTTCTGCCCATTAACTGTAGGGTCCATAATATACCTGCGATCACTTTACAGTCAGGAAATATTAGATATTTAGGCATAAACATTTCCTCCAGGCTCTCAGAGCTAACAAAGCTAAATTATGTGCAATTATTAAAGACAGTAGAGGACGATCTCTCGTTGGAAGTCCTTACCTATATCACTTGTGGGGAGAGTTACATCCATTAAAATGATGATACTACCAAAAGTTAACTATTTGTTCTCAATGATCCCCATAAAACCATCTGCTACTTGGTTTAAGTCACTAGATTCATGCATCTCCAAATTTCTGTGGAAAAACAAACCACCACGTATTAGTTTAAAAACCCTACAGAAGACCAAGGACAGTGGTGGATTAGATTTACCTCATTTTCAGCACTATTCCTTAGACAATAGGTTACAATATATATCAAAATGGTTTAAACCTTGTTGTTGTCACAGTTCCCAGAGACGTTGTAATCGTTGAGGATTCTATATTCACCCCCTCATTAGAGGCACGTAATGCAGATTGATGACACTGAATCTTCTTCTCTGTTCATTGCTGGCATCATTCCCAGCATCGTAAGTGTTCGTGGCATTGTTAGCCTCTTCTTCTGGATCTTGATATCGAGAATCCTTTTGTATTTCTGGTTTGTCAGTCCTCTGTCTTCGTTCACCGGAGTCTTTGTCTTTTTGTCCTTGAGTTTGGTGATTTTTTCTTCTTTTGATGCCTTGACACAATGTGACAGGTGATACCACGTGGGAGATCCTGTAACTTGGATTGCTGTCCCTGTGCTGCGAAATGGCTGTGCTGCTCAAATGGTCTCTCCTTCATCATGGTTACATGCTGCCATTCCGACATCTCGCCATTCCGACATGGGTCTCCAATTGTCGGAATGGCGACACTTAATTTTTTATCAAACGTCCCACCATTCCGACACTTTTTTCCTCCTATGGTCGGAATGGCGGTATGTTTTTTTTTTTTTTTAACATTCCGACAGTTCCTTTTAATAGCCTATTTTTTACCCAAAACATTTTGCACTAATGATATGCCGGCGCAAATACGCCCTAAAGTTTGGCGCACAAGCTTTGCACATGCAGAGGCCACAGCCTCGCAAACAAACTTTAATAATCTATTATCAAAATCCCCTGAATTTCAAATATAAAAATACAGATATTAATGTAACTCTGGCGAGACTGAAACTGATTAAGCAGAAATACAGTGTCAGTGAGCTGTCACAGCAGCCAGCTGGAGCGGAGCTCTCCACAGAGCCCATGCGTCTTTTGCACGCTGTCATCATATGCAAAAGTAATAATTGCAATTACAGATATCACGGCTACTGCACAGGACACAGTTGCGAGCACTCTGCCTTGCCTTGCCAATAGGAGAAGAGAGAAATGACAGCATAGAACGTATAAAACACAACAAAATGCAGTAAAAACGTTTATTCATGTTATTCACGTGATTTATGAGTACTCACTCCAATTTTGGGAAGCGCGGATGGGTTTTGCGCATTTGGCACAAACACACAGCCGCAACGGTTGTAGCTTTATACAGCCTGTTGATATCTTAAGGACCTAACTGGTCACACCTGGGAGTAAATGTCATGTAGAGATTGTTTTTACATGACATTACAGCTGAACATATAGCTTTCATCCACAAATCAACGTGGGAGAGCCCGAAGACGCATGTGCCAGACGCACATAGGCATGCGTAAAACCAATTTTGACCACTTCATACTGTTTATTTGCTTTCTTTTAGTTAACTTTCGTTTCTTTTGGATTCTTGTGCGTGTTATGGAGCCGTTTTGGTCCATGTTTGTAAGCCTTTTTTTCCTGGATTAAATTTTCGGAAGTTGAAACAAGTGGCATTGGAGTGTGTGATTAAAAACCACCGCGGACTGCTTCTCCTCCTCCAGTTGCCGAGACTTTGTGTTTTTAATAACGCTTGTCTATAAACATGTGTTAAACATATAAATTGCATGAACAGAAAGAAGGGACTCACCTGTTGAGTAACACACATTTCCTTATACGGAAAGCCTTGTCGGAATGGTGGGACATTTGAACGTCAGAATAGCGGGATGTCGCAATGGTGGGATGTCGGAATGGTGGGACGTTTGCATGTCGGAATGGTGGTATGTCGGAATGGTGGGATGTCGGAATGGTGGGATGTCGGAATAGCGGGATGTCGGAATGGCTGGATTTCGGAATGGGTGTTGCCATCCCCTTCATCATATACACAGTTATTTATACATCACCTTCCACCATGAAGCGTTGTCCCTTTTTGTTTCTCTCTTTGTTCTTAAAATGCTGTTATGCATGTCTAAACCAATCCATTAAATTAGATCATTTTGGCAGTAAAGCGATCTACAATGTGCTAGGTTGCAAAGCTGCTCATCTATGGTAAACAGCTCTTCAGAAAGGCATTCTTCAATTGATTTCACTAATTCTATGTAATAATTTTGTGATTTCCTACAAAACTACACTTCTTCTCCCATCTGTCTGAGTATTTAATATTGTCTGGGTCCCGTTAAAACATGTATTTTTCCCATCTAATTCCTTGTTTGCTTTAAAACAAGTATTCCCCATTTTCTATCCCTTCAGTAGCCAACCAGTTTGTATGGAGTCCACTGGAGCAACTTGACTGATCAGTAAAACACTGCTTTTGTTGTCACCGCAAGGCTTCCCCCGTCGGTTGTTTCACTGAGACACTACTGAGTAACTATAACTCAACACAGTTTATACACATAACATTCATATACATACTAACAAACAAACAAACAATTATTTATCGCAATTTTCTCATCTCTGTTTGAACGTACACCCAGGTAAATATTCCTGTAGTCTTCTCATACCGACTATGGACCCATTCATTGTTTAACTTCACTGTTTTGCAAATCCTAATTGAATATTACACATTGACATTGAACTTTACTTGATAAGCAGGTCTTCATTGCATTCAGCAGCCTATATGTGAGCATCTATGTGTAAGCTGTTCTTCTTTGCATTTATCAGCAGCAAGCAATTCTTCATTGCACATGCATATGAAAATAGTAAAACAATTCCAATGCGTTAGCGAAACCTTCTATATCAGGAGTGTCCATCATGATGCTGGGAATAGAACCTCTTTCCCAGAATAGTTCAACCTTCATTACTCAACTGATCATAACTCCGCAATGAGCACATTTCAAAGTATCATTCCTCTACATATATTCAAAAATCTATGTGTAAATGTTTAATATTTCTTATATTTGTTGATGTCATTCTGAGTGCATGTGGCCTAAACCCAATCTCTGTGTGGCAATTTTAATTTAAACAAGTTGAACTCTGCCTCTGATCATTTAAAAAAGGTGTGTACCAATATCAACCTTTCTCAGGTAATTACTGATCCTACAAAACCAAAGAGATCCTTCAAGGTTTTCCCTGATTGGCTCAATCTTAACAAATCAAAGGTAGAAAATCCGCAGTATCTGAACTTGGTGTTAGTTATCACTGCTCAATAGCCTGTATCAGAATTGCAAAAATGAAAACATTAGGTCCACGCTTGGTATCCAGATCCTGAAACATCTCCATGAGCAGGCTTTTTTTTAACTGATCTGTTGAATAGTTATATGACACTGTTAAAATCCCAGATGAAGATCTAGCACTTGACCATTTTTGTAAATCTTCTAATTCCATAGTTGATAAACACGCCCCTTTTAAAAAGTATAGAACTTAGAACAGGTCTATCCCTGGCTTTCGGCAGAACTGTCTTCTTTACTTTTTTTTCCCCTTGTCCTGTTCAGCATTATGTCAGAAGAATTGTAGTCTGAATACCTTTGATGCCAAACAGATTTGTTTTGCCAAGGGAAGTTTTATAAATGTAAAGCTCCCCTTGATGCCCATTTATTTATTTCTGTTTACAATATATGACATGAACTGAACTGAACCGGACCGGGGGACAAGGAAAGAAGAAGAGGAAAGAAGAGGAAACAGAACAAAAATAGAAACAAAAACCAGACAACCAGCTGCTACACCTGTAAAAAACAAAACAGACAACAATCCATGGCCTATGAGGGGAATCCAGCCTTAGCGCCACCAGGAGCACCTGAAAGCAGACAAGCAGAGAAAAAACAAACACACAAACAAACAAAAACAAGCACAAGAAGCGGCAATCGCATACAACACAGCTGTGGATATAGATGACCTGAGACGACATGATAATACATCAACTGCTTAGTGACCATGCTACTTGACTAATGAATGTGTGTGTGTGTGTGAGAACATGCAACACCCATGGCACAGGACCTACATGATAACCGTGCTTAGTTATGAGTGTATAAGCGTACAGGGCCACAATCCACAGCCCCCCCCCAAGCAATCAGAAGCAGGCAGAGAGGGCCACAAGACCCAGGCCACCAGCAGCCCCCACAGAGCACAGAACCCAGGCAGCCCACCGCAGGGGCAACCACGCATCCACCCAGAAGACTGCAGAGGAAGCCCCCGGAAAGAGCCCCCATAAGCATAGGGCAGAGGCACTCCGGGACCTGGGCCCCAGGAGCCCGAGCGCCCCCAAACCCCCCGGCAGAGGCCCCACCCAATACCCAGGAGGGCCAAGCGCCCCAGACAGCCACAAAGTGGGTCAGCGCCTGCCCCAGCGCCCCTGGCCAAGTGCCCTGGGAGTCAAGACGTGCCCACAGGTGGGTGAAGTCGCGAGCAGTGGGGAGAGGCAACGCTGATGCCCCATCGGGAGAAACACAGGCAGGCCAGGCGACAGCAAGTCCCATATCCAGGCCCAATCATTACGACACACACTTTCACGTCCCATACATCCACACATCCACACATCCTACCTCCCTCGACTCTGCTGGGGTGTAGTGCAGCGGGCACACCAGGAGGCCAGCAACCCCCCAGCCACCACAGACCCCGAACCAGCAGAAAAATTAATTAATCCTCCTGGCCCCTCCTGCCCCGAGCAGACACCAGGAAGCAGGGGTGTGCGAAGAAGACCCCTCCCCTCACCCTTCTGGCTCTTCAATATTTTCTAATAGTGAGCAATTAAAATTGAGGGGCAGCCAAACTTGTAGAACTGGGAGCGCGGCACTCTGGGCAGCCTACATACCCAAAGAGCCCCGCCCACCAGATGCCACTCAGTGTAACCACCCCCCAAGACCTAATGTGTGTGTGTGAGTGTGTTTGATAAGTAGTAATGTCTAAGGTGTAATTAAAACAGGGGCAGGGAACTGCAGAGTGCAACCAAAGGGGACCACCTACGTGGCCCCATCCACTACATCACGTCATCTATCTTAGACAATAATTTATATATTTTTGATAGTAGTTTTGGGGTACAGATGCTTAGAAATTCTGCTACCCTAGTCGGGGGTTGTAAGTCTGGTTGGTGGAGGATATATCCATCCATCCATCCATCATCTGCCGCTTATCCGGGGGTCGGGTCGCGGGGGCAGCAGCTTGAGCAGAGAAACCCAGACGTCTCTGTCCCCGGCCACTTCCTCCAGCTCTTCCGGGGGGACCCCGAGGCGTTCCCAGGCCAGCCGAGAGACATAGTCTCTCCAACGTGTCCTGGGTCTCCCCCGGGGTCTCCTCCCAGTGGGACGTGCCCGGAACACCTCCCCAGGGAGGCGCCCAGGGGGCATCCTAACCAGATGCCCGAGCCACCTCATCTGACTCCTCTCAATGCGGAGGAGCAGCGGTTCTACTCCGAGCCCCTCCCGGATGACTGAGCTTCTCACCCTATCTCTAAGGGAGAGCCCAGACACCCTGCGGAGGAAACCCATTTCGGCCGCTTGTATTCGCGATCTTGTTCTTTCGGTCACTACCCACAACTCGTGACCATAGGTGAGGATGGGAACGTAGATTGACCAGTAAGTAGAGAGCTTCGCCTTCTGGCTCAGCTCCCTCTTCACAGCGACGGGTCGGTGCAGAGCCTGCAACACTGCAGGCGCCGCACCGATCCGCCCGTCAATCTCCCGCTCCATTCGTCCGTCACTCGTGAACAAGACCCCGAGATACTTGAACTCCTCCTCTTGGGGAAAGATCTCATTCCCGACCCGGAGAGAGCATTCCACCCTTTTCCGGCTGAGAACCATAGTCTCGGATTTGGAGGTGCTGATTCTCATCCCAGCCGCTTCACACTCGGCTGCGAATCACTCCAGTGAGAGCTGAAGGTCACGGCCTGACGACGCTAACAGAACCACATCATCTGCAAAAAAGCAGAGACCCGATTCTGAGGTCGCCAAATGGGACACCCTCAACGCCCTGGCTCCGCCTAGAAATTCTGTCCATAAAAGTTAGGAACAGAATCGTGACAAAGGGCAGCCCTGACGGAGTCCAACTCTCACCGGAAACGTATCCGACTTACTGCCGGCAATGCGGACCAAACTCTGGCACCGGTCATTCAGAGACCGAACGGCCCCTATCAAGGGGTCCGGCACTCCATATTCCCGGAGCACCCCCCACAGGACTCCACGAGGGACACGGTCGAACGCTTTCTCCAAGTCCACAAAACACATGTAGACTGGTTGGGCGAACTCCCATGCACCCTCCAGGATCCTGCCGAGGGTATAGAGCTGGTCCACTGTTCCACGGCCAGGACGAAAGCCACACTGCAACTCCTGAATCCGAGGCTCGATTATCCGACGGATCCTCCTCTCCAATACCCCCGAATAGACCTTACCAGGGAGGCTGAGGAGTGTGATACCCCTATAGTTGGAACACACCCTCCGGTCCCCCTTTTTAAAGAGGGGGACCACCACCCCAATCTGCCAGTCCAGAGGCACTGTCCCCGATGTCCACGCGATACTGCAGAGGCGTGTCAGCCAAGACAGCCCTACAACATCCAGAGCCTTGAGAAACTCAGGACGGACCTCATCCACCCCCGGGGCCTTGCCACCGAGGAGCTTTTTAACCACCTCGGCAACCTCAGCCCCAGAAATGGGAGGCCCCGTCTCCGAGCTCTCCGACTCTGCCTCTTCCGAGCACGTGTTGGTAGGATTGAGGAGTTCCTCGAAGTACTCCCCCCACCGACTCCCCCACCGACTCACAACATCCCTAGTTGAGGTCAGCAAAGCCCCGTCCGCACTGTAAACAGTGTTGACTGTGAGCCGCTTCCCCCCCCTGAGACGCCGGATGGTGGACCAGAATCTTTTCGAGGCCGTCCGGAAATCGTTCTCCATGGTCTCACCGAACTCCTCCCAGGCCCGAGTTTTTGCCTCAGCAACCGCCGAAGCCGCGGCCCGTCTGGCCCGTCGGTACCTATCAGCTTCTTCCAGGGTCCCACTGGCCAAAAAGGCCCGATAGGACTCCTTCTTCAGCTTGACGGCTTCCCTCACCACTGGTGTCCACCAGCAGGTTCGAGGGTTGCCGCCACGACAGGCACCGACCACCTTACGGCCACAACTCCGACCAGCTGCCTCGGCAATGGAGTCACGGAACATGGCCCATTCAATGTCCCCCACCTCAAATATGGTTGAAGCTCTGCCGGAGGTGGGAGTTAAAGCTCCTTCTGACGGGGGATTCTGACAAACGCTCCCAGCAGACCCTCACAATACGTTTGGGCCTGCCAGGTGTGATCGGCATCCTCCCCCACCAGCGGAGCCACCTCACCACCAGGTGGTGATCAGTTGACAGCTCCGCCCCGCTCTTCACCCGAGTGTCCAGGACATACGGCCGCAAGTCCGATGATACAACCACAAAGTCGATCATCGAACTGCGGCCAAGGGTGTCCTGGTGCCAAGTGCACATATGGACACCCTTATGCCTGAACATGGTGTTCGTTATGGACAGTCTATGACTGGCACAGAAGTCCAACAACATAACACCACTCTGATTCAGATCGGGGGGGCCGTTCCTCCCAATCACACCCCTCCAGGTCTCACTGTCATTGCCCACGTGAGCATTGAAGTCCCCCAGCAGAATGAGGGAGTCTCCGGTAGGAGCATTCTCCAGTGCCTCCCCCAGAGACTCCAAAAAGGGTAGGTACTCTGAACTGCTGTTTGGCGCATAGGCACAAACAACAGTCAGGACTCGTCCCCCCACCCAAGGCGGAGGGAGGCTACCCTCTCGTTCACTGGGGTAAACCCCAATGTACTGGCACACAGCCGGGGGGCAATAAGTATGCCCACACCTGCTCTGCGCCTCTCACCACGGGCAACTCCAGAGTGGAAGAGAGTCCAACCCCTCTCAAGAGTATTGGTTCCAGATCCCAAGCCGTGCGTCGAGGTGAGTCCGACTATATCTAACGGTCTGATGAAGTTTCAACAATAAACAACAAACTTTGTATTATGAGAAAGAACCAGACTCATTCTTTAGGAATCCGAAAATAAGCTCTATTTTACGAGTTATGCACGAATTCGGATTCTCCTATAAAACGAATTCCTTAACTCAAACCAAGTTAAGACTGCTTTGTCCTTCATATTTATTCATGTCTAATCAAGTTTCAATGATAAACAACGTTGTACTTTGTAGAATGAGAAAGAACTTCTTCAGCAATAAGCATCTCTCGACAAATGACGAAATACAGATTTTGCTATAAAATTAATTGCTATCAGCCTGACTTAAAACTGTTTGTCTTCCTTATTTATCCACTTCAAATCAAGTTTCAACAATTAAAAAAATTTTGTAGTTTGAGAAAGAACAACTTAATCTTGAGCAATCAGTATAAAAAGAAGGTAAGCAAAGGTGCGAATGTCAAACCATACATGATCAAAACAGGGAGCGGAGGTGTTTGGCTAAGACAAGGTGTGAATGTCCACCCATAATTAATGAAAAGCGGGCAACAAGTAGGTTCGAATGCCCAACCATACATCATCAAAAGCAGGAGTGGATATGTTCGGCTACAAGAAGGTTTGAACGTCTGACCATAGTTTGTAAAAAGCGGGTAAGAAAAGGTTTGAATGCCCCAACATACACCATCAAAGGAGGGAGCGGAGGTGTTCCGCTGTAAGAAGGTGTGAATGTCCGACCATAGTTGGTAAAAAACGGGTAAGAAAAGGTTAAAATACCCGACTGTACACAATCAGTAGCGGGTGCGGAGTTGTTCGGCTACTAAAAGGTGTGAAAGTCCGACCATGGTTTGTAAAAAGCGGGTAAGAAAAGGTGCGAATGCCCGAAAATGTGTGATCAAAAGAGGGAGCGGAGGTGTTCGGCTGCAAGAAGGTGTGAATGTACACCCATAATTACTAAAAAATGGGTAAGAAAAGGTGCGAATGCCTAACTATACATAATCAAAAGCAGGAGTGGATGTGTTCGGCTCCAAGAAGGGTTGAATGTCTGACCATAGTTTGTAAAAAGCAGGTAAGAAAAGGTTTGACTGCCCGAACATACACCATCAAAAGAGGGAGCGGAGGTGTTCCGCTGTAAGAAGGTGTGAATGTCCGACCATAGTTGGTAAAAAGCGGGTAAGAAAAGGTTAAAATACCCGACTGTACACAATCAATAGCGGGAGCGGAGTTGTTCGGCTACTAAAAGATGTGAAAGTCCGACTATGGTTTGTAAAAAGCGGGTAAGAAAAGGTGCTAATGCCCGACAATGTATGATCAAAAGAGGGAGTGGTTTTCGGCTGTAAGAAGGTCTGAATGTCCAACTATAATTTGTAAAAACCGGGTAAGAAAAGGCTTGAAAGCCCGACTATACACCATCATAAGCGGGAGAGGAGGTGTTCAGCTGCAAGAAGGTGTGAATGTCCACCAGTAATTACTGAAAAATGGGTAAGAAAAGGTGCGAATGCCCAAACATACATCATCAAAAGCAGGAGTGGATGTGTTGGGCTACAAGAAGGTTTGAAAGTCCGACCATGGTTTGTAAAAAACGGGTAAGAAAAGGTGCGAATGCCCGACAATGTATGATCAAAAGATGGAGCGGAGGTTTTTGGCTACAAGAAAGTTTGAATGTCCGACCATAGTTTGTAAAAAGCAGGTAAGAAAAGGTTCAAATGCCTGACAATACACCATCAAAAGCGGGAGCGGAGGTGTTCCGCTGTAAGATGGTGTGAATGTCCGACCATAGTTGGTAAAAAGCGGGTAAGAAAAGGTTAAAATACCCGACTGTACACAATCAATAGCGGGAGCGGAGTTGTTCGGCTACAAGAAGGTGTGAAAGTCCATCCATGGTTTGTAAAAAGCTGCTAAGAAAAGGTTCGAATGCCCGAATATATACCATCAAAAGCGGAGGTGGAGGTGTTCGGCTGCAAGAAGGTGTGAATCTCCGACCAAAGTTTGTAAAAAGCAGTTAAGAAAAGGTTCGAATATCCAACCAAACATAATCAAAAGCGGGAGCAGAGCTGTTCGACTGCAAGTAGGTGTGAATGTCCAGCCATAATTACTCACAAACGGGTAAGAAAAGGTAGTATTGCCTGACCATACATGATCAAAACAGGGAGCTGAGGTGGTTCAGCACCAAGGTGTGAATGTCTGACTATAGTTTGTAAAAAGCGGGTAAGATAAGGTGCGAATGCCCGACAATGTATGATCAAAAGAGGGAGCAGAGGTTTTCAGCTGCAAGATGGTCTGAATGTCCACCCAAAATTCCTGAGAAATGGGTAAAAAATAGGTGCGAATGCCAAACCATACATCATGCAAAGCAGGAGTGGATGTGTTCGGCTACAAGAAGATTTGAATGTCCATCAATAATTGCTTTAAAACATGAAAGAAAATTTTCGAATATGAAACCGCACATGATCATAAGCGGGAGAGGAGTTGTTCAGCTGCAAGAAGGTGTGAATGTCCACCCATAATTACTGAAAAATGGGTAAGAAAAGGTGAAAATGCCCAACCATACATCATCAAAAGCAGGAGTGGATGTGTTCGGCTACAAGAAGGTTTGAATGTCCGAGCATAGTTTGTAAAAAGCGGGTAAGAAAAGGTTTGAATGCCCAAACATACACCATCAAAAGAGGGAGAGGAGGTGTTCCGCTGTAAGAAGGTGTGAATGTCCGACCATAGTTGGTAAAAAACGGGTAAGAAAAGGTTAAAATACCCGACTGTACACAATCAATAGCGGGAGCGGATGTGTTTGGCTACAAGAATGTGTGACAGTCCGACCATGGTTTGTAAAAAACGGGTAAGAGAAGGTGCGAATGCCCGACAATGTATGATCAAAAGAGGGAGCGGAGGTTTTCGGCTACAAGAAGGTTTGAATGTCCGACCATAGTTTGTAAAAAGCGGGTAAGAAAAGGTTCAAATGCCTGACTATACACCATCAAAAGCGGGAGCGGAGGTGTTCCGCTGTAAGACGGTGTGAATGTCCAACCATAGTTGGTAAAAAGCGGGTAAGAAAAGGTTAAAATACCTGACTGTACATAATCAATAGCGGGAGCGGAGTTGTTCGGCTACAAGAAGGTGTGAAAGTTCAACCATGGTTTGTAAAAAGCTGCTAAGAAAAGGTTCGAATGCCCGAATATATACCATCAAAAGCGGAAGCGGAGGTGTTCGGCTGCAAGAAGGTGTGAACGTCCGACCATAGTTGGTAAAAAACGGGTAAGAAAAGGTTAAAATACCCGACTGTAAACAATCAGTAGCGGGTGCGGAGTTGTTCGGCTACTAAAAGGTGTGAAAGTCCGACCATGGTTTGTAAAAAGCGGGTAAGAAAAGGTGCGAATGCCCGAAAATGTGTGATCAAAAGAGGGAGCGGAGGTGTTCGGCTGCAAGAAGGTGTGAATGTACACCCATAATTACTAAAAAATGGGTAAGAAAAGGTGCGAATGCCTAACTATACATAATCAAAAGCAGGAGTGGATGTGTTCGGCTCCAAGAAGGGTTGAATGTCTGACCATAGTTTGTAAAAAGCAGGTAAGAAAAGGTTTGACTGCCCGAACATACACCATCAAAAGAGGGAGCGGAGGTGTTCCGCTGTAAGAAGGTGTGAATGTCCGACCATAGTTGGTAAAAAGCGGGTAAGAAAAGGTTAAAATACCCGACTGTACACAATCAATAGCGGGAGCGGAGTTGTTCGGCTACTAAAAGATGTGAAAGTCCGACTATGGTTTGTAAAAAGCGGGTAAGAAAAGGTGCTAATGCCCGACAATGTATGATCAAAAGAGGGAGTGGTTTTCGGCTGTAAGAAGGTCTGAATGTCCAACTATAATTTGTAAAAACCGGGTAAGAAAAGGCTTGAAAGCCCGACTATACACCATCATAAGCGGGAGAGGAGGTGTTCAGCTGCAAGAAGGTGTGAATGTCCACCAGTAATTACTGAAAAATGGGTAAGAAAAGGTGCGAATGCCCAAACATACATCATCAAAAGCAGGAGTGGATGTGTTGGGCTACAAGAAGGTTTGAAAGTCCGACCATGGTTTGTAAAAAACGGGTAAGAAAAGGTGCGAATGCCCGACAATGTATGATCAAAAGATGGAGCGGAGGTTTTTGGCTACAAGAAGGTTTGAATGTCCGACCATAGTTTGTAAAAAGCAGGTAAGAAAAGGTTCAAATGCCTGACAATACACCATCAAAAGCGGGAGCGGAGGTGTTCCGCTGTAAGATGGTGTGAATGTCCGACCATAGTTGGTAAAAAGCGGGTAAGAAAAGGTTAAAATACCCGACTGTACACAATCAATAGCGGGAGCGGAGTTGTTCGGCTACAAGAAGGTGTGAAAGTCCAACCATGGTTTGTAAAAAGCTGCTAAGAAAAGGTTCGAATGCCCGAATATATACCATCAAAAGCGGAGGTGGAGGTGTTCGGCTGCAAGAAGGTGTGAATCTCCGACCAAAGTTTGTAAAAAGCAGTTAAGAAAAGGTTCGAATATCCAACCAAACATAATCAAAAGCGGGAGCAGAGCTGTTCGACTGCAAGTAGGTGTGAATGTCCAGCCATAATTACTCACAAACGGGTAAGAAAAGGTAGTATTGCCTGACCATACATGATCAAAACAGGGAGCTGAGGTGGTTCAGCACCAAGGTGTGAATGTCTGACTATAGTTTGTAAAAAGCGGGTAAGATAAGGTGCGAATGCCCGACAATGTATGATCAAAAGAGGGAGCAGAGGTTTTCAGCTGCAAGATGGTCTGAATGTCCACCCAAAATTCCTGAGAAATGGATAAAAAATAGGTGCGAATGCCAAACCATACATCATGCAAAGCAGGAGTGGATGTGTTCGGCTACAAGAAGATTTGAATGTCCATCAATAATTGCTTTAAAACATGAAAGAAAATTTTCGAATATGAAACCGCACATGATCATAAGCGGGAGAGGAGTTGTTCAGCTGCAAGAAGGTGTGAATGTCCACCCATAATTACTGAAAAATGGGTAAGAAAAGGTGAAAATGCCCAACCATACATCATCAAAAGCAGGAGTGGATGTGTTCGGCTACAAGAAGGTTTGAATGTCCGAGCATAGTTTGTAAAAAGCGGGTAAGAAAAGGTTTGAATGCCCAAACATACACCATCAAAAGAGGGAGAGGAGGTGTTCCGCTGTAAGAAGGTGTGAATGTCCGACCATAGTTGGTAAAAAACGGGTAAGAAAAGGTTAAAATACCCGACTGTACACAATCAATAGCGGGAGCGGATGTGTTTGGCTACAAGAATGTGTGACAGTCCGACCATGGTTTGTAAAAAACGGGTAAGAGAAGGTGCGAATGCCCGACAATGTATGATCAAAAGAGGGAGCGGAGGTTTTCGGCTACAAGAAGGTTTGAATGTCCGACCATAGTTTGTAAAAAGCGGGTAAGAAAAGGTTCAAATGCCTGACTATACACCATCAAAAGCGGGAGCGGAGGTGTTCCGCTGTAAGACGGTGTGAATGTCCAACCATAGTTGGTAAAAAGCGGGTAAGAAAAGGTTAAAATACCTGACTGTACATAATCAATAGCGGGAGCGGAGTTGTTCGGCTACAAGAAGGTGTGAAAGTTCAACCATGGTTTGTAAAAAGCTGCTAAGAAAAGGTTCGAATGCCCGAATATATACCATCAAAAGCGGAAGCGGAGGTGTTCGGCTGCAAGAAGGTGTGAACGTCCGACCAAAGTTTGCAAAAAGCAGTTAAGAAAAGGTTCGAATGCCTGAATATATACCATCAAAAGCGAGAGCAGAGCTTTTTCGACTGCAAGTAGGTGAGAATGTCCAGCCATAATTACTCACAAACGGGTAAGGAAAGGTAGTATTGCCAGACCATACATGATCAAAACAGGGAGCTGAGGTGGTTCAGCTGCAAGGTGTGAATGTCTGACTATAGTTTGTAAAAAGCGGGTAAGATAAGGTGCGAATGCCCGACAATGTATGATCAAAAGAGGGAGTGGAGGTCTTCGGCTGCAAGGTCTGAATGTCCAACCATAATTTCTAAAAACCGGGTAAGAAAAGGCTCGAAAGCCCGACTATACACAATCAAAAGCGGGAGCGGGAGGTTTTCAGCTGCAAATCCTTCACTCAAACCAAGTGAAAACTGCTTTGTCCTTCATATTTATCAATGTCTAGATCGACTTCAACAAAGAACAACATTGTACTTTGCAGTAAAGAAAGAGCAAATCAAAAGTTTTAGGAATCCGAGAATAAGCTTATTTTCATGAGTTCTGCACGATTATTGATTTTACTATAAATGAATGCCTTCACTCAAACTATGTTAAAACTGCTTTGTCCTTCATATTTATCAATGTCTAGATTGACTTCAACAAAGAACAACACTGGATTTTGCAGTAGAAGAAAGAGCAACACTGAAGGATCAGTAATCCGAGAATAAGCTTATTTTCATACGTTCTGCATGATTTGGGATTTTATGTATAAAATGAATTCCTTCACTCAAACCAAGTTAAAACTGCTTTGTCCTTCATATTTATCAATGTCTAGATCGACTTCAACAAAGAACAACATTGTATTTTGCAGTAGAAGAAAAAGCAACACTGAAGGATCAGGAATCCGAGAATAAGCTTCTTTTCATACGTTCTGCATGATTTGGGATTTTATGTATAAAATGAATTCCTTCACTCAAACCAAGTGAAAACTTCTTTGTCCTTCATATTTATCAATGTCTAGATTTACTTCAACAAAGAACAACATTGTATTTTGCAGTAGAAGAAATAGCAACACTGAAGGATCAGGAATCCGAAAACAAGCTTATTTTCATACGTTCTGCTTGATTTGGGATTTTGCTATAAAATTAATTCCTTCACTCAAACAAAGTGGAAACTGCTTTGTCCTTCATATTTATCAATGTCTATATCGATTTCAACAAAGAACATGGCTGTATTTTGCAGTATAGGAAAGAGCAACACTGGAGGATCAGGAATCCGAGAATAAGCTTACTTTCATGAGTCCTGCACGATTTCGGATTTTCCTATAAAATCAATTGCTTTGCTCAAACCAAGTTAAAATTGCTTTCTCTTTCATAGTTATCCATGTCTAAAATGTATCAAGCATAAAGTTCCTCATATTACCCTGAATGAGAAAGAAGCATCCCTTTGGTTGAGCAATACGTTCCTTTTGCGGAGTTATGCATGATTTCGGATTTTGCTATAAAATTCATTCCTATTGATTGTGTACAGTCGGGTATTTTAACCTTTTCTTACCCGCTTTTTACCAACTATGGTCGGACATTCACACCGTCTTACAGCGGAATATCTCCGCTCCCGCTTTTGATGGTGTATAGTCAGGCATTTGAACCTTTTCTTACCCACTTTTTACAAACTATGGTCGGACATTCAAACCTTCTTGTAGCCGAAAACCTCTGCTCCCTCTTTTGATTATACATATTCGGGAATTCGCACCTTATCCTACCCGCTTTTTACAAACTATAGTCAGACATTCACATCTTGGTGCTGAACCACCTCAGCTCCCATTTTGATCATGTATGGTCTGGCAATACTACCTTTTCTTACCCGTTTGTGAGTAATTATGGCTGGACATTCACACCTACTTGCAGTCGAACAGCTCTGCTCCCGCTTTTGATTATGTTTGGTTGGATATTCGAACCTTTTCTTAACTGCTTTTTACAAACTTTGGTCAGACGTTCACACCTTCTTGCAGCCGAACACCTCCGCTTCCGCTTTTGATGGTATATATTCGGGCATTCGAACCTTTTCTTACCAGCTTTTTACAAACCATGGTTGGACTTTCACACCTTCTTGTAGCCGAACAACTCCGCTCCCCCTATTGATTGTGTACAGTCGGGTATTTTAACCTTTTCTTACCCGCTTTTTACCAACTATGGTCGGACATTCAAACCATTTTACAGCGGAACACCTCCGCTCCCGCTTTTGATGGTGTATAGTCAGGCATTTGAACCTTTTCTTACCCACTTTTTACAAACTATGGTCGGACATTCAAACCTTCTTGTAGCCAAAAACCTCTGCTCCCTCTTTTGATCATACATTGTCGGGCATTCGCACCTTTTCTTACCCGTTTTTTACAAACCATGGTCGGACTTTCACACATTCTTGTAGCCAAACACATCCGCTCCCGCTATTGATTGTGTACAGTCGGGTATTTTAACCTTTTCTTACCCACTTTTTACGAACTATGGTCGGACATTCACACCGTCTTACAGCGGAACACCTCCGCTCCCGCTTTTGATGGTGTATAGTCAGGCATTTGAACCTTTTCTTAGCAGCTTTTTACAAACCATGGTTGAACTTTCACACCTTCTTGTAGCCGAACAACTCCGCTCCCTCAATTGATTGTGTACAGTCAGGTATTTTAACCTTTTCTTACCCGCTTTTTACCAACTATGGTCGGACATTCACACCGTCTTACAGCGGAACACCTCCGCTCCCGCTTTTGATGGTGTATAGTCAGGCATTTGAACCTTTTCTTACCCGCTTTTTACAAACTATGGTCGGACATTCAAACCTTCTTGTAGCCAAAAACCTCCGCTCCCTCTTTTGATCATACATTGTCGGGCATTCGCACCTTTTCTTACCCGTTTTTTACAAACCATGGTCGGACTTTCAAACCTTCTTGTAGCCCAACACATCCACTCCTGCTTTTGATGATGTATGTTTGGGCATTCGCACCTTTTCTTACCCATTTTTCAGTAATTATGGGTGGACATTCACACCTTCTTGCAGCTGAACACCTCCTCTCCCGCTTATGATGGTGTATAGTCGGGCTTTCAAGCCTTTTCTTACCCGGTTTTTACAAATTATAGTTGGACATTCAGACCTTCTTACAGCCGAAAACCTCCACTCCCTCTTTTGATCATACATTGTCGGGCATTAGCACCTTTTCTTACCCGCTTTTTACAAACCATAGTCGGACTTTCACATCTTTTAGTAGCCGAACAACTCCGCTCCCGCTATTGATTGTGTACAGTCGGGTATTTTAACCTTTTCTTACCCGCTTTTTACCAACTATGGTCGGACATTCACACCTTCTCACAGCGGAACACCTCCGCTCCCTCTTTTGATGGTGTATGTTCGGGCAGTCAAACCTTTTCTTACCTGCTTTTTAAAAACTATGGTCAGACATTCAACCCTTCTTGGAGCCGAACATATCCACTCCTGCTTTTGATTATGTATAGTTGGGCATTTTCACCTTTTCTTACCCATTTTTCAATAATTATGGGTGTACATTCACACCTTCTTGCAGCCGAACACCTTCGCTCCCTCTTTTGATCATACATTTTCGGGCATTCGCACCTTTTCTTACCCGCTTTTTACAAACCATGGTCGGACTTTCACACCTTTTAGTAGCCGAACAACTCCGCACCCGCTACTGATTGTGTACAGTCGGGTATTTTAACCTTTTCTTACCCGTTTTTTACCAACTACGGGCGGACATTCACACCTTCTTACAGCGGAACACCTCCGCTCCCGCTTTTGATGGTGTATGTTCGGGCATTCGAACCTTTTCTTACCCGCTTTTTACAAACTATGGTCAGACGTTCAAACCTTCTTGTAGCCGAACATATCCACTCCTGCTTTTGATGATGTATGGTTGGGCATTCGAACCTACTTGTTGCCCGCTTTTCATTAATTATGGGTGGACATTCACACCTTGTCTCAGCCAAACACCTCCGCTCCCTGTTTTGATCATGTATGGTTTGACATTCGCACCTTTGCTTACCCTCTTTTTATACTGATTGCTCAAGATTAAGTTGTTCTTTCTCAAACTACAAAATTTTTTTAATTGTTGAAACTTGATTTGAAGTGGATAAATAAGGAAGACAAACAGTTTTAAGTCAGGCTGATAGCAATTAATTTTATAGCAAAATCTGTATTTCGTCATTTGTCGAGAGATGCTTATTGCTGAAGAAGTTCTTTCTCATTCTACAAAGTACAACGTTGTTTATCATTGAAACTTGATTAGACATGAATAAATATGAAGGACAAAGCAGTCTTAACTTGGTTTGAGTTAAGGAATTCGTTTTATAGGAGAATCCGAATTCGTGCATAACTCGTAAAATAGAGCTTATTTTCGGATTCCTGAAGAATGAGTCTGGTTCTTTCTCATAATACAAAGTTTGTGGTTTATTGTTGAAACTTCATCAGACCGTTAGATATAGTCGGACTCATCTCGACGCACGGCTTGGGATCTGGAACCAGTACTCTTGAGAGGGGTTGGACTCTCTTCCACTCTGGAGTTGCCCGTGGTGAGAGGCGCAGAGCAGGTGTGGGCATACTTATTGCCCCCCGGCTGTGTGCCAGTACATTGGGGTTTACCCCAGTGAACGAGAGGGTAGCCTCCCTCCGCCTTGGGTGGGGGGATGAGTCCTGACTGTTGTTTGTGCCTATGCGCCAAACAGCAGTTCAGAGTACCTACCCTTTTTGGAGTCTCTGGGGGAGGCACTGGAGAATGCTCCTACCGGAGACTCCCTCATTCTGCTGGGGGACTTCAATGCTCACGTGGGCAATGACAGTGAGACCTGGAGGGGTGTGATTGGGAGGAACGGCCCCCCCGATCTGAATCAGAGTGGTGTTATGTTGTTGGACTTCTGTGCCAGTCATAGACTGTCCATAACGAACACCATGTTTAGGCATAAGGGTGTCCATATGTGCACTTGGCACCAGGACACCCTTGGCCGCAGTTCGATGATCGACTTTGTGGTTGTATCATCGGACTTGCGGCCGTATGTCCTGGACACTCGGGTGAAGAGAGGGGCGGAGCTGTCAACTGATCACCACCTGGTGGTGAGGTGGCTCCGCTGGTGGGGGAGGATGCCGATCAGACCTGGCAGGCCCAAACGTATTGTGAGGGTCTGCTGGGAGCGTTTGTCAGAATCCCCCGTCAGAAGGAGCTTTAACTCCCACCTCCGGCAGAGCTTCAACCATATTTGAGGTGGGGGACATTGAATGGGCCATGTTCCGTGACTCCATTGCTGAGGCAGCTGGTCGGAGTTGTGGCCGTAAGGTGGTCGGTGCCTGTCGTGGCGGCAACCCTCCAACCTGCTGGTGGACACCAGTGGTGAGGGAAGCCGTCAAGCTGAAGAAGGAGTCCTATCGGGCCTTTTTGGCCAGTGGGACCCTGGAAGAAGCTGATAGGTACCGACGGGCCAGACGGGCCGCGGCTTCGGCGGTTGCTGAGGCAAAAACTCGGGCCTGGGAGGAGTTCGGTGAGACCATGGAGAACGATTTCCGGACGGCCTCGAAAAGATTCTGGTCCACCATCCGGCGTCTCAGGGGGGGGGGGCGGCTCACAGTCAACACTGTTTACAGTGGGGACGGGGCTTTGCTGACCTCAACTCGGGATGTTGTGAGTCGGTGGGGGGAGTACTTCGAGGAACTCCTCAATCCTACCAACACGTGCTCGGAAGAGGCAGAGTCGGAGAGCTCGGAGACGGGGCCTCCCATTTCTGGGGCTGAGGTTGCCGAGGTGGTTAAAAAGCTCCTCGGTGGCAAGGCAAGGGTGGATGAGGTCCGTCCTGAGTTTCTCAAGGCTCTGGATGTTGTAGGGCTGTCTTGGCTGACACGCCTCTGCAGTATCGCGTGGACATCGGGGACAGTGCCTCTGGACTGGCAGATTGGGGTGGTGGTCCCCCTCTTTAAAAAGGGGGACCGGAGGGTGTGTTCCAACTATAGGGGTATCACACTCCTCAGCCTCCCTGGTAAGGTCTATTCGGGGGTATTGGAGAGGAGGATCCGTCGGATAATCGAGCCTCGGATTCAGGAGATGCAGTGTGGCTTTCGTCCTGGCCGTGGAACAGTGGACCAGCTCTATACCCTCGGCAGGATCTTGGAGGGTGCATGGGAGTTCGCCCAACCAGTCTACATGTGTTTTGTGGACTTGGAGAAAGCGTTCGACCGTGTCCCTCGTGGAGTCCTGTGGGGGGTGCTCCGGGAATATGGAGTGCCGGACCCCTTGATAGGGGCCGTTCGGTCTCTGAATGACCGGTGCCAGAGTTTGGTCCGCATTGCCGGCAGTAAGTCGGATACGTTTCCGGTGAGAGTTGGATTCCGTCAGGGCTGCCCTTTGTCACGATTCTGTTCCTAACTTTTATGGACAGAATTTCTAGGCGGAGCCAGGGCGTTGAGGGTGTCCCATTTGGCGACCTCAGAATCGGGTCTCTGCTTTTTGCAGATGATGTGGTTCTGTTAGCGTCGTCAGGCCGTGACCTTCAGCTCTCACTGGAGTGATTCGCAGCCGAGTGTGAAGCGGCTGGGATGAGAATCAGCACCTCCAAATCCGAGACTATGGTTCTCAGCCGGAAAAGGGTGGAATGCTCTCTCCGGGTCGGGAATGAGATCCTTCCCCAAGAGGAGGAGTTCAAGTATCTCGGGGTCTTGTTCACGAGTGACGGACGAATGGAGCGGGAGATTGACGGGCGGATCGGTGCGGCGCCTGCAGTGTTGCAGGCTCTGCACCGACCCGTCGCTGTGAAGAGGGAGCTGAGCCAGAAGGCGAAGCTCTCTACTTACTGGTCAATCTACGTTCCCATCCTCACCTATGGTCACGAGTTGTGGGTAGTGACCGAAAGAACAAGATCGCGAATACAAGCGGCCGAAATGGGTTTCCTCCGCAGGGTGTCTGGGCTCTCCCTTAGAGATAGGGTGAGAAGCTCAGTCATCCGGGAGGGGCTCGGAGTAGAACCGCTGCTCCTCCGCATTGAGAGGAGTCAGATGAGGTGGCTCGGGCATCTGGTTAGGATGCCCCCTGGGCGCCTCCCTGGGGAGGTGTTCCGGGCACGTCCCACTGGGAGGAGACCCCGGGGGAGACCCAGGACACGTTGGAGAGACTATGTCTCTCGGCTGGCCTGGGAACGCCTCGGGGTCCCCCCGGAAGAGCTGGAGGAAGTGGCCGGGGACAGAGACGTCTGGGTTTCTCTGCTCAAGCTGCTGCCCCCGCGACCCGACCCGCGGATAAGCGGCAGATGATGGATGGATGGATGGATATATCCTCCACCAACCAGACTTACAACCCCCAACTAGGGTAGCAGAATTTCTAAGCATCTGTACCCCAAAACTACTATCAAAAATATATAAATTATTGTCTAAGATAGATGACGTGATGTAGTGGATGGGGCCACGTAGGTGGTCCCCTTTGGTTGCACTCTGCAGTTCCCTGCCCCTGTTTTAATTACACCTTAGACATTACTACTTATCAAACACACTCACACACACACATTAGGTCTTGGGGGGTGGTTACACTGAGTGGCATCTGGTGGGCGGGGCACTTTGGGTATGTAGGCTGCCCAGAGTGCCGCGCTCCCAGTTCTACAAGTTTGGCTGCCCCTCAATTTTAATTGCTCACTATTAGAAAATATTGAAGAGCCAGAAGGGTGAGGGGAGGGGTCTTCTTTGCACACCCCTGCTTCCTGGTGTCTGCTCGGGGCAGGAGGGGCCAGGAGGATTAATTAATTGTTCTGCTGGTTCGGGGTCTGTGGTGGCTGGGGGTTTGCTGGCCTCTTGGTGTGCCCACTGCACTACACCCCAGCAGAGTCGAGGGAGGTAGGATGTGTGGATGTGTGGATGTATGGGACGTGAAAGTGTGTGTGGTAATGATTGGGCCTGGATCTGGGACTTGCTGTCGCCTGGCCTGCCTGTGTTTCTCCCGATGGGGCATCAGCGTTGCCTCTCCCCACTGCTCGCGACTTCACCCACCTGTGGGCACGTCTTGACTCCCAGGGCACTTGGCCAGGGGCGCTGGGGCAGGCGCTGACCCACTTTGTGGCTGTCTGGGGCGCTTGGCCCTCCTGGGTATTGGGTGGGGCCTCTGCCGGGGGGTTTGGGGGCGCTCGGGCTCCTGGGGCCCAGGTCCCGGAGTGCCTCTGCCCTATCTATGCTTATGGTTATGGGGGCTCTTTCCGGGGGCTTCCTCTGCAGTCTTCTGGGTGGATGCGTGGTTGCCCCTGCGGTGGGCTGCCTGGGTTCTGTGCTCTGTGGGGGCTGCTGGTGGCCTGGGTCTTGTGGCCCTCTCTGCCTGCTTCTGATTGCTTGGGGGGGGGGCTGTGGATTGTGGCCCTGTACGCTTATACACTCATAACTAAGCACGGTTATCATGTAGGTCCTGTGCCATGGGTGTTGCATGTTCTCACACACACACACACATTCATTAGTCAAGTAGCATGGTCACTCTGGGGGTACAGTAGCTCCCGGAATATGGTCGCTGCAGGCCCCGAGCCTGGTGGACATCAGGCCCTCCTGCCCATTGTTGGCTCCCAGGTAGCGGGGATGCCTATTGTCCCTGGCTGCCCTCTCTGGGCGGCTGGGGCCTGGCGGGGTCGGTGGGCTGTTGCCCCTGGTTCCCGGAGTGCCTCTGCCCTATGCTTATGGGGGCTCTTTCCGGGGGCTTCCTCTGCAGTCTTCTGGGTGGATGCGTGGTTGCCCCTGCGGTGGGCTGCCTGGGTTCTGTGCTCTGTGGGGGCTGCTGGTGGCCTGGGTCTTGTGGCCCTCTCTGCCTGCTTCTGATTGCTTGGGGGGGGGGGCTGTGGATTGTGGCCCTGTACGCTTATACACTCATAACTAAGCACGGTTATCATGTAGGTCCTGTGCCATGGGTGTTGCATGTTCTCACACACACACACACACACACACACACACATTCATTAGTCCAGTAGCATGGTCACTAAGCAGTTGATGTATTATCATGTCGTCTCAGGTCATCTATATCCACAGCTGTGTTGTATGCGATTGCCGCTTCTTGTGCTTGTTTTTGTTTGTTTGTGTGTTTGTTTTTTCTCTGCTTGTCTGCTTTCAGGTGCTCCTGGTGGCGCTAAGGCTGGATTCCCCTCATAGGCCATGGATTGTTGTCTGTTTTGTTTTTTACAGGTGTAGCAGCTGGTTGTCTGGTTTTTGTTTCTATTTTTGTTCTGTTTCCTCTTCTTTCCTCTTCTTCTTTCCTTGTCCCCCGGTCCGGTTCAGTTCAGTTCATGTCATATATTGTAAACAGAAATAAATCAATTGGCATCAAGGGGAGCTTTAGATTTATAAAACTTCCCTTGGCAAAACAAATCTGTTTGGCATCAAAGGTATTCAGACTACAATTCTTCTGACATAATGCTGAACAGGACAAGGGGAAAAAAAAGTAAAGAAGACAGTTCTGCCGAAAGCCAGGGATAGACCTGTTCTAAGTTCTATACTTTTTAAAAGGGGCGTGTTTATCAACTATGGAATTAGAAGATTTACAAAAATGGTCAAGTGCTAGATCTTCATCTGGGATTTTAACAGTGTCATATAACTATTCAACAGATCAGTTAAAAAAAAGCCTGCTCATGGAGATGTTTCAGGATCTGGATACCAAGCGTGGACCTAATGTTTTCATTTTTGCAATTCTGATACAGGCTATTGAGCAGTGATAACTAACACCAAGTTCAGATACTGCGGATTTTCTACCTTTGATTTGTTAAGATTGAGCCAATCAGGGACAACCTTGAAGGATCTCTTTGGTTTTGTAGGATCTGTAATTACCTGAGAAAGGTTGATATTGGTACACACCTTTTTTAAATGATCAGAGGCAGAGTTCAACTTGTTTAAATTAAAATTGCCACGCAGAGATTGGGTTTAGGCCACATGCACACAGAATGACATCAACAAATATAAGAAATATTAAACATTTACACATAGATTTTTGAATATATGTAGAGGAATGATACTTTGAAATGTGCTCATTGCGGAGTTATGATCAGTTGAGTAATGAAGGTTGAACTATTCTGGGAAAGAGGTTCTATTCCCAGCATCATGATGGACACTCCTGATATAGAAGGTTTCGCTAACGCATTGGAATTGTTTTACTATTTTCATATGCATGTGCAATGAAGAATTGCTTGCTGCTGATAAATGCAAAGAAGAACAGCTTACACATAGATGCTCACATATAGGCTGCTGAATGCAATGAAGACCTGCTTATCAAGTAAAGTTCAATGTCAATGTGTAATATTCAATTAGGATTTGCAAAACAGTGAAGTTAAACAATGAATGGGTCCATAGTCGGTATGAGAAGTCGGTATGAGTTTGTTTGTTTGTTAGTATGTATATGAATGTTATGTGTATAAACTGTGTTGAGTTATAGTTACTCAGTAGTGTCTCAGTGAAACAACCAACGGGGGAAGCCTTGCGGTGACAACAAAAGCAGTGTTTTACTGATCAGTCAAGTTGCTCCAGTGTACTCCATACAAACTGGTTGGCTACTGAAGGGATAGAAAATGGGGAATACTTGTTTTAAAGCAAACAAGGAATTAGATGGGAAAAATACATGTTTTAACGGGACCCAGACAATATTAAATACTCAGACAGATGGGAGAAGAAGTGTAGTTTTGTAGGAAATCACAAAATTATTACATAGAATTAGTGAAATCAATTGAAGAATGCCTTTCTGAAGAGTTTTTTACCACAGATGAGCAGCTTTGCGACCAAGCACATTGTAGATCGCTTTACTGCCAAAATGATCTAATTTAATGGATTGGTTTAGACATGCATAACAGCATTTTAAGAACAAAGAGAGAAACAAAAAGGGACAACGCTTCATGGTGGAAGGTGATGTATAAATAACTGTGTATATGATGAAGGGGGTGGCAACACCCATTCCGAAATCCCGCCATTCCGACATCCCGCTATTCCGACATCCCACCATTCCGACATACCACCATTCCGACATACCACCATTCCGACATGCAAACGTCCCACCATTCCGACATCCCACCATTGCGACATCCCGCTATTCTGACGTTCAAATGTCCCACCATTCCGACAAGGCTTTCCGTATAAGGAAATGTGTGTTACTCAACAGGTGAGTCCCTTCTTTCTGTTCATGCAATTTATATGTTTAACACATGTTTATAGACAAGCGTTATTAAAAACACAAAGTCTCGGCAACTGGAGGAGGAGAAGCAGTCCGCGGTGGTTTTCAATCACACACTCCAATGCCACTTGTTTCAACTTCCGAAAATTTAATCCAGGAAAAAAAGGCTTACAAACATGGACCAAAACGGCTCCATAACACGCACAAGAATCCAAAAGAAACGAAAGTTAACTAAAAGAAAGCAAATAAACAGTATGAAGTGGTCAAAATTGGTTTTACGCATGCCTATGTGCGTCTGGCACATGCGTCTTCGGGCTCTCCCACGTTGGTTTGTGGATGAAAGCTATATGTTCAGCTGTAATGTCATGTAAAAACAATCTCTACATGACATTTACTCCCAGGTGTGACCAGTTAGGTCCTTAAGATATCAACAGGCTGTATAAAGCTACAACCGTTGCGGCTGTGTGTTTGTGCCAAATGCGCAAAGCCCATCCGCGCTTCCCAAAATTGGAGTGAGTACTCATAAATCACGTGAATAACATGAATAAACGTTTTTACTGAATTTTGTTGTGTTTTATACGTTCTATGCTGTCATTTCTCTCTTCTCCTATTGGCAAGGCAAGGCAGAGTGCTCGCAACTGTGTCCTGTGCAGTAGCCGTGATATCTGTAATTGCAATTATTACTTTTGCATATGATGACAGCGTGCAAAAGACGCATGGGCTCTGTGGAGAGCTCCGCTCCAGCTGGCTGCTGTGACAGCTCACTGACACTGTATTTCTGCTTAATCAGTTTCAGTCTCGCCAGAGTTACATTAATATCTGTATTTTTATATTTGAAATTCAGGGGATTTTGATAATAGATTATTAAAGTTTGTTTGAGAGGCTGTGGCCTCTGCATGTGCAAAGCTTGTGCGCCAAACTTTAGGGCGTATTTGCGCCGGCATATCATTAGTGCAAAATGTTTTGGGTAAAAAAATAGGCTATTAAAAGGAACTGTCGGAATGTTAAAAAAAAACAAAAAACATACCGCCATTCCGACCATAGGAGGAAAAAAGTGTCGGAATGGTGGGACGTTTGATAAAAAATTAAGTGTCGCCATTCCGACAATTGGAGACCCATGTCGGAATGGCGAGATGTCGGAATGGCAGCATGTAACCATGATGAAGGAGAGACCATTTGAGCAGCACAGCCATTTCGCAGCACAGGGACAGCAGTCCAAGTTACAGGATCTCCCACGTGGTATCACCTGCCACATTGTGTCAAGGCATCAAAAGAAGAAAAAATCACCAAACTCAAGGACAAAAAGACAAAGACTCCGGTGAACGAAGACAGAGGACTGACAAACCAGAAATACAAAAGGATTCTCGATATCAAGATCCAGAAGAAGAGGCTAACAATGCCACGAACACTTACGATGCTGGGAATGACGCCAGCAATGAACAGAGAAGAAGATTCAGTGTCATCAATCTGCATTACGTGCCTCTAATGAGGGGGTGAATATAGAATCCTCAACGATTACAACGTCTCTGGGAACTGTGACAACAACAAGGTTTAAACCATTTTGATATATATTGTAACCTATTGTCTAAGGAATAGTGCTGAAAATGAGGTAAATCTAATCCACCACTGTCCTTGGTCTTCTGTAGGGTTATTAAACTAATACGTGGTGGTTTGTTTTTCCACAGAAATTTGGAGATGCATGAATCTAGTGACTTAAACCAAGTAGCAGATGGTTTTATGGGGATCATTGAGAACAAATAGTTAACTTTTGGTAGTATCATCATTTTAATGGATGTAACTCTCCCCATAAGTGATATAGGTAAGGACTTCCAACGAGAGATCGTTCTCTACTGTCTTTAATAATTGCACATAATTTAGCTTTGTTAGCTCTGAGAGCCTGGAGGAAATGTTTATGCCTAAATATCTAATATTTCCTGACTGTAAAGTGATCGCAGGTATATTATGGACCCTACAGTTAATGGGCAGAACTGTGGTCTTAGACCAGTTGATAGAGTAGTCAGAAAGTGCTGAGAATTTATTTATGAGTGTGATCGTGTGACTGAGAGACGTCTGTGAGTTCTGAAGGAAAAGTAATACATCATCAGCATAAAGACTTATTTTATGCTCAATATTTTGGGATTAATTACTCACAAACGGGTAAGAAAAGGTAGTATTGCCAGACCATACATGATCAAAACAGGGAGCGGAGGTGGTTCAGCTGCAAGGTGTGAATGTCTGACTATAGTTTGTAAAAAGCGGGTAAGATAAGGTGCGAATGCCCGACAATGTATGATCAAAAGAGGGAGCGGAGGTTTTCGGCTGCAAGAAGGTCTGAATGTCCACCCAAAATTCCTGAAAAATGGGTAAAAAAAGGGTGCGAATGCCAAACCATACATCATCAAAAGCAGGAGTGGATGTGTTCGGCTACAAGAAGATTTGAATGTCCATCAATAATTGCTTTAAAACATGAAAGAAAATTTTCGAATATCAAACCGCACATGATCATAAGCGGGAGAGGAGTTGTTCAGCTGCAAGAAGGTGTGAATGTCCACCCATAATTACTGAAAAATGGGTAAGAAAAGGTGAAAATGCCCAACCATACATCATCAAAAGCAGGAGTGGATGTGTTCGGCTACAAGGAAGTTTGAATGTCCGAGCATAGTTTGTAAAAAGCGGGTAAGAAAAGGTTCGAATGCCCGAACATAGACCATCAAAAGAGGGAGCGGAGGTGTTCCGCTGTAAGAAGGTGTAAATGTCCGACCATAGTTGGTAAAAAACGGGTAAGAAAAGGTTAAAATACCCGACTGTACACAATCAATAGCGGGAGAGGAGGTGTTTGGCTACAAGAATGTGTGACAGTCCGACCATGGTTTGTAAAAAACGGGTAAGAAAAGGTGCGAATGCCCGACAATGTATGATCAAAAGAGGGAGCGGAGGTTTTCGGCTAGAAGAAGGTGTAAATGTCCGACCATAGTTGGTAAAAAGCGGGTAAGAAAAGGTTAAAATACCCGACTGTACACAATCAATAGCGGGAGCGGAGTTGTTTGGCTACAAGAAGGTGTGAAAGTCCGACCACGGTTTGTAAAAAGCGGGTAAGAAAAGGTTCGAATGCCCGAATATATACCATCAAAAGTGGAAGTGGATGTGTTCGGCTGCAAGAAGGTGTGAACGTCCGACCAAAGTTTGTAAAAAGCAGTTAAGAAAAGGTTCGAATATCCAAGCAAACATAATCAAAAGCGGGAGCACAGCTGTTGGACTGCAAGTAGGTGTGAATGTCAGATCATAATTTGCAAAAAGCTGATGAGAAAGGGTGAGAATGCCCGGCTATACACCATCAAATGTGGGAGCGGAAGTGTTCGGCTGTGAGTAGGTGTGAATGTCCGACCATAATTGCTGAAAAATGTGTTAGAAGAGACTAGAATGCCGGACAATACATAATCAAATGCGGGAGCGGAGTTGTTCGGCTGTGAGTAGGTGTGAATCTCCGAGCATAGTTTGTAAAAAGGGGGTAAGAATAGGTTCGAATGCCCGAACATACACTATCAAAACAGGGAGTTGAGGTGGCTCAGCTGCAAGGTGTGAATGTCTGACTATAGTTTGTAAATAAGGTGCGAATGCCCAACAATGTATAATCAAAAGAGGGAGCGGAGGTTTTCGGCTACAAGAAGGTTTGAATGTCCGACCAAAGTTTGTAAAAAGCAGTTAAGAAAAGGTTCGAATATCCAAGCAAACATAATCAAAAGCGGGAGCAGAGCTGTTCGACTGCAAGTAGGTGTGAATGTCAGATCATAATTTGCAAAAAGCTGATGAGAAAGGGTGAGAATGCCCGGCTATACACCATCAAATGCGGGAGCGGAAGTGTTCGGCTGTGAGTAGGTGTGAATGTCCGACCATAATTGCTGAAAAATGTGTTAGAAGAGACTAGAATGCCGGACAATACATAATCAAATGCGGGAGCGGAGTTGTTCGGCTGTGAGTAGGTGTGAATCTCCGAGCATAGTTTGTAAAAAGGGGGTAAGAATAGGTTCGAATGCCCGAACATACACTATCAAAACAGGGAGCTGAGGTGGCTCAGCTGCAAGGTGTAAATGTCTGACTATAGTTTGTAAATAAGGTGCGAATGCCCAACAATGTATAATCAAAAGAGGGAGCGGAGGTTTTCGGCTACAAGAAGGTTTGAATGTCCGACCATAGTTTGTAAAAAGCGGGTAAGAAAAGGTTCAAATGCCTGACTATACACCATCAAAAGCGGGAGCAGAGGTGTTCCGCTGTAAGACGGTGTGAATGTCCGACCATATTTGGTAAAAAGCGGGTAAGAAAAGGTTAAAATACCCAACTGTACACAATCAATAGCGGGAGAGGAGGTGTTCAGCTGCAAGAAGGTGTGAATGTCCACCCATAATTACTGAAAAATGGGTAAGAAAAGGTGCGAATGCCCAACCATACATTATCAAAAGCAGGTGTGAATGTCAGATCATAATTTGCAAAAAGCTGATGAGAAAGGGTGAGAATGCCCGACTATACACCATCAAATGCGGGAGCGGAGTTGTTCGGCTGTGAGTAAGTGTGAATGTCCGACCATAATTGCTGAAAAATGTGTTAGAAAAGGTAAGAATGCCGGTCCATACATCATCAAAAGCGGGAGAGGTGGTGTTCGGCTGCAAGTAGGTGTGAATGTCCAGCCATAATTACTAACAAACGGGTAAGAAAAGGTAGGATTGCCAGACCATACATGATCAAAACAGGGAGCAGAGGTGGTTCAGCAGCAAGAAGGTGTGAATGTCCGACTAAAGTTCAAATATATTAACAAAAGCGGGAGGAGAGGTCTTCGGATGAGAGTGGTTGAGAATTTCCAACCATAATCTATAAAATGCGGTGAAAAAAAAGGTGTGATAGAACACTAAAAGGTGGAGCGGAAGTGTTCGGCTGCAAGAAGGTGTCCGACTATATTTGGTGAAAAGCAGGTGAAGCAAGGTCTGAATGCCCAACCTTACATCATCAAAAGCGAGATCAGAGGTGTTTGGCTGCATGAAGGCCATAGTTTGCCAAAAGCGGGTAAGCTGCGAATGACCGACTAAATATCAACAAAAGGTCTTCGGATGCAAGTGGGTGTGAATATCCCACCATACAAGTATGGTGGAGAGGAAGCTGTGAACAGCCGACCATAGTTTGCAAAAAGCGGGTGAGACAAGGTGCGAATGTCCAACCATACATGATCAAAACAGGGAGCGGAGGTGTTTGGCTGTGACAAGGTGTGAATGTCCACCCAAAATTAATGAAAATCGGGCAAAAAGTAGGTTTGAATGCCCAAGCATACATCATCAAAAGAAGGAGTGGATGTGTTCGGCTACAAGAAGGTTTGAATGTCCGAGCATAGTTTGTAAAAAGCGGGTAAGAAAAGGTTCGAATGCCCAAACATACACCATCAAAAGAGGGAGCGGAGGTGTTCCGCTGTAAGAAGGTGTGAATGTCCGACCATAGTTGGTAAAAAGTGGGTAAGAAAAGGTTAAAATACCCGACTGTACACAATCAATAGGGGGAGCGGAGTTGTTCGGCTACAAGAAGGTGTGAAAGTCCAACCATGGTTTGTAAAAAGCTGGTAAGAAAAGGTTCGAATGCCCGAATATATACCATCAAAAGCGGAAGTGGAGGTGTTCGGCTGCAAGAAGGTGTGAACGTCCGACCAAAGTTTATAAAAAGCAGTTAAGAAAAGGTTCGAATATCCAACCAAACATAATCAAAAGCGGGAGCAGAGCTGTTCGACTGCAAGTAGGTGTGAATGTCCAGCCATAATTACTCACAAACGGGTAAGGAAAGGTAGTATTGCCAGACCATACATGATCAAAACAGGGGGCTGAGGTGGTTCAGCACCAAGGTGTGAATGTCTGACTATAGTTTGTAAAAAGCGGGTAAGATAAGGTGCGAATGCCCGACAATGTATAATCAAAAGAGGGAGCAGAGGTTTTCGGCTACAAGAAGGTGTGAAAGTCCAACCATCGTTTGTAAAAAGCTGGTAAGAAAAGGTTCGAATGCCCGAATATATACCATCAAAAGCGGAAGCGGAGGTCTTCGGCTGCAAGAAGGTGTGAACGTCCGACCAAAGTTGGCAAAAAGCAGTAAAGAAAAGGTTCGAATATCCAAACATAATTAAAAGCGAGAGAGATTGTGTTCAGCTGCAAGTAGGTGTGAATATCCAGCCATAATTACTCACAAACGGGTAAGAAAACTTAGTATTGCCAGACCATACATGATCAAAACAGGGAGCGGAGGTGGTTTAGCTGCAAAAAGGGGTGAATGTCCAACTAAAGTTCAAATATATTAACAAAAGCGGGAGGAAAGGTCTTCGGATTAGAGTGGTTGAAATTTCCAACCATAATCTATGAAATGCGGTGAAAAAAAAAGGTGTGAAGGAATGAATTTTATAGCAAAATCCGAAATCATGCATAACTCCGCAAAAGGAACGTATTGCTCAACCAAAGGGATGCTTCTTTCTCATTCAGGGTAATATGAGGAACTTTATGCTTGATACATTTTAGACATGGATAACTATGAAGGACAAAGCAATTTTAACTTGGTTTGAGCAAAGCAATTCATTTTATAGGAAAATCCGAAACCGTGCAGGACTCATGAAAGTAAGCTTATTCTCGGATTCCTGATCCTCCAGTGTTGCTCTTTCCTATACTGCAAAATACAGCCTTGTTCTTTGTTGAAATCGATATAGACATTGATAAATATGAAGGACAAAGCAGTTTCCACTTTGTTTGAGTGAAGGAATTAATTTTATAGCAAAATCCCAAATCATGCAGAACGTATGAAAATAAGCTTATTCTCGAATTCCTGATCCTTCAGTGTTGCTCTTTCTACTACTGCAAAATACAATGTTGTTCTTTGTTGAAGTAAATCTAGACATTGATAAATATGAAGGACAAAGCAGTTTTCATTTGGTTTGAGTGAAGGAATTCATTTTATACATAAAATCCCAAATCATGCAGAACGTATGAAAAGAAGCTTATTCTCGGATTCCTGATCCTTCAGTGTTGTTTTTTCTTCTACTGCAAAATACAATGTTGTTCTTTGTTGAAGTCGATCTAGACATTGATAAATATGAAGGACAAAGCAGTTTTAACTTGGTTTGAGTGAAGGAATTCATTTTATACATAAAATCCCAAATCATGCAGAACGTATGAAAATAAGCTTATTCTCGGATTACTGATCCTTCAGTGTTGCTCTTTCTTCTACTGCAAAATCCAGTGTTGTTCTTTGTTGAAGTCAATCTAGACATTGATAAATATGAAGGACAAAGCAGTTTTAACATAGTTTGAGTGAAGGCATTCATTTATAGTAAAATCAATAATCGTGCAGAACTCATGAAAATAAGCTTATTCTCGGATTCCTAAAACTTTTGATTTTCTCTTTATTTACTGCAAAGTACAATGTTGTTCTTTGTTGAAGTCGATCTAGACATTGATAAATATGAAGGACAAAGCAGTTTTCACTTGGTTTGAGTGAAGGATTTGCAGCTGAAAACCTCCCGCTCCCTCTTTTGATTGTGTATAGTCGGGCTTTCGAGCCTTTTCTTACCCGGTTTTTAGAAATTATGGTTGGACATTCAGACCTTGCAGCTGAACCACCTCAGCTCCCTGTTTTGATCATGTATGGTATGGCAATACTACCTTTTCTTACCCGTTTGTGAGTAAATATGGCTGGACATTCACACCTACTTGCAGTCGAACAGCTCTGCTCCCGCTTTTGATGGTGTATAGTCAGGCATTTGAACCTTTTCTTACCCGCTTTTTACAAACTATGGTCGGACAATCAAACCTTCTTGTAGCCGAAAACCTCCGCTCCCTCTTTTGATTATACATTGTTGGGCATTCGCACCTTATTTACAAACTATAGTCAGACATTCACACCTTGCAGCTGAGCCACCTCAGCTCCCTGTTTTGATAGTGTATGTTCGGGCATTCGAACCTATTCTTACCCCCTTTTTACAAACTATGCTCGGAGATTCACACCTACTCACAGCCGAACAACTCCGCTCCCGCATTTGATGATGTCTTGTCCGGCATTCTAGTCTCTTCTAACACATTTTTCAGCAATTATGGTCGGACATTCACACCTACTCACAGCCGAACACTTCCGCTCCCGCATTTGATGGTGTATAGCCGGGCATTCTCACCCTTTCTCATCAGCTTTTTGCAAATTATGATCTGACATTCACACCTACTTGCAGTCGAACAGCTCTGCTCCCGCTTTTGATTATGTTTGGTTGGATATTCGAACCTTTTCTTAACTGCTTTTTACAAACTTTGGTCGGACGTTCACACCTTCTTGCAGCCGAACACATCCACTTCCACTTTTGATGGTATATATTCGGGCATTCGAACCTTTTCTTACCCGCTTTTTACAAACCGTGGTCGGACTTTCACACCTTCTTGTAGCCAAACAACTCCTCTCCCGCTATTGATTGTGTACAGTCGGGTATTTTAACCTTTTCTTACCCGCTTTTTACCAACTATGGTCGGACATTTACACCTTCTTCTAGCCGAAAACCTCCGCTCCCTCTTTTGATCATACATTGTCGGGCATTCGCACCTTTTCTTACCCGTTTTTTACAAACCATGGTCGGACTGTCACACATTCTTGTAGCCAAACACCTCCTCTCTCGCTATTGATTGTGTACAGTCGGGTATTTTAACCTTTTCTTACCCGTGTTTTACCAACTATGGTCGGACATTCACACCTTCTTACAGCGGAACACCTCCGCTCCCTCTTTTGATGGTGTATGTTTGGGCATTCGAACCTTTTCTTACCCGCTTTTTACAAACTATGCTCGGACATTCAAACCTTCTTGTAGCCGAACACATCCACTCCTGCTTTTGATGATGTATGGTTGGGCATTCAAACCTACTTGTTGCCTGCTTTTCATTCATTTTGGGTGGACATTCACACCTTGTCACAGCCAAACACCTCCGCTCCCTGTTTTGATCATGTATGGTTGGACATTCGCACCTTTTCTCACCCGCTTTTTGCCAACTATGGTCGGCTGTTCACAGCTTCCTCTCCACCATACTTGTATGGTGGGATATTCACACCCACTTGCATCCGAAGACCTTTTGTTGATATTTAGTCGGTCATTCGCAGCTTACCCGCTTTTGGCAAACTATGGCCTTCATGCAGCCAAACACCTCTGATCTCGCTTTTGATGATGTAAGGTTGGGCATTCAGACCTTGCTTCACCTGCTTTTCACCAAATATAGTCGGACATTCACACCTTCTTGCAGCCGAACACTTCCGCTCCACCTTTTAGTGTTCTATCACACCTTTTTTTTCACCGCATTTTATAGATTATGGTTGGAAATTCTCAACCACTCTCATCCGAAGACCTCTCCTCCCGCTTTTGTTAATATATTTGAACTTTAGTCGGACATTCACACCTTCTTGCAGCTGAACCACCTCCGCTCCCTGTTTTGATCATGTATGGTCTGGCAATACTACCTTTTCTTACCCGTTTGTTAGTAATTATGGCTGGACATTCACACCTACTTGCAGCCGAACACCACCTCTCCCGCTTTTGATGATGTATGGACCGGCTTTCTTACCTTTTCTAATACATTTTTCAGCTATTATGGTCGGAGATTCACACTTACTCACAGCCGAACAACTCCGCTCCCGCATTTGATGGTGTATAGTCGGGCATTCTCACCCTTTCTCATCAGCTTTTTGCAAATTATGATCTGACATTCACACCTGCTTTTGATAATGTATGGTTGGGCATTCGCACCTTTTCTTACCCATTTTTCAGTAATTATGGGTGAACATTCACACCTTCTTGCAGCTGAACACCTCCTCTCCCGCTATTGATTGTGTACAGTCGGGTATTTTAACCTTTTCTTACCCGCTTTTTACCAACTATGGTCGGACATTCACACCTTCTTACAGCGGAACACCTCCGCTCCCTCTTTTGATGGTGTATGTTCAGGCAGTCAAACCTTTTCTTACCTGCTTTTTACAAACTATGGTCAGACATTCAACCCTTCTTGGAGCCGAACACATCCACTCCTGCTTTTGATTATGTATAGTTAGGCATTCGCACCTTTTCTTACCCATTTTTTAGTAATTATGGGTGTACATTCACACCTTCTTGCAGCCGAACACCTCCGCTCCCTCTTTTGATCACACATTTTCGGGCATTCGCACCTTTTCTTACCCGCTTTTTACAAACCATGGTCGGACTTTCACACCTTTTAGTAGCCGAACAACTCCGCACCCGCTACTGATTGTGTACAGTCGGGTATTTTAACCTTTTCTTACCCGTTTTTTACCAACTATGGTCGGACATTCACACCTTCTTACAGCGGAACACCTCCGCTCCCTCCTTTGATGGTGTATGTTCGGGCATTCGAACCTTTTCTTACCCGCTTTTTACAAACTATGGTCAGACGTTCAAACCTTCTTGTAGCCGAACATATCCACTCCTGCTTTTGATGATGTATGGTTGGGCATTCGAACCTACTTGTTGCCCGCTTTTCATTAATTATGGGTGGACATTCACACCTTGTCTCAGCCAAACACCTCCGCTCCCTGTTTTGATCATGTATGGTTTGACATTCGCACCTTTGCTTACCTTCTTTTTATACTGATTGCTCAATATTAAGTTGTTCTTTCTCAAACTACAAAATTTTTTAAATTGTTGAAACTTGATTTGAAGTGGATAAATAAGGAAGACAAACAGTTTTAAGTCAGGCTGATAGCAATTAATTTTATAGCAAAATCTGTATTTCGTCATTTGTCGAGAGATGCTTATTGCTGAAGAAGTTCTTTCTCATTCTACAAAGTACAACGTTGTTTATCATTGAAACTTGATTAGACATGAATAAATATGAAGGACAAAGCAGTCTTAACTTGGTTTGAGTTAAGGAATTCGTTTTATAGGAGAATCCGAATTCGTGCATAACTCGTAAAATAGAGCTTATTTTCGGATTCCTAAAGAATGAGTCTGGTTCTTTCTCATAATACAAAGTTTGTTGTTTATTGTTGAAACTTCATCAGACCGTTAGATATAGTCGGACTCACCTCGACGCACGGCTTGGGATCTGGAACCAGTACTCTTGAGAGGGGTTGGACTCTCTTCCACTCTGGAGTTGCCCGTGGTGAGAGGCGCAGAGCAGGTGTGGGCATACTTATTGCCCCCCGGCTGTGTGCCAGTACATTGGGGTTTACCCCAGTGAACGAGAGGGTAGCCTCCCTCCGCCTTGGGTGGGGGGACGAGTCCTGACTGTTGTTTGTGCCTATGCGCCAAACAGCAGTTCAGAGTACCTACCCTTTTTGGAGTCTCTGGGGGAGGCACTGGAGAATGCTCCTACCGGAGACTCCCTCATTCTGCTGGGGGACTTCAATGCTCACGTGGGCAATGACAGTGAGACCTGGAGGGGTGTGATTGGGAGGAACGGCCCCCCCGATCTGAATCAGAGTGGTGTTATGTTGTTGGACTTCTGTGCCAGTCATAGACTGTCCATAACGAACACCATGTTCAGGCATAAGGGTGTCCATATGTGCACTTGGCACCAGGACACCCTTGGCCGCAGTTCGATGATCGACTTTGTGGTTGTATCATCGGACTTGCGGCCGTATGTCCTGGACACTCGGGTGAAGAGAGGGGCGGAGCTGTCAACTGATCACCACCTGGTGGTGAGGTGGCTCCGCTGGTGGGGGAGGATGCCGATCAGACCTGGCAGGCCCAAACGTATTGTGAGGGTCTGCTGGGAGCGTTTGTCAGAATCCCCCGTCAGAAGGAGCTTTAACTCCCACCTCCGGCAGAGCTTCAACCATATTTGAGGTGGGGGACATTGAATGGGCCATGTTCCCTGACTCCATTGCCGAGGCAGCTGGTCGGAGTTGTGGCCGTAAGGTGGTCGGTGCCTGTCGTGGCGGCAACCCTCGAACCTGCTGGTGGACACCAGTGGTGAGGGAAGCCGTCAAGCTGAAGAAGGAGTCCTATCGGGCCTTTTTGGCCAGTGGGACCCTGGAAGAAGCTGATAGGTACCGACGGGCCAGACGGGCCGCGGCTTTGGCGGTTGCTGAGGCAAAAACTCGGGCCTGGGAGGAGTTCGGTGAGACCATGGAGAACGATTTCCGGACGGCCTCGAAAAGATTCTGGTCCACCATCCGGCGTCACAGGGGGGGGGGGGGGGGGGGCTCACAGTCAACACTGTTTACAGTGCGGACGGGGCTTTGCTGACCTCAACTAGGGATGTTGTGAGTCGGTGGGGGGAGTACTTCGAGGAACTCCTCAATCCTACCAACACGTGCTCGGAAGAGGCAGAGTCGGAGAGCTCGGAGACGGGGCCTCCCATTTCTGGGGCTGAGGTTGCCGAGGTGGTTAAAAAGCTCCTCGGTGGCAAGGCCCCGGGGGTGGATGAGGTCCGTCCTGAGTTTCTCAAGGCTCTGGATGTTGTAGGGCTGTCTTGGCTGACACGCCTCTGCAGTATCGCGTGGACATCGGGGACAGTGCCTCTGGACTGGCAGATTGGGGTGGTGGTCCCCCTCTTTAAAAAGGGGGACCGGAGGGTGTGTTCCAACTATAGGGGTATCACACTCCTCAGCCTCCCTGGTAAGGTCTATTCGGGGGTATTGGAGAGGAGGATCCGTCGGATAATCGAGCCTCGGATTCAGGAGATGCAGTGTGGCTTTCGTCCTGGCCGTGGAACAGTGGACCAGCTCTATACCCTCGGCAGGATCCTGGAGGGTGCATGGGAGTTCGCCCAACCAGTCTACATGTGTTTTGTGGACTTGGAAAAAGCGTTCGACCGTGTCCCTCGTGGAGTCCTGTGGGGGGTGCTCCGGGAATATGGAGTGCCGGACCCCTTGATAGGGGCCGTTCGGTCTCTGTATGACCGGTGCCAGAGTTTGGTCCGCATTGCCGGCAGTAAGTCGGATACGTTTCCGGTGAGAGTTGGACTCCGTCAGGGCTGCCCTTTGTCACCGATTCTGTTCCTAACTTTTATGGACAGAATTTCTAGGCGGAGCCAGGGCGTTGAGGGTGTCCCATTTGGCGACCTCAGAATCGGGTCTCTGCTTTTTGCAGATGATGTGGTTCTGTTAGCGTCGTCAGGCCGTGACCTTCAGCTCTCACTGGAGTGATTCGCAGCCGAGTGTGAAGCGGCTGGGATGAGAATCAGCACCTCCAAATCCGAGACTATGGTTCTCAGCCGGAAAAGAGTGGAATGCTCTCTCCGGGTCGGGAATGAGATCCTTCCCCAAGAGGAGGAGTTCAAGTATCTCGGGGTCTTGTTCACGAGTGACGGACGAATGGAGCGGGAGATTGACGAGCGGATCGGTGCGGCGCCTGCAGTGTTGCAGGCTCTGCACCGACCCGTCGTTGTGAAGAGGGAGCTGAGCCAGAAGGCGAAGCTCTCTACTTACTGGTCAATCTACGTTCCCTATGGTCACGAGTTGTGGGTAGTGACCGAAAGAACAAGATCGCGAATACAAGCGGCCGAAATGGGTTTCCTCCGCAGGGTGTCTGGGCTCTCCCTTAGAGATAGGGTGAGAAGCTCAGTCATCCGGGAGGGGCTCGGAGTAGAACCGCTGCTCCTCCGCATTGAGAGGAGTCAGATGAGGTGGCTCGGGCATCTGGTTAGGATGCCTCCCTGGGGAGGTGTTCCGGGCACGTCCCACTGGGAGGAGACCCCGGGGGAGACCCAGGACACGTTGGAGAGACTATGTCTCTCGGCTGGCCTGGGAACGCCTCGGGGTCCCCCCGGAAGAGCTGGAGGAAGTGGCCGGGGACAGAGACGTCTGGGTTTCTCTGCTCAAGCTGCTGCCCCCGCGACCCGACCCCCGGATAAGCGGCAGATGATGGATGGATGGATGGATATATCCTCCACCAACCAGACTTACAACCCCCGACTAGGGTAGCAGAATTTCTAAGCATCTGTACCCCAAAACTACTATCAAAAATGTATAGATTATTGTCTAAGATAGATGACACAATGTCTCTTCCATCCTCAAAATGGGAGGCAGATTTATCCATCAGTTCTGGTCATAGCTTCTAACCACAAATATGTTTGAACACCTTCATAAAGACTCGAAATCCTAATTTCCAGCTCATACAATACAAAATCCTTCATAGAACATACTATACAGGACAAAGGATGTTCAGGATGGGTCTAACACACTCAAACATCTGCTCACATTGCACAGATAACACACCTGATGATTATGCACACGCTTTGTGGTTTTCTGCGCCTGTCCAGAAGTTCTGGCTTGAAGTCTGTGAGGACCTATCACCATGGCTAAAGTGTAGCATCCCTGCATGCCCCACACTGTGCATACTGGGTGACTTAGACAACATCAACATGGAAATTAACTCAGCACACATGGTTGTCACAGTGTTATGTATCGCAAAGAAAACTATTCTCATGAACTGGAAAGCGAAAAACAATCTGTGTGTTAACCAGTTTAGAAATTGTCTTTTAGATTATATTAGCATGGAAACAATGTCTGCCTCCTCAAAACATCAATTGGCTGAATTTCATTCTCTCTGGTCCCCTCTGATTAGTTTTATCACATAGTGGTGGTGGTGGGTTGCTGGGTGATAGTGGGTCTCAGGCCCGGGCTGCTGCGACTGGTGTGACCGGGTGGTTTGTTTGTTTGTTTTTTGTAGAGGTCTTCCTGGGTGGGGTTGGGTTGAGTGGGGTGGGGCGGGATGGGTACCTTCTGGGGGTACAGTAGGTCCCGGAATATGGTCGCTGCAGGCCCCGAGCCTGGTGGACATCAGGCCCTCCTGCCCATTGTTGGCTCCCAGGTAGCGGGGATGCCTATTGCAGCCAGTCCCTGGCTGCCCTCTCTGGGGGAGAGTAGCTCCCCCGGTATATATCCCCATACCCCTCTCCCTTCTGGCTCCTGTACACAGCACACACTCACACATGAAGGGTTTTGGGGGCGTGTGTGTTCGGTGGGGTGTAGTGGATGGGGCCACGTAGGTGGTCCCCTTTGGTTGCACACTGCAGTTCCCTGCCCCTGTTTTAATTACACCTTAGACATTACTACTTATCAAACACAGTCTGGTTGGTGGATATATCCATCCATCCATCCATCATCTGCCGCTTGTCGGGTCGCGGGGGCAGGAGCTTGAGCAGAGAAACCCAGACGTCTCTGTCCCCAGCCACTTCCTCCAGCTCTTCCGGGTGGACCCCGAGGCGTTCCCAGGCCAGCCGAGAGACATAGTCTCTCCAACGTGTCCTGGGTCTCCCCGGGGTTCTCCTCCCAGTGGGACGTGCCCGGAACACCTCCCCAGGGAGGCGCCCAGGGGGCATCCTAACCAGATGCCCGAGCCACCTCATCTGACTCCTCTCAATGCGGAGGAGCAGCGGTTCTACTCCGAGCCCCTCCCGGAAGACTGACCTTCTCACCCTATCTCTAAGGGAGAGCCCAGACACCCTGCGGAGGAAACCCATTTCGGCTGCTTGTATTCGCGATCTTGTTCTTTCGGTCACTACCCACAACTCGTGACCATAGGTGAGGATGGGAACGTAGATTGACCAGTAAGTAGAGAGCTTCGCCTTCTGGCTCAGCTCCCTCTTCACTACGACGGGTCGGTGCAGAGCCCGCAACACTGCAGACGTCGCACCGATCCGCCCGTCAATCTCCCGCTCCATTCGTCCCTCACTCGTGAACAAGATCCCGAGATACTTGAACTCCTCCACTTGGGGAAGGATCTCATTCCCGACCCGGAGAGAGCATTCCACCCTTTTCCGGCTGAGAACCATAGTCTCGGATTTGGAGGTGCTGATTCTCATCCCAGCCGCTTCACACTCGGCTGCGAATCGCTCCAGTAAGAGCTGAAGGTCACGGCCTGACGACGCTAACAGAACCACATCATCTGCAAAAAGCAGAGACCCAATTCTGAGGTCGCCAAATCGGACACCCTCAACTCCGCCTAGAAATTCTGTCCATAAAAGTTAGGAACAGAATCGATGACAAAGGGCAGCCCTGACGGAGTCCAACTCTCACCGGAAACGTATCCCACTTACTGCCGGCAATGCGGACCAAACTCTGGCACCGGTCATACAGAGACCGAACGGCCCCTATCAAGGGGTCCGGCACTCCATATTCCCGGAGCAACCCCCACAGGACTCCACGAGGGACACGGTCGAACGCTTTCTCCAAGTCCACAAAACACATGTAGACTGGTTGGGCGAACTCCCAGCAGCTGGTCCACTGTTCCACGGCCAGGACGAAAGCCACACTGCATCTCCTGAATCCGAGGCTCGATTATCCGACGGATCCTCCTCTCCAATACCCCCGAATAGACCTTACCAGGGAGGCTGAGGAGTGTGATACCCCTATAGTTGGAACACACCCTCCGGTCCCCCTTTTTAAAGAGGGGGACCACCACCCCAATCTGCCAGTCCAGAGGCACTGTCCCCGATGTCCACGCAATACTGCAGAGGCGTGTCAGCCAAGACAGCCCTACAACATCCAGAACCTTGAGAAACTCAGGACGGACCTCATCCACCCCCGGGGTCTTGCCACCGAGGAGCTTTTTAACCACCTCGGCAACCTCAGCCCCAGAAATGGGAGGCCCCGTCGCTGAGCTCTCCGACTCTGCCTCTTCCGAGCACGTGTTGGTAGGATTGAGGAGTTCCTCGAAGTACTCCCCCCACCGACTCACAACATCCCTAGTTGAGGTCAGCAAAGCCCCGTCCCCACTGTAAACAGTGTTGACTGTGAGCCGCTTCCCCCCCCTGAGACGCCGGATGGTGGACCAGAATCTTTTCGAGGCCGTCCGGAAATCGTTCTCCATGGTCTCACCGAACTCCTCCCAGGCCCGAGTTTTTGCCTCAGCAACCGCCGAAGCCGCGGCCCGTCTGGCCCGTCGGTACCTATCAGCTGCTTCCAGGGTCCCACTGGCCAAAAAGGCCCGATAGGACTCCTTCTTCAGCTTGACGGCTTCCCTCACCACTGGTGTCCACCAGCAGGTTGGAGGGTTGCCGCCACGACAGGCACCGACCACCTTACGGCCAAAACTCCGACCAGCTGCCTCGGCAATGGAGTCAGGGAACATGGCCCATTCGGACTCAATGTCCCCCACCTCCCCCGGGATATGGTTGAAGCTCTGCCGGAGGTGTGAAGAAAATTTCCGAAAATCAAACCGCAAATGATCATAAGTGGGAGAGGGGGTGTTCAGCTGCAAGAAGGTGTGAATGTCCACCCATACATCATCATAAGCAGGAGTGGATGTGTTCGACTACGAGAAGGTGTGAACGTCCAACCAAAGTTTTTAAAAATCAGTTAGGAAAAGGTTTTAATATCCAACCAAACATAATCAAAAGTGGGAGCAGAGCTGTTCGTCTGTGATTAGGTGTGAATCTCCGACCATAATTGCTGAAAAATGTGTTAGAAAAGGTAAGAATGCCGGTCCATACATCATCAAAAGCGAGAGAGATTGTGTTCAGCTGCAAGTAGGTGTGAATATCCAGCCATAATTACTCACAAACGGGTAAGAAAAGGTAGTATTGCCAGACCATACATGATCAAAACAGGGAGCGGAGGTGGTTTAGCTGCAAGGTATGAATGTCTGACTAAAGTTTGTAAAAAGCGGGTAAGACAAGGTGCGAATGCCCGACAATGTATCATCAAAAGAGGGAGCAGAGGTGTTCAGCTGCAAGAAGGTCTGAATGTCCACCAATAATTACTGAAAAATGGGTAAGAAAAGGTGCGAATGCCCAACCATACATCATCAAAAGCAGGAGTGGATGTGTTCGGCTACAAGAAGGTTTGAATGTCCGACCAAAGTTTGTAAAAAGCAGGTAAGAAAAGGTGAAAATACCCGACTGTACACAATCAAAAGAGGGAGCGGAGTTGTTCAGCAACAAAGAGTGAAAGTCTGACCATGGTTTGTAAAAAGTGGGTAAGAAAAGGTTTGTATGCCCGAATATACAACATCAAAAGCGGAAGCGGAGGTGTTCGGCTGCTTGAAAGTTTGAACGTCCTACCAAAGTTTGTAAAAAGCAGTTAAGAAAAGTTTCGAATATCCAACCAAACATAATCAAAAGCGGGAGCAGAGCATTTCGATTGCAAGTAGGTGTGAATGTCAGATCATAATTTTCAAAAAGCTGATGAGAAAGGGTGAGAATGCCCGACTATACACCATCAAATGCGGGAGCGGAGTTGTTCGGCTGTGAGTAGGTGTGAATCTCCGAGCATATTTTGTAAAAAGGGGGTAAGAATAGATTCGAATGCCCGAACATACACTATCAAAAGAGGGAGCGGAGGTGTTCCGCTGTAAGAAGGTGTGAATGTCCGACCATAGTTGGTAAAAAACGGGTAAGAAAAGGTTAAAATACCCGACTGTACACAATCAATAGTGGGAGCGGATGTGTTTGGCTACAAGAATGTGTGACAGTCCGACCATGGTTTGTAAAAAACGGGTAAGAAAAGGTGCGAATGCCCGACAATGTATGATCAAAAGAGGGAGCGGAGGTTTTCGGCTACAAGAAGGTTTGAATGTCCGACCATAGTTTGTAAAAAGCGGGTAAGAAAAGGTTCAAATGCCTGACTATACACCATCAAAAGCGGGAGAGGAGGTGTTCCGCTGTAAGACGGTGTGAATGTCCGACCATAGTTGGTAAAAAGCGGGTAAGAAAAGGTTAAAATACCTGACTGTACACAATCAATAGCGGGAGCGGAGTTGTTCGGCTACAAGAAGGTGTGAAAGTTCAACCATGGTTTGTAAAAAGCTGCTAAGAAAAGGTTCGAATGCCCGAATATATACCATCAAAAGCGGAAGCGGAGGTGTTCGGCTGCAAGAAGGTGTGAACGTCCTACCAAAGTTTGTAAAAAGCAGTTAAGAAAAGTTTCGAATATCCAACCAAACATAATCAAAAGCGGGAGCATAGCTTTTCGACTGCAAGTAGGTGTGAATGTCAGATCATAATTTGCAAAAAGCTGATGAGAAAGGGTGAGAATGTCCGACTGCACACCATCATATGCGGGAGCGGAGTTGTTCGGCTGTGAGTAGGTGTGAATTTCCGACTGTAATTTCTGAAAAATGTGTTAGAAAAGGTAAGAATGCCGGTCCATACATCATCAAAAGCGAGAGAGGTGGTGTTCGGCTGCAAGTAAGTGTGAATGTCCAGCCATAATTACTCACAAACGGGTAAGAAAAGGTAGTATTGCCAGACCATACATGATCAAAACAGGGAGCGGAGGTGGTTCAGCTGCAAGAAGGTGTGAATGTCCGACTAAAGTTCAAATATATTAACAAAAGCGGGAGGAGAGGTCTGGATGAGAGTGGTTGAGAATTTCCAACCATAATCTATAAAATGCGGTGAAAAAAAGGTGTGATAGAACACTAAAAGGTGGAGCGGAAGTGTTCGGCTGCAAGAAGGTGTGAATGTCCGACTATATTTGGTGAAAAGCAGGTGAAGCAAGGTCTGAATGCCCAACCTTACATCATCAAACGCGAGATCAGAGGTGTTTGGCTGCAAGAAGGCCATAGTTTGCCAAAAGCAACAAAAGTGGGGGCGGAGGTCTTCGGATGCAACTGGGTGTGAACATCCCACCATAAAAGTATGGTGGAGAGGAAGCTGTGAACAGCCAACCATAGTTTGCAAAAAGCGGGTGAGAAAAGGTGCGAATGTCCAACCATACATGATCAAAACAGGGAGCGGAGGTGTTTGGCTGTGACAAGGTGTGAATGTCCACCCAAAATTAATGAAAAGCGGGCAAAAAATTAGGTTTGAATGCCCAAGCATACATCATCAAAAGAAGGAGTGGATGTGTTCGGCTACAAGAAGGTTTGAATGTCCGACCATAGTTTGTAAAAAGCGGGTAAGAAAAGGTTCAAATGCCTGACTATACACCATCAAAAGCGGGAGCGGAGGTGTTCCGCTGTAAGACGGTGTGAATGTCCGACCATAGTTGGTAAAAAGCGGGTAAGAAAAGGTTAAAATACCCGACTGTACACAATCAATAGGGGGAGCGGAGTTGTTCGGCTACAAGAAGGTGTGAAAGTCCAACCATGGTTTGTAAAAAGCTGGTAAGAAAAGGTTCGAATGCCCGAATATATACCATCAAAAGCGGAAGCGGAATTGTTCGGCTGCAAGAAGGTGTGAACGTCCGACCAAAGTTTGTAAAAAGCAGTTAAGAAAAGGTTCGAATATCCAACCAAACATAATCAAAAGCGGGAGCAGAGCTGTTCGACTGCAAGTAGGTGTGAATGTCCAGCCATAATTACTCACAAACGGGTAAGAAAAGGTAGTATTGCCAGACCATACATGATCAAAACAGGGAGCTGAGATGGTTCAGCACCAAGGTGTGAATGTCTGACTATAGTTTGTACAAAGCGGGTAAGATAAGGTGCGAATGCCCGACAATGTATAATCAAAAGAGGGAGCAGAGGTTTTCGGCTACAAGAAGGTTTGAATGTCCGACCATAGTTTGTAAAAAGCGGGTAAGAAAAGGTTCAAATGCCCGAATATATACCATCAAAAGCGGGAGCGGAGATGTTCCGCTGTAAGACGGTGTGAATGTCCGACCATAGTTGGTAAAAAGCGGGTAAGAAAAGGTTAAAATACCCGACTGTACACAATCAATAGCGGGAGCGGAGTTGTTCGGCTACAAGAAGGTGTGAAAGTCCAACCATCGTTTGTAAAAAGCTGGTAAGAAAAGGTTCGAATGCCCGAATATATACCATCAAAAGCGGAAGCGGAGGTGTTCGCCTGCAAGAAGGTGTGAACGTCCGACCAAAGTTGGCAAAAAGCAGTAAAGAAAAGGTTCGAATATCCAAACATAATTAAAAGCGAGAGAGATTGTGTTCAGCTGCAAGTAGATGTGAATATCCAGCCATAATTACTCACAAACGGGTAAGAAAATGTAGTATTGCTTGACCATACATGATCAAAACAGGGAGCGGAGGTGGTTTAGCTGCAAAAAGGGGTGAATGTCCAACTAAAGTTCAAATATATTAACAAAAGCGGGAGGAGAGGTCTTCGGATTAGAGTGGTTGAGAATTTCCAACCATAATCTATAAAATGTGGTGAAAAAAAAAGGTGTGAAGGAATGAATTTTATAGCAAAATCCGAAATCATGCATAACTCCGCAAAAGGAACCTATTGCTCAACCAAAGGGATGCTTCTTTCTCATTCAGGGTAATATGAGGAACTTTATGCTTGATACATTTTAGACATGGATAACTATGAAGGACAAAGCAATTTTAACTTGGTTTGAGCAAAGCAATTCATTTTATAGGAAAATCCGAAATCGTGCAGGACTCATGAAAGTAAGCTTTTTCTCGGATTCCTGATCCTCCAGTGTTGCTCTTTCCTATACTGCAAAATACAGCCTTGTTCTTTGTTGAAATTTATATAGACATTGATAAATATGAAGGACAAAGCAGTTTCCACTTTGTTTGAGTGAAGGAATTAATTTTATAGCAAAATCCCAAATCAAGCAGAACGTATGAAAATAAGCTTGTTTTCGGATTCCTGATCCTTCAGTGTTGCTATTTCTTCTACTGCAAAATACAATGTTGTTCTTTGTTGAAGTCAATCTACACATTGATAAATATGAAGGACAAAGCATTTTTAACATAGTTTGAGTAAAGGAATTCATTTTATACATAAAATCCCAAATCATGCAGAACGTATGAAAATAAGCTTATTCTCGGATTCCTGATCCTTCAGTGTTGCTCTTTCTACTACTGCAAAATACAATCTTGTTCTTTGTTGAAGTAAATCTAGACATTGATAAATATGAAGGACAAAGCAGTTTTCACTTGGTTTGAGTGAAGGAATTCATTTTATACATAAAATCCCAAATCATTCAAAACGTATGAAAAGAAGCTTATTCTCGGATTCCTGATCCTTCAGTGTTGCTTTTTCTTCTACTGCAAAATACAATGTTGTTCTTTGTTGAAGTCAATCTAGACATTGATAAATATGAAGGACAAACCAGTTTTAACTTGGTTTGAGTGAAGGAATTCATTTTATACATAAAATCCCAAATCATGCAGAACGTATGAAAATAAGCTTATTCTCGGATTACTGATCCTTCAGTGTTGCTATTTCTTCTACTGCAAAATCCAGTGTTGTTCTTTGTTGAAGTCAATCTAGACATTGATAAATATGAAGGACAAAGCAGTTTTAACATAGTTTGAGTGAAGGCATTCATTTATAGTAAAATCAATAATCGTGCAGAACTCATGAAAATAAGCTTATTCTCGGATTCCTAAAACTTTTGATTTGCTCTTTCTTTACTGCAAAGTACAATGTTGTTCTTTGTTGAAGTCGATCTAGACATTGATAAATATGAAGGACAAAGCAGTTTTCACTTGGTTTGAGTGAAGGATTTGCAGCTGAAAACCTCCCGCTCCCGCTTTTGATTGTGTATAGTCGGGCTTTCGAGCCTTTTCTTACCCGCTTTTTACAAACTATAGTCAGACATTCACACCTTGCAGCTGAACCACCTCAGCTCCCTGTTTTGATCATGTATGGTCTGGCAATACTACATTTTCTTACCCGTTTGTGAGTAATTATGGCTGGACATTCACACCTACTTGCAGTCGAACAGCTCTGCTCCCGCTTTTGATGGTATATATTCGGGCATTCGAACCTTTTCTTAACTGCTTTTTGCAAACTTTGGTCGGACGTTCACACCTTCTTGCAGCCGAACACCTCCGCTTCCGCTTTTGATGGTATATATTCGGGCATTCGAACCTTTTCTTAGCAGCTTTTTACAAACCATGGTTGAACTTTCACACCTTCTTGTAGCCGAACAACTCCGCTCCCGCTATTGATTGTGTACAGTCAGGTATTTTAACCTTTTCTTACCCGCTTTTTACCAACTATGGTCGGACATTCACACCGTCTTACAGCGGAACACCTCCGCTCCCGCTTTTGATGGTGTGTAGTCAGCCATTTGAACCTTTTCTTACCCGCTTTTTACAAACTATGGTCGGACATTCAAACCTTCTTGTAGCCGAAAACCTCCGCTCCCTCTTTTGATCATACATTGTCGGGCATTCGCACCTTTTCTTACCCTTTTTTTACAAACCATGGTCGGACTGTCACACATTCTTGTAGCCAAACACATCCGCTCCCGCTATTGATTGTGTACAGTCGGGTATTTTAACCTTTTCTTACCCGTTTTTTACCAACTATGGTCGGACATTCACACCTTCTTACAGCGGAACACCTCCGCTCCCTCTTTTGATGGTGTATGTTTGGGCATTCGAACCTTTTCTTACCCGCTTTTTACAAACTATGCTCGGACATTCAAACCTTGTAGCCGAACACATCCACTCCTGCTTTTGATGGTGTATGGTTGGTCATTCAAACCTACTTGTTGCCCGCTTTTCATTAATTTTGGGTGGACATTCACACCTTGTCACAGCCAAACACCTCCGCTCCATTTTTGATCATGTATGGTTGGACATTCGCACCTTTTCTCACCCGCTTTTTGCCAACTATGGTCGGCTGTTCACAGCTTCCTCTCCACCATACTTGTATGGTGGGATATTCACACCCACTTGCATCCGAAGACCTTTTGTTGATATTTAGTCGGTCATTCGCAGCTTACCCGCTTTTGGCAAACTATGGCCTTCATGCAGCCAAACACCTCGGATCTCGCTTTTCATGATGTAAGGTTGGGCATTCAGACCTTGCTTCACCTGCTTTTCACCAAATATAGTCGGACATTCACACCTTCTTGCAGCCGAACACTTCCGCTCCACCTTTTAGTGTTCTATCACACCTTTTTTTTCACCGCATTTTATAGATTATGGTTGGAAATTCTCAACCACTCTCATCCGAAGACCTCTCCTCCCGCTTTTGTTAATATATTTGAACTTTAGTCGGACATTCACACCTTCTTGCAGCTGAACCACCTCCGCTCCCTGTTTTGATCATGTATGGTCTGGCAATACTACCTTTTCTTACCCGTTCGTTAGTAATTATGGCTGGACATTCACACCTACTTGCAGCCGAACACCACCTCTCCCGCTTTTGATGATGTATGGACCGGCATTCTTACCTTTTCTAACACATTTTTCAGCAATTATGGTCGGAGATTCACACTTACTCACAGCCGAACAACTCCGCTCCCGCATTTGATGGTGTATAGTCGGGCATTCTCACCCTTTCTCATCAGCTTTTTGCAAATTATGATCTGACATTCACACCTGCTTTTGATAATGTATGGTTGGGCATTCGCACCTTTTCTTACCCATTTTTTCAGTAATTATGGGTGGACATTCACACCTTCTTGCAGCTGAACACCTCTCCCGCTATTGATTGTGTACAGTCGGGTATTTTAACCTTTTCTTACCCGCTTTTTACCAAATATGGGTGGACATTCACACCGTCTTACAGCGGAACACCTCTGCTCCCGCTTTTGATGGTGTATAGTCAGGCGCTTGAACCTTTTCTTACCCGCTTTTTACAAACTATGGTCGGACATTCAAACCTTCTTGTAGCCGAAAACCTCCGCTCCCTCTTTTGATTATACATTGTCGGGCATTCGCACCTTATCTTACCCGCTTTTTACAAACTATAGTCAGACATTCACACCTTGGTGCTGAACCACCTCAGCTCCCTGTTTTGATCATGTATAGTCTGGCAATACTACCTTTTCTTTCCCGTTTGTGAGTAATTATGGCTGGACATTCACACCTACTTGCAGTCGAACAGCTCTGCTCCCGCTTTTGATTATGTTTGGTTGGATATTCGAACCTTTTCTTAACTGCTTTTTACAAACTTTGGTCGGACGTTCACACCTTCTTGCAGCCGAACACCTCCGCTTCCGCTTTTGATGGTATATATTCGGGCATTCGAACCTTTTCTTACAAGCTTTTTAAAAACCATGGTTGGACATTCACACCTTCTTACAGCGGAACACCTCCGCTCCCTCTTTTGATGGTGTATGTTTGGGCATTCGAACCTTTTCTTACCCGCTTTTTACAAACCGTGGTCGGACTTTCACACCTTCTTGTAGCCGAACAACTCCGCTCCCGCTATTGATTGTGTACAGTCGGGTATTTTAACCTTTTCTTACCCGCTTTTTACCAACTATGGTCGGACATTTACAACTTCTTACAGCGGAACACCTCCGCTCCCTCTTTTGATGGTCTATGTTTGGGCATTCGAACCTTTTCTTACCCGCTTTTTACAAACTATGGTCGGACATTCAAACCTTCTTCTAGCCGAACACATCCACTCCTGCTTTTGATGATGTATGGTTTGGCATTCGCACCCTTTTTTTACCCATTTTCAGCAATTATGGGTGGACATTCAGACCTTCTTGCAGCCGAAAACCTCCGCTCCCTCTTTTGATCATGCATTGTCGGGCATTCGCACCTTGTCTTACCCGCTTTTTATAAACTTTAGTTGGACATTCACACCTTCTTGCAGCTGAACGACCTCCGCTCCCTGTTTTGATCATGTATGGTCTGGCAATACTACCTTTTCTTACCCGTTTGTGAGTAATTAATCCCAAAATATTGAGCATAAAATAAGTCTTTATGCTGATGATGTATTACTTTTCCTTCAGAACTCACAGACGTCTCTCACTCACACGATCACACTCATAAATAAATTCTCAACACTTTCTGACTACTCTATCAACTGGTCTAAGACCACAGTTCTGCCCATTAACTGTAGGGTCCATAATATACCTGCGATCACTTTACATTCAGGAAATATTAGATATTTAGGCATAAACATTTCCTCCAGGCTCTCAGAGCTAACAAAGCTAAATTATGTGCAATTATTAAAGACAGTAGAGGACGATCTCTCTCGTTGGAAGTCCTTACCTATATCACTTATGGGGAGAATTACATCCATTAAAATGATGATACTACCAAAAGTTAACTATTTGTTCTCAATGATCCCCATAAAACCATCTGCTACTTGGTTTAAGTAACTAGATTCATGCATCTCCAAATTTCTGTGGAAAAACAAACCACCACGTATTAGTTTAAAAACCCTACAGAAGACCAAGGACAATGGTGGATTAGATTTACCTCATTTTCAGCACTATTCCTTAGCCAATAGGTTACAATATATATCAAAATGGTTTAAACCTTGTTTTTGTCACAGTTTCCAGAGACGTTGTAATCGTTGAGGATTCTATATTCACCCCCTCATTAGAGGCACGTGTTGCAGATTGATGACACTGAATCTTCTTCTCTGTTCATTGCTGGCATCATTCCCAGCATCGTAAGTGTTCGTGGCATTGTTAGCCTCTTCTTCTGGATCTTGATATCGAGAATCCTTTTGTATTTCTGGTTTGTCAGTACTCTCTCTTCGTTCACCGGCGTCTTCGTCTTTTTGTCCTTGAGTTTGGTGATTTTTTCTTCTTTTGATGCCTTGACACAATGTGACAGGTGATACCACGTGGGAGATCCTGTAACTTGGACTGCTGTCCCTGTGCTGCGAAATGGCTGTGCTGCTCAAATGGTCTCTCCTTCATCATGGTTACATGCTGCCATTCCGACATCTCGCCATTCCGACATGGGTCTCCAATTGTCGGAATGGCGACACTTAATTTTTTATCAAACGTCCCACCATTCCGACACTTTTTTCCTCCTATGGTCGGAATGGCGGTATGTTTTTTGTTTTTTTTAACATACCGCCATTCCGACAGTTCCTTTTAATAGCCTATTTTTTACCCAAAACATTTTGCACTAATGATATGCCGGCGCAAATACGCCCTAAAGTTTGGCGCACAAGCTTTGCACATGCAGAGGCCACAGCCTCGCAAACAAACTTTAATAATCTATTATCAAAATCCCCTGAATTTCAAATATAAAAATACAGATATTAATGTAACTCTGGCGAGACTGAAACTGATTAAGCAGAAATACAGTGTCAGTGAGCTGTCACAGCAGCCAGCTGGAGCGGAGCTCTCCAGAGAGCCCATGCGTCTTTTGCACGCTGTCATCATATGCAAAAGTAATAATTGCAATAACAGATATCACGGCTACGGCACAGGACACAGTTGCGAGCACTCTGCCTTGCCTTGCCAATAGGAGAAGAGAGAAATGACAGCATAGAACGTATAAAACACAACAAAATGCAGTAAAAACGTTTATTCATGTTATTCACGTGATTTATGAGTACTCACTCCAATTTTGGGAAGCGCGGATGGGTTTTGCGCATTTGGCACAAACACACAGCCGCAACGGTTGTAGCTTTATACAGCCTGTTGATATCTTAAGGACGTAACTGGTCACACCTGGGAGTAAATGTCATGTAGAGATTGTTTTTACATGACATTACAGCTGAACATATAGCTTTCATCCACAAACCAATGTGGGAGAGCCCGAAGACGCATGTGCCAGACGCACATAGGCATGCGTAAAACCAATTTTGACCACTTCATACTGTTTATTTGCTTTCTTTTAGTTAATTTTCGTTTCTTTTGGATTGTTGTGCGTGTTATGGAGCCGTTTTGGTCCATGTTTGTAAGCCTTTTTTTCCTGGATTAAATTTTCGGAAGTTGAAACAAGTGGCATTGGAGTGTGTGATTGAAAACCACCGCGGACTGCTTCTCCTCCTCCAGTTGCCGAGACTTTGTGTTTTTAATAACGCTTGTCTATAAACATGTGTTGTGCATGAACAGAAAGAAGGGACTCACCTGTTGAGTAACACACATTTCCTTATACAGAAAGCCTTGTCGGAATGGTGGGACATTTGAACGTCGGAATGGTGGGACGTTTGCATGTCGGAATGGTGGTATGTCGGAATGGTGGTATGTCGGAATGGTGGGATGTCGGAATAGCGGGATGTCGGAATGGCGGGATTTCGGAATGGGTGTTGCCACCCCCTTCATCATATACACTTTTATTTATACATCACCTTCCACCATGAAGCGTTGTCCCTTTTTGTTTCTCTCTTTGTTCTTAAAATGCTGTTATGCATGTCTAAACCAATCCATTAAATTAGATCATTTTGGCAGTAAAGCGATCTACAATGTGCTTGGTCGCAAAGCTGCTCATCTGTGGTAAACAGCTCTTCAGAAAGGCATTCTTCAATTGATTTCACTAATTCTATGTAATAATTTTGTGATTTCCTACAAAACTACACTTCTTCTCCCATCTGTCTGAGTATTTAATATTGTCTGGGTCCCGTTAAAACATGTATTTTTCCCATCTAATTCCTTGTTTGCTTTAAAACAAGAATTCCCCATTTTCTATCCCTTCAGTAGCCAACCAGTTTGTATGGAGTACACTGGAGCAACTTGACTGATCAGTAAAACACTGCTTTTGTTGTCACCGCAAGGCATCCCCCGTCGGTTGTTTCACTGAGACACTACTGAGTAACTATAACTCAACACAGTTTATACACATAACATTCATATACATACTAACAAACAAACAAACAATTATTTATCGCGATTTTCTCATCTCTGTTTGAACGTACACCCAGGTAAATATTCCTGTAGTCTTCTCATACCGACTATGGACCCATTCATTGTTTAACTTCACTGTTTTGCAAATCCTAATTGAATATTACACATTGACATTGACCTTTACTGGATAAGCAGGTCTTCATTGCATTCAGCAACCTATATGTGAGCATCTATGTGTAAGCTGTTCTTCTTTGCATTTATCAGCAGCAAGCAATTCTTCATTGCACATGCATATGAAAATAGTAAAACAATTCCAATGCGTTAGCGAAACCTTCTATATCAGGAGTGTCCATCATGATGCTGGGAATAGAACCTCTTTCCCATATAGTTCAACCTTCATTACTCAACTGATCATAACTCCGCAATGAGCACATTTCAAAGTATCATTCCTCTACATGTATTCAAAAATCTATGTGTAAATGTTTAATATTTCTTATATTTGTTGATGTCATTCTGTGTGCATGTGGCCTAAACCCAATCTCTGTGTGGCAATTTTAATTTAAACAAGTTGAACTCTGCCTCTGATCATTTAAAAAAGGTGTGTACCAATATCAACCTGTATGATCAACCTGTAATTACTGATCCTACAAAACCAAAGAGATCCTTCAAGGTTGTCCCTGATTGGCTCAATCTTAACAAATCAAAGGTAGAATATCCGCAGTATCTGAACTTGGTGTTAGTTATCACTGCTCAATAGCCTGTATCAGAATTGCAAAAATGAAAACATTAGGTCCACGCTTGGTATCCAGATCCTGAAACATCTCCATGAGCAGGCTTTTTTTTAACTGATCTGTTGAATAGTTATATGACACTGTTAAAATCTCAGATGAAGATCTAGCACTTGACCATTTTTGTAAATCTTCTAATTCCATAGTTGATAAACATGCCCCTTTTAAAAAGTATAGAACTTAGAACAGGTCTAGTCCCTGACTTTCGGCAGAACTGTCTTCTTTACTTTTTTTTTTTTTTCCCCTTGTCCTGTTCAGCATTATGTCAGAAGAATTGTAGTCTGAATACCTTTGATGCCAAACAGATTTGCTTTGCCAAGGGAAGTTTTATAAATGTAAAGCTCCCCTTGATGCCCATTTATTTATTTCTGTTTACAATATATGACATGAACTGAACTGAACCGGACCGGGGGACAAGGAAAGAAGAAGAGGAAAGAAGAGGAAACAGAACAAAAATAGAAACAAAAACCAGACAACCAGCTGCTACACCTGTAAAAACAAAACAGACAACAATCCATGGCCTCTGAGGGGAATCTAGCCTTAGCGCCACCAGGAGCACCTGAAAGCAGACAAGCAGAGAAAAAACAAACACACAAACAAACAAAAACAAGCACAAGAAGCGGCAATCGCATACAACACAGCTGTGGATATAGATGACCTGAGACGACATGATAATACATCAACTGCTTAGCGACCATGCTACTGGACTAATGAATGTGTGTGTGTGTGTGTGTGTGTGAGAACATGCAACACCCATGGCACAGGACCTACATGATAACCGTGCTTAGTTATGAGTGTATAAGCGTACAGGGCCACAATCCACAGCCCCCCCCAAGCAATCAGAAGCAGGCAGAGAGGGCCACAAGACCCAGGCCACCAGCAGCCCCCACAGAGCACAGAACCCAGGCAGCCCACCGCAGGGGCAACCACGCATCCACCCAGAAGACTGCAGAGGAAGCCCCCGGAAAGAGCCCCCATAAGCATAGGGCAGAGGCCCTCCGGGAGCCAGGGGCAACAGCCCACCGACCCCGACCCCGACCCAGGGGCCCGAGCGCCCCCAAACCCCCCGGCAGAGGCCCCACCCAATACCCAGGAGGGCCAAGCGCCCCAGACAGCCACAAAATGGGTCAGCGCCTGCCCCAGCGCCCCTTGCCAAGTGCCCTGGGAGTCAAGATGTGCCCACAGGTGGGTGAAGTTGCGAGCAGTGGGGAGAGGCAACGCTGACGCCCCATCGGGAGAAGCACAGGCAGGCCAGGCAACAGCAAGTCCCAGATCCAGGCCCAATCATTACCACACACACTTTCACGTCCCATACATCCACACATCCACACGTCCTACCTCCCTCGACTCTGCTGGGGTATAGTGCAGCGGGCACACCAGGGGGCCAGCAACCCCCCAGCCACCACAGACCCCGAACCAGCAGAACAATTAATTAATCCTCCTGGCCCCTTCTGCCCCGAACAGACACCAGGAAGCAGGGTGTGCGAAGAAGACCCCTCCCCTCACCCTTCTGGCTCTTCAATATTTTCTAATAGTGAGCAATTAAAATTGAGGGGCAGCCAAACTTGTAGAACTGGGAGCGCGGCACTCTGGGCAGCCTACATACCCAAAGAGCCACGCCCACCAGATGCCACTCAGTGTAACCACCCCCCAAGACCTAATGTGTGTGTGTGAGTGTGTTTGATAAGTAGTAATGTCTAAGGTGTAATTAAAACAGGGGCAGGGAACTGCAGAGTGCAACCAAAGGGGACCACCTACGTGGCCCCATCCACTACACCCCACCGAACACACACGCCCCCAAAACCCTTCATGTGTGAGTGTGTGCTGTGTACAGGAGCCAGAAGGGAGAGGGGTATGGGGATATATACCGGGGGAGCTACTCTCCCCCAGAGAGGGCAGCCAGGGACTGGCTGTAATAGGCATCCCTGCTACCTGGGAGCCAACAATGGGCAGGAGGGCCTGATGTCCACCAGGCTCGGGGCCTGCAGCGACCATATTCCGGGAGCTACTGTACCCCCAGAAGGTACCCATCCCGCCCCACCCCACTCAACCCAACCCCACCCCGGAGGACCTCTACAAAAAACAAACAAACAACATAAAAAAACAATCAAACAAACCACCCGGTCACACCAGTTGCAGCAGCCCGGGCCTGAGACCCACCATCACCCAGCAACCCACCACCACCACTATGTGATAAAACTAATCAGAGGGGACCAGAGAGAATGAAATTCAGCCAATTGATGTTTTGAGGAGGCAGACATTGTTTCCATGCTAATATAATCTAAAAGAAAATTTCTAAACTGGTTAATACACAGATTGTTCTTCGCTTTCCAGTTCATGAGAATAGTTTTCTTTGCGATACATAACACTGTGAGAACCATGTGTGCTGAGTTAATTTCCATGTTGATGTTGTCTAAGTCACCCAGTATGCACAGTGTGGGGCATGCAGGGATGCTACACTTTAGCCATGTTGATAGGTCCTCACAGACTTCAAGCCAGAACTTCTGGACAGGCGCACAAAACCACAAAGCATGTGCATAATCATCAGGTGTGTTATCTGTGCAATGTGAGCAGATGTTTGAGTGTGTTAGACCCATCCTGAACATCCTTTGTCCTGTATAGTGTGTTCTATGAAGGATTTTGTATTGTATGAGCTGTAAATTAGGATTTCGAGTCATTATGAAGGTGTTCAAACATATTTGTGGTTAGAAGCTATGACCAGAACTGATGGATAAATCTGCCTCCCATTTTGAGGATGGAAGAGACATTGTGTCATCTATCTTAGACAATAATTTATATATTTTTGATAGTAGTTTTGGGGTGCAGATGCTTAGAAATTCTGCTACCCTAGTCGGGAGTTGTAAGTCTGGTTGGTGGAGGATATATCCATCCATCCATCCATCATCTGCCGCTTATCCGGGGGTCGGGTCGCGGGGGCAGGAGCTTGAGCAGAGAAACCCAGACGTCTCTGTCCCCAGCCACTTCCTCCAGCTCTTCCGGGGGGACCCCGAGGCGTTCCCAGGCCAGCCGAGAGACATAGTCTCTCCAACGTGTCCTGGGTCTCCCAGTGGGACGTGCCCGGAACACCTCCCCAGGGAGGCGCCCAGGGGGCATCCTAACCAGATGCCCGAGCCACCTCATCTGACTCCTCTCAATGCGGAGGAGCAGCGGTTCTACTCCGAGCCCCTCCCGGAAGACTGACCTTCTCACCCTATCTCTAAGGGAGAGCCCAGACACCCTGCGGAGGAAACCCATTTCGGCTGCTTGTATTCGCGATCTTGTTCTTTCGGTCACTACCCACAACTCGTGACCATAGGTGAGGATGGGAACGTAGATTGACCAGTAAGTAGAGAGCTTCGCCTTCTGGCTCAGCTCCCTCTTCACTACGACGGGTCGGTGCAGAGCCCGCAACACTGCAGACGCCGCACCGATCCGCCCGTCAATCTCCCGCTCCATTCGTCCCTCACTCGTGAACAAGATCCCGAGATACTTGAACTCCTCCACTTGGGGAAGGATCTCATTCCCGACCCGGAGAGAGCATTCCACCCTTTTCCGGCTGAGAACCATAGTCTCGGATTTGGAGGTGCTGATTCTCATCTGGATATTGGCTGGATATTCACACCTACTTGCAGCTGAACACAATCTCTCTCGCTTTTGATGATGTATGGACCGGCATTCTTACCTTTTCTAACACATTTTTCAGCAATTATGGTCGGAGATTCACACCTAATCACAGACGAACAGCTCTGCTCCCACTTTTGATTATGTTTGGTTGGATATTAAAACCTTTTCCTAACTGATTTTTAAAAACTTTGGTTGGACGTTCACACCTTCTCGTAGTCGAACACATCCACTCCTGCTTATGATGATGTATGGGTGGACATTCACACCTTCTTGCAGCTGAACACCCCCTCTCCCACTTATGATCATGTGCGGTTTGATTTTCGGAAATTTTCTTCACACCTCCGGCAGAGCTTCAACCATATCCCGGGGGAGGTGGGGGACATTGAGTCCGAATGGGCCATGTTCCGTGACTCCATTGCCGAGGCAGCTGGTCGGAGTTTTGGCCGTAAGGTGGTCGGTGCCTGTCGTGGCGGCAACCCTCCAACCTGCTGGTGGACACCAGTGGTGAGGGAAGCCGTCAAGCTGAAGAAGGAGTCCTATCGGGCCTTTTTGGCCAGTGGGACCCTGGAAGCAGCTGATAGGTACTGACGGGCCAGACGGGCCGCAGCTTCGGCGGTTGCTGAGGCAAAAACTCGGGCCTGGGAGGAGTTCGGTGAGACCATGGAGAACGATTTCCGGACGGCCTCGAAAAGATTCTGGTCCACCATCCGGCGTCTCAGGGGGGGGAAGCGGCTCACAGTCAACACTGTTTACAGTGGGGACGGGGCTTTGCTGACCTCAACTAGGGATGTTGTGAGTCGGTGGGGGGAGTACTTCGAGGAACTCCTCAATCCTACCAACACGTGCTCGGAAGAGGCAGAGTCGGAGAGCTCAGAGACGGGGCCTCCCATTTCTGGGGCTGAGGTTGCCGAGGTGGTTAAAAAGCTCCTCGGTGGCAAGGCCCCGGGGGTGGATGAGGTCCGTCCTGAGTTTCTCAAGGCTCTGGATGTTGTAGGGCTGTCTTGGCTGACACGCCTCTGCAGTATCGCGTGGACATCGGGGACAGTGCCTCTGGACTGGCAGATTGGGGTGGTGGTCCCTCTCTTTAAAAAGGGGGACCGGAGGGTTCAGCTTTGTGATCAATGTTGGTTCTGTTTATATTAATATGAATATAACTGATGAATGAGGCTGGGTTTCACTGAGGTTCAGCTTTGTGATCAATGTTGGTTCTGTTTATATTGATATGAATATAATTGAGGAATGAGGCTGGGTTTCACTGAGGTTAAACTCATTGATCAATGTTGGTTCTGTATATATCAATATGAATATAATTGAGGAATTAGGCTGCGTTTCACTGAGGTTAAACTCATTGATCAATGTTGGTTCTGTTTATATTAATATGAATATAATTGATGAATGAGGCTGGGTTTCACTGAGGTTCGGCTGTGTGGTCAATGTTGGTTCTGTTTTAATTAATATGAATATAATTGATGAATGAGGCTGGGTTTCACTGAGGTTCAGCTTTGTGATCAATGTTGGTTCTGTTTATATTAATATGAATATTATTGATGAATGAGGCTGGGTTTCAATGAGGTTAAACTAATTGATCAATGTTGGTTCTGTTTATATTAATATGAATATAACTGATGAATGAGGCTGGGCTTCACTGAGGTTCAGCTTTGTGATCAATGTTGGTTCTGTTTATATTAATATGAATATAATTGAGGAATGAGGCTGGGTTTCACTGAGGTTAAACTCATTGATCAATGTTGGTTCTGTTTATATTAATATGACTATAATTGAGGAATGAGGCTGGGTTTCACTGAGGTTCAGCTTTGTGATCAATGTTGGTTCTGTTCATATTAATATGAATATAATTTATGAATGAGGCTGGGTTTTACTGAGGTTCAGCTTTGTGATCAATGTTGGTTCTGTTTATGTTAATATGAATATAATTGATGAATGAGGCTGGGTTTCACTGAGGTTCAGCTTTGTGATCAATGTTGGTTCTGTTCATATTAATATGAATATAATTGATGAATGAGGCTGGGTTTCACTGACATTCAGCTTTGTGGTCAATGTTGGTTCTGTTTATATTAATATGAATATAATTGATGAATGAGGCTGGGTTTCACTGAGGTTCAGCTGTTCGGTCAATGTTGGTTCTGTTTATATTAATATGAATATAATTGATGAATGAGGCTGGGTTTCACTGAGGTTCAGCTTTGTGATCAATGTTGGTTCTGTTTATATTAATATGAATATAACTGATGAATGAGGCTGGGTTTCACTGAGGTTCAGCTTTGTGATCAATGTTGGTTCTTTTTATATTGATATGAATATAATTGAGGAATGAGGCTGGGTTTCAGTGAGGTTAAACTCATTGATCAATGTTGGTTCTGTATATATTAATATGAATATAATTGATGAATGAGGCTGGGTTTCAATGAGGTTAAACTCATTGATCAATGTTGGTTCTGTTTATATTAATATGAATATAACATATGAATGAGGCTGGGCTTCACTGAGGTTCAGCTTTGTGATCAATGTTGGTTCTGTTTATATTAATATGAATATAATTGAGGAATGTGGCTGGGTTTCACTGAGGTTAAACTCATTGATCAATGTTGGTTCTGTTTATATTAATATGAATATAATTGATGAATGAGGCTGGGTTTCAAAGAAGTTAAACTCATTGATCAATGTTGGTTCTGTTTATATTGATATGAATAAAATTGATGAATGAGAATGGGTTTCACTGAGGTTCAGCTTTGTGATCAATGTTGGTTCTGTTTATATTTATATGAATAAAATTGATGAATGAGGCTGGATTTTACTGAGGTTCAGCTTTGTAGTCAATGCTTGTTCTGTTTATATTAATATGAATATAATTGATGAATGAGGCTGGGTTTCACTGAGGTTCAGCTTTGTGATCAATGTTGGTTCTGTTTATATTAATATGAATATAACTGATGAATGATGCTGGGTTTCACTGAGGTTCAGCTTTGTGATCAATGTTGGTTCTGTTTATATTGATATGAATATAATTGAGGAATGAGGCTGGGTTTCACTGAGGTTAAACTCATTGATCAATGTTGGTTCTGTATATATTAATATGAATATAATTGAGGAATGAGGCTGCGTTTCACTGAGGTTAAACTCATTGATCAATGTTGGTTCTGTTTATATTAATATGAATATAAATGAGGAATGAGGCTGCGTTTCACTGAGGTTAAACTCATTGATCAATGTTGGTTCTGTTTATATTAATATGAATAAAATTGATGAATGAGGCTGGGTTTCACTGAGGTTCAGCTTTGTGATCAATGTTGGTTCTGTTTATATTAATATGAATATAATTGATGAATGAGGCTGGGTTTCACTGAGGTTCGGCTGTGTGGTCAATGTTGGTTCTGTTTTAATTAATATGAATATAATTGATGAATGAGGCTGGGTTTCACTGAGGTTCAGCTTTGTGATCAATGTTGGTTCTGTATATATTAATATGAATATAATTGAGGAATGAGGCTGCGTTTCACTGAGGTTAAACTCATTGATCAATGTTGGTTCTGTTTATATTAATATGAATATAATTAATGAATGAGGCTGGGTTTCACTGAGGTTCAGCTTTGTGATCAATGTTGGTTCTTTTTATATTAATATGAATATAATTGATGAATCAGGCTGGGTTTCACTGAGATTCAGCTTTGTGGTCAATGTTGGTTCTGTTTATATTAATATGAATATAATTGATGAATGAGGCTGGGTTTCACTGAAGTTCAGCTGTTCGGTCAATGTTGGTTCTGTTTATATTAATATGAATATAACTGATGAATGATGCTGGGTTTCACTGAGGTTCAGCTTTGTGATCAATGTTGGTTCTGTTTATATTGATATGAATATAATTGAGGAATGAGGCTGGGTTTCACTGAGGTTAAACTCATTGATCAATGTTGGTTCTGTATATATTAATATTAATATAATTGAGGAATGAGGCTGGGTTTCACTGAGGTGAAACCCAGCCTCATTCATAAATTATATTCATATTAATATGAACAGAACCAACATTGATCACAAAGCTGAACCTCAGTGAAACCCAGCCTCATTCATAAATTATATTCATATTATTATGAACAGAACCAACATTGATCACAAAGCTGAACCTCAGTGAAACCCAGCCTCATTCCTCAATTATATTCATATAAATATAAACAGAACCAACATAGATCAAAAAGCTGAACCTCAGTGAAACCCATTCTCATTCATCAATTTTATTCATATCAATATAAACAGAACCAACATTGATCAATGAGTTTAACTTCTTTGAAACCCAGCCTCATTCATCAATTATATTCATATTAATATAAACAGAACCAACATTGATCAATGAGTTTAACCTCAGTGAAACCCAGCCTCATTCCTCAATTATATTCATATTAATATAAACAGAACCAACATTGATCACAAAGCTGAACCTCAGTGAAGCCCAGCCTCATTCATAAGTTATATTCATATTAATATAAACAGAACCAACATTGATCAATGAGTTTAACCTCATTGAAACCCAGCCTCATTCATCAATTATATTCATATTAATATATACAGAACCAACATTGATCAATGAGTTTAACCTCAGTGAAACCCAGCCTCATTCCTCAATTATATTCATATCAATAGAAACAGAACCAACATTGATCACAAAGCTTAACCTCAGTGAAACCCAGCCTCATTCATCAGTTATATTCATATTAATATAAACAGAACCAACATTGATCACAAAGCTGAACCTCAGTGAAACCCAGCCTCATTCATCAATTATATTCATATTAATATAAACAGAGCCAACATTGACCGAACAGCTGAACTTCAGTGAAACCCAGCCTCATTCATCAATTATATTCATATTAATATAAACAGAACTAACATTGACCACAAAGCTGAATCTCAGTGAAACCCAGCCTGATTCATCAATTATATTCATATTAATATAAACAGAACCAACATTGATCAATGAGTTTAACCTCAGTGAAACGCAGCCTCATTCCTCAATTATATTTATATTAATATAAACAGAACCAACATTGATCAATGAGTTTAGCCTCAGTGAAACCCAGCCTCATTCCTCAATTATATTCATATTAATATAAACAGAACCAACATTGATCACAAAGCTGAACCTCAGTGAAACCCAGCCCCATTCATCAGTTATATTCATATTAATATAAACAGAACCAACATTGATCAATGAGTTTAACCTCAGTGAAACGCAGCCTCATTCCTCAATTATATTTATATTAATATAAACAGAACCAACATTGATCAATGAGTTTAGCCTCAGTGAAACCCAGCCTCATTCCTCAATTATATTCATATTAATATAAACAGAACCAACATTGATCACAAAGCTGAACCTCAGTGAAACCCAGCCCCATTCATCAGTTATATTCATATTAATATAAACAGAACCAACATTGATCAATGAGTTTAACCTCATTGAAACCCAGCCTCATTCATCAATTATATTCATATTAATATAAACAGAACCAACATTGACCACACAGCTTAACCTCATTGAAACCCAGCCTCATTCATCAATTATATTCATATTAATATAAACAGAACCAACATTGATCACAAAGCTGAACCTCAGTGAAACCCAGCCTCATTCATCAATTATATTCATATTAATATAAACAGAACCAACATTGATCACAAAGCTGAACCTCAGTGAAACCCAGCCTCATTCATCAGTTATATTCATATTAATACAAACAGAACCAACATTGATCACAAAGCTGAACCTCAGTGAAACACAGCCTCATTCATCAATTATATTCATATTAATATAAACAGAACCAACGTTGACCGAACAGCTGAACCTCAGTGAAACCCAGCCTCATTCATCAATTATATTCATATTAATATAAACAGAACCAACATTGACCACAAAGCTGAATCTCAGTGAAACCCAGCCTCATTCATCAATTATATTCATATTAATATATACAGAACCAACATTGATCACAAAGCTGAACCTCAGTGAAACCCAGCCTCATTCATCAGTTATATTCATATTAATATAAACAGAACCAACATTGATCACAAAGCTGAACCTCAGTGAAACCCAGCCTGATTCCTCAATTATATTCATATTAATTAAAACAGAACCAACATTGACCACACAGCTGAACCTCAGTGAAACCCAGCCTCATTCCTCAATTATATTTATATTAATATAAACAGAACCAACATTTATCACAAAGCTGAACCTCAGTGAAGCCAAGCCTCATTCATCAGTTATATTCATATTAATATAAACAGAACCAACATTGATCAATGAGTTTAACCTCATTTAAACCCAGCCTCATTCATCAATTATATTCATATTAATATAAACAGAACCAACATTGACCACACAGCTGAACCTCAGTGAAACCCAGCCTAATTCATCAATTATATTCATATTAATATAAACAGAACCAACATTGATCATTGAGTTTAACCTCAGTGAAACGCAGCTTCATTCCTCAATTATATTCATATTAATATAAACAGAACCAACATTGATCAATGAGTTTAACCTCATTGAAACCCAGCCTCATTCATCAATTATATTCATATTAATATAAACAGAACCAACATTGATCACAAAGCTGAACCTCAGTGAAACCCAGCCTCATTCATCAATTATATTCATATTAATATAAACAGAACCAACATTGACCGAACAGCTGAACCTCAGTGAAACCCAGCCTCATTCATCAATTATATTCATATTAATATAAACAGAACCAACATTGACCACAAAGCTGAATCTCAGTGAAACCCAGCCTCATTCATCAATTATATTCATATTAATATAAACAGAACCAACATTGATCACAAAGCTGAACCTCAGTGAAACCCAGCCCCATTCATCAGTTATATTCATATTATTAGAAACAGAACCAACATTGATCAATGAGTTTAACCTCATTGAAACCCAGCCTCATTCATCAATTATATTCATATTAATATAAACAGAACCAACATTGACCACATAGCTTAACCTCATTGAAACCCAGCCTCATTCATCAATTATATTCATATTAATATAAACAGAACCAACATTGATCACAAAGCTGAACCTCAGTGAAACCCAGCCTCATTCATCAATTATATTCATATTAATATAAACAGAACCAACGTTGACCGAACAGCTGAACCTCAGTGAAACCCAGCCTCATTCATCAATTATATTCATATTAATATAAACAGAACCAACATTGACCACAAAGCTGAATCTCAGTGAAACCCAGCCTCATTCATCAATTATATTCATATTAATATAAACAGAACCAACATTGATCACAAAGCTGAACCTCAGTGAAACCCAGCCTGATTCCTCAATTATATTCATATTAATTAAAACAGAACCAACATTGACCACACAGCTGAACCTCAGTGAAACCCAGCCTCATTCCTCAATTATATTTATATTAATATAAACAGAACCAACATTTATCACAAAGCTGAACCTCAGTGAAGCCAAGCCTCATTCATCAATTATATTCATAATAATATAAACAGAACCAACATTGAACACAAAGCTGAACATCAGTGAAACTCAGCCTCATTCATCAATTGTATTCATATTAATATAAACAGAACCAACATTGATCACAAAGCTGAACCTCAGTGAAACCCAGCCTCATTCATCAATTATATTCATATTAATATAAACAGAACCAACATTGATCAATGAGTTTAGCCTCAGTGAAACCCAGCCTCATTCCTCAATTATATTCATATTAATATAAACAGAACCAACATTGATCACAAAGCTGAACCTCAGTGAAACCCAGCCCCATTCATCAGTTATATTCATATTAATATAAACAGAACCAACATTGATCAATGAGTTTAACCTCATTGAAACCCAGCCTCATTCATCAATTATATTCATATTAATATAAACAGAACCAACATTGACCACACAGCTTAACCTCATTGAAACCCAGCCTCATTCATCAATTATATTCATATTAAAATAAACAGAACCAACATTGATCACAAAGCTGAACCTCAGTGAAACCCAGCCTCATTCATCTGTTATATTCATATTAATATAAACAGAACCAACATTGATCACAAAGCTGAACCTCAGTGAAACCCAGCCTCATTCATCAATTATATTCATATTAATATAAACAGAACCAACGTTGACCGAACAGCTGAACCTCAGTGAAACCCAGCCTCATTCATCAATTATATTCATATTAATATAAACAGAACCAACATTGATCACAAAGCTGAACCTCAGTGAAACCCAGCCTCATTCATCAATTATATTCATATTAATATAAACAGAACCAACATTGAACACAAAGCTGAACATCAGTGAAACTCAGCCTCATTCATCAATTATATTCATATTAATATAAACAGAACCAACATTGATCACAAAGCTGAACCTCAGTGAAACCCAGCCTCATTCCTCAATTATATTCATATCAATATAAACAGAACCAACATTGATCACAAAGCTTAACCTCAGTGAAACCCAGCCTCATTCATCAGTTATATTCATATTAATATAAACAGAACCAACATTGATCACAAAGCTGAACCTCAGTGAAACCCAGCCTCATTCATCAATTATATTCATATTAATATAAACAGAGCCAACATTGACCGAACAGCTGAACTTCAGTGAAACCCAGCCTCATTCATCAATTATATTCATATTAATATAAACAGAACTAACATTGACCACAAAGCTGAATCTCAGTGAAACCCAGCCTGATTCATCAATTATATTCATATTAATATAAAAAGAACCAACATTGATCACAAAGCTGAACCTCAGTGAAACCCAGCCTAATTCATCAATTATATTCATATTAATATAAACAGAACCAACATTGATCATTGAGTTTAACCTCAGTGAAACGCAGCTTCATTCCTCAATTATATTCATATTAATATAAACAGAACCAACATTGATCAATGAGTTTAACCTCATTGAAACCCAGCCTCATTCATCAATTATATTCATATTAATATAAACAGAACCAACATTGATCACAAAGCTGAACCTCAGTGAAACCCAGCCTCATTCATCAATTATATTCATATTAATATAAACAGAACCAACATTGAACACAAAGCTGAACATCAGTGAAACCCAGCCTCATTCATCAATTATATTCAAATAAATATAAACAGAACCAACTTTGACCACAAAGCTGAATCTCAGTGAAACCCTGCCTTATTCATCAATTATATTCATATTAATATAAACAGAACCAACATTGAACACAAAGCTGAACCTCAGTGAAACCCAGCCTCATTCATCAATTATATTCATATTAATATAAAAAGAACCAACATTGATCAATGAGTTTAACTTCTTTGAAACACAGCCTCATTCATCAATTATATTCATATAAATATAAACAGAACCAACGTAGATCAAAAAGCTGAACCTCAGTGAAACCCAGCCTCATTCATGAATTATATTTATATTAATATAAACAGAACCAACATTGATCAATGAGTTTAACCTCAGTGAAACGCAGCCTCATTCCTCAATTATATTCATATTAATATAAACAGAACCAACATTGATCAATGAGTTTATCCTCAGTGAAACCCAGCCTCATTCATCAATTATATTCATATTAATATAAACAGAACCAACATTGATCACAAAGCTGAACCTCAGTGAAACCCAGCCCCACTCATCAGTTATATTCATATTAATATAAACAGAACCAACATTGATAAATGAGTTTAACCTCATTGAAACCCAGCCTCATTCATCAATTATATTCATATTAATATAAACAGAACCAACATTGACCACACAGCTTAACCTCATTGAAACCCAGCCTCATTCATCAATTATATTCATATTAATATAAACAGAACCAACATTGATCACAAAGCTGAACCTCAGTGAAACCCAGCCTCATTCATCAGTTATATTCATATTAATATAAACAGAACCAACATTGATCACAAAGCTGAACCTCAGTGAAACCCAGCCTCATTCATCAATTATATTCATATTAATATAAACAGAACCAACGTTGACCGAACAGCTGAACCTCAGTGAAACCCAGCCTCATTCATCAATTATATTCATATTAATATAAACAGAACCAACATTGACCACAAAGCTGAATCTCAGTGAAACCCAGCCTCATTCATCAATTATATTCATATTAATATAAACAGAACCAACATTGATCACAAAGCTGAACCTCAGTGAAACCCAGCCTCATTCATCAGTTATATTCATATTAATACAAACAGAACCAACATTGATCACAAAGCTGAACCTCAGTGAAACACAGCCTCATTCATCAATTATATTCATATTAATATAAACAGAACCAACGTTGACCGAACAGCTGAACCTCAGTGAAACCCAGCCTCATTCATCAATTATATTCATATTAATATAAACAGAACCAACATTGACCACAAAGCTGAATCTCAGTGAAACCCAGCCTCATTCATCAATTATATTCATATTAATATATACAGAACCAACATTGATCACAAAGCTGAACCTCAGTGAAACCCAGCCTCATTCATCAGTTATATTCATATTAATATAAACAGAACCAACATTGATCACAAAGCTGAACCTCAGTGAAACCCAGCCTGATTCCTCAATTATATTCATATTAATTAAAACAGAACCAACATTGACCACACAGCTGAACCTCAGTGAAACCCAGCCTCATTCCTCAATTATATTTATATTAATATAAACAGAACCAACATTTATCACAAAGCTGAACCTCAGTGAAGCCAAGCCTCATTCATCAGTTATATTCATATTAATATAAACAGAACCAACATTGATCAATGAGTTTAACCTCATTTAAACCCAGCCTCATTCATCAATTATATTCATATTAATATAAACAGAACCAACATTGACCACACAGCTGAACCTCATTGAAACCCAGCCTAATTCATCAATTATATTCATATTAATATAAACAGAACCAACATTGAACACAAAGCTGAACATCAGTGAAACTCAGCCTCATTCATCAATTATATTCATATTAATATAAACAGAACCAACATTGATCACAAAGCTGAACCTCAGTGAAACCCAGCCTCATTCATCAATTATATTCATATTGATATAAACAGAACCAACATTGAACACAAAGCTGAACACCAGTGAAACCCAGCCTCATTCATCAATTATATTCATATAAATATAAACAGAACCAACTTTGACCACAAAGCTGAATCTCAGTGAAACCCTGCCTTATTCATCAATTATATTCATATTAATATAAACAGAACCAACATTGAACACAAAGCTGAACCTCAGTAAAACCCAGCCTCATTCATCAATTATATTCATATTAATATAAAAAGAACCAACATTGATCAATGAGTTTAACTTCTTTGAAACACAGCCTCATTCATCAATTATATCCATATAAATATAAACAGAACCAACATAGATCAAAAAGCTGAACCTCAGTGAAACCCAGCCTCATTCATGAATTATATTTATATTAATATAAACAGAACCAACATTGATCAATGAGTTTAACCTCAGTGAAACGCAGCCTCATTCCTCAATTATATTCATATTAATATAAACAGAACCAACATTGATCAATGAGTTTAGCCTCAGTGAAACCCAGCCTCATTCCTCAATTATATTCATATTAATATAAACAGAACCAACATTGATCACAAAGCTGAACCTCAGTGAAACCCAGCCCCATTCATCAGTTATATTCATATTAATATAAACAGAACCAACATTGATCAATGAGTTTAACCTCATTGAAACCCAGCCTCATTCATCAATTATATTCATATTAATATAAACAGAACCAACATTGACCACACAGCTTAACCTCATTGAAACCCAGCCTCATTCATCAATTATATTCATATTAATATAAACAGAACCAACATTGATCACAAAGCTGAACCTCAGTGAAACCCAGCCTCATTCATCAATTATATTCATATTAATATAAACAGAACCAACATTGATCACAAAGCTGAACCTCAGTGAAACCCAGCCTCATTCATCAGTTATATTCATATTAATACAAACAGAACCAACATTGATCACAAAGCTGAACCTCAGTGAAACCCAGCCTCATTCATCAATTATATTCATATTAATATAAACAGAACCAACGTTGACCGAACAGCTGAACCTCAGTGAAACCCAGCCTCATTCATCAATTATATTCATATTAATATAAACAGAACCAACATTGACCACAAAGCTGAATCTCAGTGAAACCCAGCCTCATTCATCAATTATATTCATATTAATATATACAGAACCAACATTGATCACAAAGCTGAACCTCAGTGAAACCCAGCCTCATTCATCAGTTATATTCATATTAATATAAACAGAACCAACATTGATCACAAAGCTGAACCTCAGTGAAACCCAGCCTGATTCCTCAATTATATTCATATTAATTAAAACAGAACCAACATTGACCACACAGCTGAACCTCAGTGAAACCCAGCCTCATTCCTCAATTATATTTATATTAATATAAACAGAACCAACATTTATCACAAAGCTGAACCTCAGTGAAGCCAAGCCTCATTCATCAGTTATATTCATATTAATATAAACAGAACCAACATTGATCAATGAGTTTAACCTCATTTAAACCCAGCCTCATTCATCAATTATATTCATATTAATATAAACAGAACCAACATTGACCACACAGCTGAACCTCAGTGAAACCCAGCCTAATTCATCAATTATATTCATATTAATATAAACAGAACCAACATTGATCATTGAGTTTAACCTCAGTGAAACGCAGCTTCATTCCTCAATTATATTCATATTAATATAAACAGAACCAACATTGATCACAAAGCTGAACCTCAGTGAAACCCAGCCTCATTCATCAATTATATTCATATTAATATAAACAGAACCAACATTGACCGAACAGCTGAACCTCAGTGAAACCCAGCCTCATTCATCAATTATATTCATATTAATATAAACAGAACCAACATTGACCACAAAGCTGAATCTCAGTGAAACCCAGCCTCATTCATCAATTATATTCATATTAATATAAACAGAACCAACATTGATCACAAAGCTGAACCTCAGTGAAACCCAGCCCCATTCATCAGTTATATTCATATTAATAGAAACAGAACCAACATTGATCAATGAGTTTAACCTCATTGAAACCCAGCCTCATTCATCAATTATATTCATATTAATATAAACAGAACCAACATTGACCACATAGCTTAACCTCATTGAAACCCAGCCTCATTCATCAATTATATTCATATTAATATAAACAGAACCAACATTGATCACAAAGCTGAACCTCAGTGAAACCCAGCCTCATTCATCAATTATATTCATATTAATATAAACAGAACCAACGTTGACCGAACAGCTGAACCTCAGTGAAACCCAGCCTCATTCATCAATTATATTCATATTAATATAAACAGAACCAACATTGACCACAAAGCTGAATCTCAGTGAAACCCAGCCTCATTCATCAATTATATTCATATTAATATAAACAGAACCAACATTGATCACAAAGCTGAACCTCAGTGAAACCCAGCCTGATTCCTCAATTATATTCATATTAATTAAAACAGAACCAACACTGACCACACAGCTGAACCTCAGTGAAACCCAGCCTCATTCCTCAATTATATTTATATTAATATAAACAGAACCAACATTTATCACAAAGCTGAACCTCAGTGAAGCCAAGCCTCATTCATCAGTTATATTCATATTAATATAAACAGAACCAACATTGATCAATGAGTTTAACCTCATTTAAACCCAGCCTCATTCATCAATTATATTCATATTAATATAAACAGAACCAACATTGACCACACAGCTGAACCTCAGTGAAACCCAGCCTCATTCATCAATTATATTCATATTAATATAAACAGAACCAACATTGATCATTGAGTTTAACCTCAGTGAAACGCAGCTTCATTCCTCAATTATATTCATATTAATATAAACAGAACCAACATTGATCAATGAGTTTAACCTCATTGAAACCCAGCCTCATTCATCAATTATATTCATATTAATATAAACAGAACCAACATTGATCACAAAGCTGAACCTCAGTGAAACCCAGCCTCATTCATCAATTATATTCATATTAATATAAACAGAACCAACATTGACCGAACAGCTGAACCTCAGTGAAACCCAGCCTCATTCATCAATTATATTCATATTAATATAAACAGAACCAACATTGACCACAAAGCTGAATCTCAGTGAAACCCAGCCTCATTCATCAATTATATTCATATTAATATAAACAGAACCAACATTGATCACAAAGCTGAACCTCAGTGAAACCCAGCCCCATTCATCAGTTATATTCATATTAATAGAAACAGAACCAACATTGATCAATGAGTTTAACCTCATTGAAACCCAGCCTCATTCATCAATTATATTCATATTAATATAAACAGAACCAACATTGACCACATAGCTTAACCTCATTGAAACCCAGCCTCATTCATCAATTATATTCATATTAATATAAACAGAACCAACATTGATCACAAAGCTGAACCTCAGTGAAACCCAGCCTCATTCATCAATTATATTCATATTAATATAAACAGAACCAACGTTGACCGAACAGCTGAACCTCAGTGAAACCCAGCCTCATTCATCAATTATATTCATATTAATATAAACAGAACCAACATTGACCACAAAGCTGAATCTCAGTGAAACCCAGCCTCATTCATCAATTATATTCATATTAATATAAACAGAACCAACATTGATCACAAAGCTGAACCTCAGTGAAACCCAGCCTGATTCCTCAATTATATTCATATTAATTAAAACAGAACCAACATTGACCACACAGCTGAACCTCAGTGAAACCCAGCCTCATTCCTCAATTATATTTATATTAATATAAACAGAACCAACATTTATCACAAAGCTGAACCTCAGTGAAGCCAAGCCTCATTCATCAATTATATTCATAATAATATAAACAGAACCAACATTGAACACAAAGCTGAACATCAGTGAAACTCAGCCTCATTCATCAATTGTATTCATATTAATATAAACAGAACCAACATTGATCACAAAGCTGAACCTCAGTGAAACCCAGCCTCATTCATCAATTATATTCATATTAATATAAACAGAACCAACATTGATCAATGAGTTTAGCCTCAGTGAAACCCAGCCTCATTCCTCAATTATATTCATATTAATATAAACAGAACCAACATTGATCACAAAGCTGAACCTCAGTGAAACCCAGCCCCATTCATCAGTTATATTCATATTAATATAAACAGAACCAACATTGATCAATGAGTTTAACCTCATTGAAACCCAGCCTCATTCATCAATTATATTCATATTAATATAAACAGAACCAACATTGACCACACAGCTTAACCTCATTGAAACCCAGCCTCATTCATCAATTATATTCATATTAATATAAACAGAACCAACATTGATCACAAAGCTGAACCTCAGTGAAACCCAGCCTCATTCATCAGTTATATTCATATTAATATAAACAGAACCAACATTGATCACAAAGCTGAACCTCAGTGAAACCCAGCCTCATTCATCAATTATATTCATATTAATATAAACAGAACCAACGTTGACCGAACAGCTGAACCTCAGTGAAACCCAGCCTCATTCATCAATTATATTCATATTAATATAAACAGAACCAACATTGATCACAAAGCTGAACCTCAGTGAAACCCAGCCTCATTCATCAATTATATTCATATTAATATAAACAGAACCAACATTGAACACAAAGCTGAACATCAGTGAAACTCAGCCTCATTAATCAATTATATTCATATTAATATAAACAGAACCAACATTGATCACAAAGCTGAACCTCAGTGAAACCCAGCCTCATTCATCAATTATATTCATATTAATATAAACAGAACCAACATTGACCACACAGCTGAACCTCAGTGAAACCCAAACTCATTCCTCAATTATATTTATATTAATATAAACAGAACCAACATTTATCACAAAGCTGAACCTCAGTGAAGCCAAGCCTCATTCATCAGTTATATTCATATTAATATAAACAGAACCAACATTGATCAATGAGTTTAACCTCATTTAAACCCAGCCTCATTCATCAATTATATTCATATTAATATAAACAGAACCAACATTGACCACACAGCTGAACCTCAGTGAAACCCAGCCTAATTCATCAATTATATTCATATTAATATAAACAGAACCAACATTGATCATTGAGTTTAACCTCAGTGAAACGCAGCTTCATTCCTCAAATATATTCATATTAATATAAACAGAACCAACATTGATCAATGAGTTTAACCTCATTGAAACCCAGCCTCATTCATCAATTATATTCATATTAATATAAACAGAACCAACATTGATCACAAAGCTGAACCTCAGTGAAACCCAGCCTCATTCATCAATTATATTCATATTAATATGAACAGAACCAACATTGAACACAAAGCTGAACCTCAGTGAAACTCAGCCTCATTCATCAATTATATTCATATTAATATAAAAAGAACCAACATTGATCACAAAGCTGAACCTCAGTGAAACCCAGCCTCATTCATCAATTATATTCATATTAATATAAACAGAACCAACATTGATCAATGAGTTTAACCTCAGTGAAACGCAGCCTAATTCCTCAATTATATTCATATTAATATATACAGAACCAACATTGATCAATGAGTTTAACCTCAGTGAAACCCAACCTCATTCCTCAATTATATTCATATCAATATAAACAGAACCAACATTGATCACAAAGCTGAACCTCAGTGAAACCCAGCCTCATTCATCAGTTATATTCATATTAATATAAACAGAACCAACATTGATCACAAAGCTGAACCTCAGTGAAACCCAGCCTCATTCACCAATTATATTCATATTAATATAAACAGAACCAACGTTGACCGAACAGCTGAACCTCAGTGAAACCCAGCCTCATTCATCAATTATATTCATATTAATATAAACAGAACCAACATTGATCACAAAGCTGAACCTCAGTGAAACCCAGCCTGATTCCTCAATTATATTCATATTAATTAAAACAGAACCAACATTGACCACACACCTGAATCTCAGTGAAACCCAGCCTCATTCCTCAATTATATTTATATTAATATAAACAGAACCAACATTTATCACAAAGCTGAACCTCAGTGAAGCCAAGCCTCATTCATCAGTTATATTCATATTAATATAAACAGAACCAACATTGATCAATGAGTTTAACCTCATTGAAACCCAGCCTCATTCATCAATTATATTCATATTAATATAAACAGAACCAACATTGACCACACAGCTGAACCTCAGTGAAACCCAGCCTAATTCATCAATTATATTCATATTAATATAAACAGAACCAACATTGATCATTGAGTTTAACCTCAGTGAAACGCAGCTTCATTCCTCAATTATATTCATATTAATATAAACAGAACCAACATTGATCAATGAGTTTAACCTCATTGAAACCCAGCCTCATTCATCATATATATTCATATTAATATAAACAGAACCAACATTGAACACAAAGCTGAACATCAGTGAAACCCAGCCTCATTCATCAATTATATTCATATTAATATAAACAGAACCAACATTGAACACAAAGCTGAACACCAGTGAAACCCAGCCTCATTCATCAATTATATTCATATAAATATAAACAGAACCAACTTTGACCACAAAGCTGAATCTCAGTGAAACCCTGCCTCATTCATCAATTATATTCATATTAATATAAAAAGAACCAACATTGATCAATGAGTTTAACTTCTTTGAAACACAGCCTCATTCATCAATTATATCCATATAAATATAAACAGAACCAACATAGATCAAAAAGCTGAACCTCAGTGAAACCCAGCCTCATTCATGAATTATATTTATATTAATATAAACAGAACCAACATTGATCAATGAGTTTAACCTCAGTGAAACGCAGCCTCATTCCTCAATTATATTCATATTAATATAAACAGAACCAACATTGATCAATGAGTTTAGCCTCAGTGAAACCCAGCCTCATTCCTCAATTATATTCATATTAATATAAACAGAACCAACATTGATCACAAAGCTGAACCTCAGTGAAACCCAGCCCCATTCATCAGTTATATTCATATTAATATAAACAGAACCAACATTGATCAATGAGTTTAACCTCATTGAAACCCAGCCTCATTCATCAATTATATTCATATTAATATAAACAGAACCAACATTGACCACACAGCTTAACCTCATTGAAACCCAGCCTCATTCATCAATTATATTCATATTAATATAAACAGAACCAACATTGATCACAAAGCTGAACCTCAGTGAAACCCAGCCTCATTCATCAATTATATTCATATTAATATAAACAGAACCAACATTGATCACAAAGCTGAACCTCAGTGAAACCAAGCCTCATTCATCAGTTATATTCATATTAATATAAACAGAACCAACATTGATCACAAAGCTGAACCTCAGTGAAACCCAGCCTCATTCATCAATTATATTCATATTAATATAAACAGAACCAACGTTGACCGAACAGCTGAACCTCAGTGAAACCCAGCCTCATTCATCAATTATATTCATATTAATATAAACAGAACCAACATTGATCACAAAGCTGAACCTCAGTGAAACCCAGCCTCATTCATCAATTATATTCATATTAATATAAACAGAACCAACATTGAACACAAAGCTGAACATCAGTGAAACTCAGCCTCATTCATCAATTATATTCATATTAATATAAACAGAACCAACATTGATCACAAAGCTGAACCTCAGTGAAACCCAGCCTCATTCATCAATTATATTTATATTAATATAAACAGAACCAACATTTATCACAAAGCTGAACCTCAGTGAAGCCAAGCCTCATTCACCAATTATATTCATATTAATATAAACAGAACCAACGTTGACCGAACAGCTGAACCTCAGTGAAACCCAGCCTCATTCATCAATTATATTCATATTAATATAAACAGAACCAACATTGACCACAAAGCTGAATCTCAGTGAAACCCAGCCTCATTCATCAATTATATTCATATTAATATAAACAGAACCAACATTGATCACAAAGCTGAACCTCAGTGAAACCCAGCCTGATTCCTCAATTATATTCATATTAATTAAAACAGAACCAACATTGACCACACAGCTGAACCTCAGTGAAACCCAGCCTCATTCCTCAATTATATTTATATTAATATAAACACAACCAACATTTATCACAAAGCTGAACCTCAGTGAAGCCAAGCCTCATTCATCAGTTATATTCATATTAATATAAACAGAACCAACATTGATCAATGAGTTTAACCTCATTGAAACCCAGCCTCATTCATCAATTATATTCATATTAATATAAACAGAACCAACATTGACCACACAGCTGAACCTCAGTGAAACCCAGCCTAATTCATCAATTATATTCATATTAATATAAACAGAACCAACATTGATCATTGAGTTTAACCTCAGTGAAACGCAGCTTCATTCCTCAATTATATTCATATTAATATAAACAGAACCAACATTGATCAATGAGTTTAACCTCATTGAAACCCAGCCTCATTCATCAATTATATTCATATTAATATAAACAGAACCAACATTGATCACAAAGCTGAACCTCAGTGAAACCCAGCCTCATTCATCAATTATATTCATATTAATATAAACAGAACCAACATTGAACACAAAGCTGAACATCAGTGAAACTCAGCCTCATTCATCAATTGTATTCATATTAATATAAACAGAACCAACATTGATCACAAAGCTGAACCTCAGTGAAACCCAGCCTCATTCATCAATTATATTCATATTAATATAAACAGAACCAACATTGAACACAAAGCTGAACACCAGTGAAACCCAGCCTCATTCATCAATTATATTCATATAAATATAAACAGAACCAACTTTGACCACAAAGCTGAATCTCAGTGAAACCCTGCCTTATTCATCAATTATATTCATATTAATATAAACAGAACCAACATTGAACACAAAGCTGAACCTCAGTGAAACCCAGCCTCATTCATCAATTATATTCATATTAATATAAAAAGAACCAACATTGATCAATGAGTTTAACTTCTTTGAAACACAGCCTCATTCATCAATTATATCCATATAAATATAAACAGAACCAACATAGATCAAAAAGCTGAACCTCAGTGAAACCCAGCCTCATTCATGAATTATATTTATATTAATATAAACAGAACCAACATTGATCAATGAGTTTAACCTCAGTGAAACGCAGCCTCATTCCTCAATTATATTCATATTAATATAAACAGAACCAACATTGATCAATGAGTTTAGCCTCAGTGAAACCCAGCCTCATTCCTCAATTATATTCATATTAATATAAACAGAACCAACATTGATCACAAAGCTGAACCTCAGTGAAACCCAGCCCCATTCATCAGTTATATTCATATTAATATAAACAGAACCAACAATGATCAATGAGTTTAACCTCATTGAAACCCAGCCTCATTCATCAATTATATTCATATTAATATAAACAGAACCAACATTGACCACACAGCTTAACCTCATTGAAACCCAGCCTCATTCATCAATTATATTCATATTAATATAAACAGAACCAACATTGATCACAAAGCTGAACCTCAGTGAAACCCAGCCTCATTCATCAATTATATTCATATTAATATAAACAGAACCAACATTGATCACAAAGCTGAACCTCAGTGAAACCAAGCCTCATTCATCAGTTATATTCATATTAATATAAACAGAACCAACATTGATCACAAAGCTGAACCTCAGTGAAACCCAGCCTCATTCATCAATTATATTCATATTAATATAAACAGAACCAACGTTGACCGAACAGCTGAACCTCAGTGAAACCCAGCCTCATTCATCAATTATATTCATATTAATATAAACAGAACCAACATTGATCACAAAGCTGAACCTCAGTGAAACCCAGCCTCATTCATCAATTATATTCATATTAATATAAACAGAACCAACATTGAACACAAAGCTGAACATCAGTGAAACTCAGCCTCATTCATCAATTATATTCATATTAATATAAACAGAACCAACATTGATCACAAAGCTGAACCTCAGTGAAACCCAGCCTCATTCATCAATTATATTTATATTAATATAAACAGAACCAACATTTATCACAAAGCTGAACCTCAGTGAAGCCAAGCCTCATTCATCAGTTATATTCATATTAATATAAACAGAACCAACATTGATCAATGAGTTTAACCTCATTGAAACCCAGCCTCATTCATCAATTATATTCATATTAATATAAACAGAACCAACATTGATCACAAAGCTGAACCTCAGTGAAACCCAGCCTCATTCATCAATTATATTCATATTAATATAAACAGAACCAACATTGAACACAAAGCTGAACATCAGTGAAACTCAGCCTCATTCATCAATTATATTCGTATTAATATAAAAAGAACCAACATTGATCACAAAGCTGAACCTCAGTGAAACCCAGCCTCATTCATCAATTATATTCATATTAATATAAACAGAACCAACATTGATCAATGAGTTTAACCTCAGTGAAACCCAGCCTCATTCCTCAATTATATTCATATCAATATAAACAGAACCAACATTGATCACAAAGCTGAACCTCAGTGAAACCCAGCCTCATTCATCAGTTATATTCATATTAATATAAACAGAACCAACATTGACCACACAGCTTAACCTCATTGAAACCCAGCCTCATTCATCAATTATATTCATATTAATATAAACAGAACCAACATTGACCGAACAGCTGAACCTCAGTGAAACCCAGCCTCATTCATCAATTATATTCATATTAATATAAACAGAACCAACATTGATCACAAAGCTGAACCTCAGTGAAACCAAGCCTCATTCATCAGTTATATTCATATTAATATAAACAGAACCAACATTGATCACAAAGCTGAACCTCAGTGAAACCCAGCCTCATTCATCAATTATATTCATATTAATATAAACAGAACCAACGTTGACCGAACAGCTGAACCTCAGTGAAACCCAGCCTCATTCATCAATTATATTCATATTAATATAAACAGAACCAACATTGATCACAAAGCTGAACCTCAGTGAAACCCAGCCTCATTCATCAATTATATTCATATTAATATAAACAGAACCAACATTGAACACAAAGCTGAACATCAGTGAAACTCAGCCTCATTCATCAATTATATTCATATTAATATAAACAGAACCAACATTGATCACAAAGCTGAACCTCAGTGAAACCCAGCCTCATTCATCAATTATATTTATATTAATATAAACAGAACCAACATTTATCACAAAGCTGAACCTCAGTGAAGCCAAGCCTCATTCATCAGTTATATTCATATTAATATAAACAGAACCAACATTGATCAATGAGTTTAACCTCATTTAAACCCAGCCTCATTCATCAATTATATTCATATTAATATAAACAGAACCAACATTGACCACACAGCTGAACCTCAGTGAAACCCAGCCTAATTCATCAATTATATTCATATTAATATAAACAGAACCAACATTGATCATTGAGTTTAACCTCAGTGAAACGCAGCTTCATTCCTCAATTATATTCATATTAATATAAACAGAACCAACATTGATCAATGAGTTTAACCTCATTGAAACCCAGCCTCATTCATCAATTATATTCATATTAATATAAACAGAACCAACATTGATCACAAAGCTGAACCTCAGTGAAACCCAGCCTCATTCATCAATTATATTCATATTAATATAAACAGAACCAACATTGAACACAAAGCTGAACATCAGTGAAACTCAGCCTCATTCATCAATTATATTCGTATTAATATAAAAAGAACCAACATTGATCACAAAGCTGAACCTCAGTGAAACCCAGCCTCATTCATCAATTATATTCATATTAATATAAACAGAACCAACATTGATCAATGAGTTTAACCTCAGTGAAACCCAGCCTCATTCCTCAATTATATTCATATCAATATAAACAGAACCAACATTGATCACAAAGCTGAACCTCAGTGAAACCCAGCCTCATTCATCAGTTATATTCATATTAATATAAACAGAACCAACATTGATCACAAAGCTGAACCTCAGTGAAACCCAGCCTCATTCATCAATTATATTCATATTAATATAAACAGAACCAACATTGACCGAACAGCTGAACCTCAGTGAAACCCAGCCTCATTCATCAATTATATTCATATTAATATAAACAGAACCAACATTGACCACAAAGCTGAATCTCAGTGAAACCCAGCCTCATTCATCAATTATATTCATATTAATATGAACAGAACCAACATTGATCACAAAGCTGAGCCTCAGTGAAACCCAGCCTCATTCATCAATTATATTCATATTAACATAAACAGAACCAACACTGATCACAAAGCTGAACCTCAGTGAAACCCAGCCTCATTCATCAATTATATTCATATTAATATAAACAGAACCAACGTTGACCGAACAGCTGAACCTCAGTGAAACCCAGCCTCATTCATCAATTATATTCATATTAATATAAACAGAACCAACATTGATCACAAAGCTGAACCTCAGTGAAACCCAGCCTCATTCATCAATTATATTCATATTAATATAAAAAGAACCAACATTGAACACAAAGCTGAACATCAGTGAAACTCAGCCTCATTCATCAATTATATTCATATTAATATAAACAGAACCAACATTGAACACAAAGCTGAACACCAGTGAAACCCAGCCTCATTCATCAATTATAATCATATAAATATAAACAGAACCAACTTTGACCACAAAGCTGAATCTCAGTGAAACCCTGCCTTATTCATCAATTATATTCATATTAATATAAACAGAACCAACATTGAACACAAAGCTGAACCTCAGTGAAACCCAGCCTCATTCATCAATTACATTCATATTAATATAAAAAGAACCAACATTGATCAATGAGTTTAACTTCTTTGAAACACAGCCTCATTCATCAATTATATCCATATAAATATAAACAGAACCAACATAGATCAAAAAGCTGAACCTCAGTGAAACCCAGCCTCATTCATGAATTATATTTATATTAATATAAACAGAACCAACATTGATCAATGAGTTTAACCTCAGTGAAACCCAGCCTCATTCATAATTATATTCATATTAATATAAACAGAACCAACGTTGACCGAACAGCTGAACCTCAGTGAAACCCAGCCTCATTCATCAATTATATTCATATTAATATAAACAGAACCAACATTGACCACAAAGCTGAATCTCAGTGAAACCCAGCCTTATTCATCAATTATATTCATATTAATATAAACAGAACCAACATTGATCACAAAGCTGAACCTCAGTGAAACCCAGCCTCATTCATCAGTTATATTCATATTAATATAAACAGAACCAACATTGATCACAAAGCTGAACCTCAGTGAAACCCAGCCTGATTCCTCAATTATATTCATATTAATTAAAACAGAACCAACATTGACCACACAGCTGAACCTCAGTGAAACCCAGCCTCATTCCTCAATTATATTTATATTAATATAAACAGAACCAACATTTATCACAAAGCTGAACCTCAGTGAAGCCAAGCCTCATTCATCAGTTATATTCATATTAATATAAACAGAACCAACATTGATCAATGAGTTTAACCTCATTTAAACCCAGCCTCATTCATCAATTATATTCATATTAATATAAACAGAACCAACATTGACCACACAGCTGAACCTCAGTGAAACCCAGCCTAATTCATCAATTATATTCATATTAATATAAACAGAACCAACATTGACCACACAGCTGAACCTCAGTGAAACGCAGCTTCATTCCTCAATTATATTCATATTAATATAAACAGAACCAACATTGATCAATGAGTTTAACCTCATTGAAACCCAGCCTCATTCATCAATTATATTCATATTAATATAAACAGAACCAACATTGATCACAAAGCTGAACCTCAGTGAAACCCAGCCTCATTCATCAATTATATTCATATTAATATAAACAGAACCAACATTGACCGAACAGCTGTACCTCAGTGAAACCCAGCCTCATTCATCAATTATATTCATATTAATATAAACAGAACCAACATTGACCACAAAGCTGAATCTCAGTGAAACCCAGCCTCATTCATCAATTATATTCATATTAATATAAACAGAACCAACATTGATCACAAAGCTGAACCTCAGTGAAACCCAGCCCCATTCATCAGTTATATTCATATTAATAGAAAAGGAACCAACATTGATCAATGAGTTTAACCTCATTGAAACCCAGCCTCATTCATCAATTATATCCATATAAATATAAACAGAACCAACATAGATCAAAAAGCTGAACCTCAGTGAAACCCAGCCTCATTCATGAATTATATTTATATTAATATAAACAGAACCAACATTGATCAATGAGTTTAGCCTCAGTGAAACCCAGCCTCATTCCTCAATTATATTCATATTAATATAAACAGAACCAACATTGATCACAAAGCTGAACCTCAGTGAAACCCAGCCCCATTCATCAGTTATATTCATATTAATATAAACAGAACCAACAATGATCAATGAGTTTAACCTCATTGAAACCCAGCCTCATTCATCAATTATATTCATATTAATATAAACAGAACCAACATTGACCACACAGCTTAACCTCATTGAAACCCAGCCTCATTCATCAATTATATTCATATTAATATAAACAGAACCAACATTGATCACAAAGCTGAACCTCAGTGAAACCCAGCCTCATTCATCAATTATATTCATATTAATATAAACAGAACCAACATTGATCACAAAGCTGAACCTCAGTGAAACCAAGCCTCATTCATCAGTTATATTCATATTAATATAAACAGAACCAACATTGATCACAAAGCTGAACCTCAGTGAAACCCAGCCTCATTCATCAATTATATTCATATTAATATAAAAAGAACCAACATTGATCACAAAGCTGAACTTCAGTGAAACCCAGCCTAATTCATCAATTATATTCATATTAATATAAACAGAACCAACATTGATCATTGAGTTTAACCTCAGTGAAACGCAGCTTCATTCCTCAATTATATTCATATTAATATAAACAGAACCAACGTTGAACACAAAGCTGAACATCAGTGAAACTCAGCCTCATTCATCAATTATATTCATATTAATATAAACAGAACCAACATTGATCACAAAGCTGAACCTCAGTGAAACCCAGCCTCATTCATCAATTATATTTATATTAATATAAACAGAACCAACATTTATCACAAAGCTGAACCTCAGTGAAGCCAAGCCTCATTCATCAGTTATATTCATATTAATATAAACAGAACCAACATTGATCAATGAGTTTAACCTCATTTAAACCCAGACTCATTCATCAATTATATTCATATTAATATAAACAGAACCAACATTGACCACACAGCTGAACCTCAGTGAAACCCAGCCTAATTCATCAATTATATTCATATTAATATAAAAAGAACCAACATTGATCACAAAGCTGAACTTCAGTGAAACCCAGCCTAATTCATCAATTATATTCATATTAATATAAACAGAACCAACATTGATCATTGAGTTTAACCTCAGTGAAACGCAGCTTCATTCCTCAATTATATTCATATTAATATAAACAGAACCAACATTGATCAATGAGTTTAACCTCATTGAAACCCAGCCTCATTCATCAATTATATTCATATTAATATAAACAGAACCAACATTGATCACAAAGCTGAACCTCAGTGAAACCCAGCCTCATTCATCAATTATATTCATATTAATATAAACAGAACCAACATTGAACACAAAGCTGAACATCAGTGAAACCCAGCCTCATTCATCAATTATATTCAAATAAATATAAACAGAACCAACTTTACCACAAAGCTGAATCTCAGTGAAACCCTGCCTTATTCATCAATTATATTCATATTAATATAAACAGAACCAACATTGAACACAAAGCTGAACCTCAGTGAAACCCAGCCTCATTCATCAATTATATTCATATTAATATAAAAAGAACCAACATTGATCAATGAGTTTAACTTCTTTGAAACACAGCCTCATTCATCAATTATATTCATATAAATATAAACAGAACCAACATAGATCAAAAAGCTGAACCTCAGTGAAACCCAGCCTCATTCATGAATTATATTTATATTAATATAAACAGAACCAACATTGATCAATGAGTTTAACCTCAGTGAAACGCAGCCTCATTCCTCAATTATATTCATATTAATATAAACAGAACCAACATTGATCAATGAGTTTATCCTCAGTGAAACCCAGCCTCATTCCTCAATTATATTCATATTAATATAAACAGAACCAACATTGATCACAAAGCTGAACCTCAGTGAAACCCAGCCCCACTCATCAGTTATATTCATATTAATATAAACAGAACCAACATTGATCAATGAGTTTAACCTCATTGAAACCCAGCCTCATTCATCAATTATATTCATATTAATATAAACAGAACCAACATTGACCACACAGCTTAACCTCATTGAAACCCAGCCTCATTCATCAATTATATTCATATTAATATAAACAGAACCAACATTGATCACAAAGCTGAACCTCAGTGAAACCCAGCCTCATTCATCAGTTATATTCATATTAATATAAACAGAACCAACATTGATCACAAAGCTGAACCTCAGTGAAACCCAGCCTCATTCATCAATTATATTCATATTAATATAAACAGAACCAACGTTGACCGAACAGCTGAACCTCAGTGAAACCCAGCCTCATTCCTCAATTATATTCATATTAATTAAAACAGAACCAACATTGACCACACAGCTGAACCTCAGTGAAATCCAGCCTCATTCCTCAATTATATTTATATTAATATAAACAGAACCAACATTTATCACAAAGCTGAACCTCAGTGAAGCCAAGCCTCATTCATCAGTTATATTCATATTAATATAAACAGAACCAACATTGATCAATGAGTTTAACCTCATTTAAACCCAGCCTCATTCATCAATTATATTCATATTAATATAAACAGAACCAACATTGACCACACAGCTGAACCTCAGTGAAACCCAGCCTAATTCATCAATTATATTCATATTAATATAAACAGAACCAACATTGATCATTGAGTTTAACCTCAGTGAAACGCAGCTTCATTCCTCAATTATATTCATATTAATATAAACAGAACCAACATTGATCAATGAGTTTAACCTCATTGAAACCCAGCCTCATTCATCAATTATATTCATATTAATATAAACAGAACCAACATTGATCACAAAGCTGAACCTCAGTGAAACCCAGCCTCATTCATCAATTATATTCATATTAATATAAACAGAACCAACATTGAACACAAAGCTGAACATCAGTGAAACTCAGCCTCATTCATCAATTATATTCATATTAATATAAACAGAACCAAAATTGATCACAAAGCTGAACCTCAGTTAAACCCAGCCTCATTCATCAATTATATTCATATTAATATAAACAGAACCAACATTGAACACAAAGCTGAACACCAGTGAAACCCAGCCTCATTCATCAATTATATTCATATAAATATAAACAGAACCAACTTTGACCACAAAGCTGAATCTCAGTGAAACCCTGCCTTATTCATCAATTATATTCATATTAATATAAACAGAACCAACATTGAACACAAAGCTGAACCTCAGTAAAACCCAGCCTCATTCATCAATTATATTCATATTAATATAAAAAGAACCAACATTGATCAATGAGTTTAACTTCTTTGAAACACAGCCTCATTCATCAATTATATCCATATAAATATAAACAGAACCAACATAGATCAAAAAGCTGAACCTCAGTGAAACCCAGCCTCATTCATGAATTATATTTATATTAATATAAACAGAACCAACATTGATCAATGAGTTTAACCTCAGTGAAACGCAGCCTCATTCCTCAATTATATTCATATTAATATAAACAGAACCAACATTGATCAATGAGTTTAGCCTCATTTAAACCCAGCCTCATTCCTCAATTATATTCATATTAATATAAACAGAACCAACATTGATCACAAAGCTGAACCTCAGTGAAACCCAGCCCCATTCATCAGTTATATTCATATTAATATAAACAGAACCAACATTGATCAATGAGTTTAACCTCATTGAAACCCAGCCTCATTCATCAATTATATTCATATTAATATAAACAGAACCAACATTGACCACACAGCTTAACCTCATTGAAACCCAGCCTCATTCATCAATTATATTCATATTAATATAAACAGAACCAACATTGATCACAAAGCTGAACCTCAGTGAAACCCAGCCTCATTCATCAGTTATATTCATATTAATACAAACAGAACCAACATTGATCACAAAGCTGAACCTCAGTGAAACCCAGCCTCATTCTTCAATTATATTCATATTAATATAAACAGAACCAACGTTGACCGAACAGCTGAACCTCAGTGAAACCCAGCCTCATTCATCAATTATATTCATATTAATATAAACAGAACCAACATTGACCACAAAGCTGAATCTCAGTGAAACCCAGCCTCATTCATCAATTATATTCATATTAATATAAACAGAACCAACATTGATCACAAAGCTGAACCTCAGTGAAACCCAGCCTCATTCATCAGTTATATTCATATTAATATAAACAGAACCAACATTGATCACAAAGCTGAACCTCAGTGAAACCCAGCCTGATTCCTTAATTATATTCATATTAATTAAAACAGAACCAACATTGACCACACAGCTGAACCTCAGTGAAACCCAGCCTCATTCCTCAATTATATTTATATTAATATAAACAGAACCAACATTTATCACAAAGCTGAACCTCAGTGAAGCCAAGCCTCATTCATCAGTTATATTCATATTAATATAAACAGAACCAACATTGATCAATGGGTTTAACCTCATTTAAACCCAGCCTCATTCATCAATTATATTCATATTAATATAAACAGAACCAACATTGACCACACAGCTGAACCTCAGTGAAACCCAGCCTAATTCATCAATTATATTCATATTAATATAAACAGAACCAACATTGATCATTGAGTTTAACCTCAGTGAAACGCAGCTTCATTCCTCAATTATATTCATATTAATATAAACAGAACCAACATTGATCAATGAGTTTAACCTCATTGAAACCCAGCCTCATTCATCAATTATATTCATATTAATATAAACAGAACCAACATTGATCACAAAGCTGAACCTCAGTGAAACCCAGCCTCATTCATCAATTATATTCATATTAATATAAACAGAACCAACATTGACCGAACAGCTGAACCTCAGTGAAACCCAGCCTCATTCATCAATTATATTCATATTAATATAAACAGAACCAACATTGACCACAAAGCTGAATCTCAGTGAAACCCAGCCTCATTCATCAATTATATTCATATTAATATAAACAGAACCAACATTGATCACAAAGCTGAACCTCAGTGAAACCCAGCCCCATTCATCAGTTATATTCATATTAATAGAAACAGAACCAACATTGATCAATGAGTTTAACCTCATTGAAACCCAGCCTCATTCATCAATTATATTCATATTAATATAAACAGAACCAACATTGACCACATAGCTTAACCTCATTGAAACCCAGCCTCATTCATCAATTATATTCATATTAATATAAACAGAACCAACATTGATCACAAAGCTGAACCTCAGTGAAACCCAGCCTCATTCATCAATTATATTCATATTAATATAAACAGAACCAACGTTGACCGAACAGCTGAACCTCAGTGAAACCCAGCCTCATTCATCAATTATATTCATATTAATATAAACAGAACCAACATTGACCACAAAGCTGAATCTCAGTGAAACCCAGCCTCATTCATCAATTATATTCATATTAATATAAACAGAACCAACATTGATCACAAAGCTGAACCTCAGTGAAACCCAGCCTGATTCCTCAATTATATTCATTTTTAATTAAAACAGAACCAACATTGACCACACAGCTGAACCTCAGTGAAACCCAGCCTCATTCCTCAATTATATTTATATTAATATAAACAGAACCAACATTTATCACAAAGCTGAACCTCAGTGAAGCCAAGCCTCATTCATCAATTATATTCATAATAATATAAACAGAACCAACATTGAACACAAAGCTGAACATCAGTGAAACTCAGCCTCATTCATCAATTGTATTCATATTAATATAAACAGAACCAACATTGATCACAAAGCTGAACCTCAGTGAAACCCAGCCTCATTCATCAATTATATTCATATTAATATAAACAGAACCAACATTGATCAATGAGTTTAGCCTCAGTGAAACCCAGCCTCATTCCTCAATTATATTCATATTAATATAAACAGAACCAACATTGATCACAAAGCTGAACCTCAGTGAAACCCAGCCCCATTCATCAGTTATATTCATATTAATATAAACAGAACCAACATTGATCAATGAGTTTAACCTCATTGAAACCCAGCCTCATTCATCAATTATATTCATATTAATATAAACAGAACCAACATTGACCACACAGCTTAACCTCATTGAAACCCAGCCTCATTCATCAATTATATTCATATTAATATAAACAGAACCAACATTGATCACAAAGCTGAACCTCAGTGAAACCCAGCCTCATTCATCAGTTATATTCATATTAATATAAACAGAACCAACATTGATCACAAAGCTGAACCTCAGTGAAACCCAGCCTCATTCATCAATTATATTCATATTAATATAAACAGAACCAACGTTGACCGAACAGCTGAACCTCAGTGAAACCCAGCCTCATTCATCAATTATATTCATATTAATATAAACAGAACCAACATTGATCACAAAGCTGAACCTCAGTGAAACCCAGCCTCATTCATCAATTATATTCATATTAATATAAACAGAACCAACATTGAACACAAAGCTGAACATCAGTGAAACTCAGCCTCATTCATCAATTATATTCATATTAATATAAACAGAACCAACATTGATCACAAAGCTGAACCTCAGTGAAACCCAGCCTCATTCATCAATTATATTCATATTAATATAAACAGAACCAACATTGACCACACAGCTGAACCTCAGTGAAACCCAGCCTAATTCATCAATTATATTCATATTAATATAAAAAGAAACAACATTGATCACAAAGCTGAACCTCAGTGAAACCCAGCCTCATTCATCAATTATATTCATATTAATATAAACAGAACCAACATTGATCAATGAGTTTAACCTCAGTGAAACGCAGCCTAATTCCTCAATTATATTCATATTAATATATACAGAACCAACATTGATCAATGAGTTTAACCTCAGTGAAACCCAACCTCATTCCTCAATTATATTCATATCAATATAAACAGAACCAACATTGATCACAAAGCTGAACCTCAGTGAAACCCAGCCTCATTCATCAGTTATATTCATATTAATATAAACAGAACCAACATTGATCACAAAGCTGAACCTCAGTGAAACCCAGCCTCATTCACCAATTATATTCATATTAATATAAACAGAACCAACGTTGACCGAACAGCTGAACCTCAGTGAAACCCAGCCTCATTCATCAATTATATTCATATTAATATAAACAGAACCAACATTGATCACAAAGCTGAACCTCAGTGAAACCCAGCCTGATTCCTCAATTATATTCATATTAATTAAAACAGAACCAACATTGACCACACACCTGAATCTCAGTGAAACCCAGCCTCATTCCTCAATTATATTTATATTAATATAAACAGAACCAACATTTATCACAAAGCTGAACCTCAGTGAAGCCAAGCCTCATTCATCAGTTATATTCATATTAATATAAACAGAACCAACATTGATCAATGAGTTTAACCTCATTGAAACCCAGCCTCATTCATCAATTATATTCATATTAATATAAACAGAACCAACATTGACCACACAGCTGAACCTCAGTGAAACCCAGCCTAATTCATCAATTATATTCATATTAATATAAACAGAACCAACATTGATCATTGAGTTTAACCTCAGTGAAACGCAGCTTCATTCCTCAATTATATTCATATTAATATAAACAGAACCAACATTGATCAATGAGTTTAACCTCATTGAAACCCAGCCTCATTCATCAATTATATTCATATTAATATAAACAGAACCAACATTGAACACAAAGCTGAACATCAGTGAAACCCAGCCTCATTCATCAATTATATTCATATTAATATAAACAGAACCAACATTGAACACAAAGCTGAACACCAGTGAAACCCAGCCTCATTCATCAATTATATTCATATAAATATAAACAGAACCAACTTTGACCACAAAGCTGAATCTCAGTGAAACCCTGCCTCATTCATCAATTATATTCATATTAATATAAAAAGAACCAACATTGATCAATGAGTTTAACTTCTTTGAAACACAGCCTCATTCATAAATTATATCCATATAAATATAAACAGAACCAACATAGATCAAAAAGCTGAACCTCAGTGAAACCCAGCCTCATTCATGAATTATATTTATATTAATATAAACAGAACCAACATTGATCAATGAGTTTAACCTCAGTGAAACGCAGCCTCATTCCTCAATTATATTCATATTAATATAAACAGAACCAACATTGATCAATGAGTTTAGCCTCAGTGAAACCCAGCCTCATTCCTCAATTATATTCATATTAATATAAACAGAACCAACATTGATCACAAAGCTGAACCTCAGTGAAACCCAGCCCCATTCATCAGTTATATTCATATTAATATAAACAGAACCAACATTGATCAATGAGTTTAACCTCATTGAAACCCAGCCTCATTCATCAATTATATTCATATTAATATAAACAGAACCAACATTGACCACACAGCTTAACCTCATTGAAACCCAGCCTCATTCATCAATTATATTCATATTAATATAAACAGAACCAACATTGATCACAAAGCTGAACCTCAGTGAAACCCAGCCTCATTCATCAATTATATTCATATTAATATAAACAGAACCAACATTGATCACAAAGCTGAACCTCAGTGAAACCAAGCCTCATTCATCAGTTATATTCATATTAATATAAACAGAACCAACATTGATCACAAAGCTGAAACTCAGTGAAACCCAGCCTCATTCATCAATTATATTCATATTAATATAAACAGAACCAACGTTGACCGAACAGCTGAACCTCAGTGAAACCCAGCCTCATTCATCAATTATATTCATATTAATATAAACAGAACCAACATTGATCACAAAGCTGAACCTCAGTGAAACCCAGCCTCATTCATCAATTATATTCATATTAATATAAACAGAACCAACATTGATCACAAAGCTGAACCTCAGTGAAACCCAGCCTCATTCATCAGTTATATTCATATTAATACAAACAGAACCAACATTGATCACAAAGCTGAACCTCAGTGAAACCCAGCCTCATTCTTCAATTATATTCATATTAATATAAACAGAACCAACGTTGACCGAACAGCTGAACCTCAGTGAAACCCAGCCTCATTCATCAATTATATTCTTATTAATATAAACAGAACCAACATTGACCACAAAGCTGAATCTCAGTGAAACCCAGCCTCATTCATCAATTATATTCATATTAATATAAACAGAACCAACATTGATCACAAAGCTGAACCTCAGTGAAACCCAGCCTCATTCATCAGTTATATTCATATTAATATAAACAGAACCAACATTGATCACAAAGCTGAACCTCAGTGAAACCCAGCCTGATTCCTTAATTATATTCATATTAATTAAAACAGAACCAACATTGACCACACAGCTGAACCTCAGTGAAACCCAGCCTCATTCCTCAATTATATTTATATTAATATAAACAGAACCAACATTTATCACAAAGCTGAACCTCAGTGAAGCCAAGCCTCATTCATCAGTTATATTCATATTAATATAAACAGAACCAACATTGATCAATGAGTTTAACCTCATTTAAACCCAGCCTCATTCATCAATTATATTCATATTAATATAAACAGAACCAACATTGACCACACAGCTGAACCTCAGTGAAACCCAGCCTAATTCATCAATTATATTCATATTAATATAAACAGAACCAACATTGATCATTGAGTTTAACCTCAGTGAAACGCAGCTTCATTCCTCAATTATATTCATATTAATATAAACAGAACCAACATTGATCAATGAGTTTAACCTCATTGAAACCCAGCCTCATTCATCAATTATATTCATATTAATATAAACAGAACCAACATTGATCACAAAGCTGAACCTCAGTGAAACCCAGCCTCATTCATCAATTATATTCATATTAATATAAACAGAACCAACATTGACCGAACAGCTGAACCTCAGTGAAACCCAGCCTCATTCATCAATTATATTCATATTAATATAAACAGAACCAACATTGACCACAAAGCTGAATCTCAGTGAAACCCAGCCTCATTCATCAATTATATTCATATTAATATAAACAGAACCAACATTGATCACAAAGCTGAACCTCAGTGAAACCCAGCCCCATTCATCAGTTATATTCATATTAATAGAAACAGAACCAACATTGATCAATGAGTTTAACCTCATTGAAACCCAGCCTCATTCATCAATTATATTCATATTAATATAAACAGAACCAACATTGACCACATAGCTTAACCTCATTGAAACCCAGCCTCATTCATCAATTATATTCATATTAATATAAACAGAACCAACATTGACCACACAGCTGAACCTCAGTGAAACCCAGCCTAATTCATCAATTATATTCATATTAATATAAACAGAACCAACATTGATCATTGAGTTTAACCTCAGTGAAACGCAGCTTCATTCCTCAATTATATTCATATTAATATAAACAGAACCAACATTGATCAATGAGTTTAACCTCATTGAAACCCAGCCTCATTCATCAATTATATTCATATTAATATAAACAGAACCAACATTGATCACAAAGCTGAACCTCAGTGAAACCCAGCCTCATTCATCAATTATATTCATATTAATATAAACAGAACCAACATTGACCGAACAGCTGAACCTCAGTGAAACCCAGCCTCATTCATCAATTATATTCATATTAATATAAACAGAACCAACATTGACCACAAAGCTGAATCTCAGTGAAACCCAGCCTCATTCATCAATTATATTCATATTAATATAAACAGAACCAACATTGATCACAAAGCTGAACCTCAGTGAAACCCAGCCCCATTCATCAGTTATATTCATATTAATAGAAACAGAACCAACATTGATCAATGAGTTTAACCTCATTGAAACCCAGCCTCATTCATCAATTATATTCATATTAATATAAACAGAACCAACATTGACCACATAGCTTAACCTCATTGAAACCCAGCCTCATTCATCAATTATATTCATATTAATATAAACAGAACCAACATTGATCACAAAGCTGAACCTCAGTGAAACCCAGCCTCATTCATCAATTATATTCATATTAATATAAACAGAACCAACGTTGACCGAACAGCTGAACCTCAGTGAAACCCAGCCTCATTCATCAATTATATTCATATTAATATAAACAGAACCAACATTGACCACAAAGCTGAATCTCAGTGAAACCCAGCCTCATTCATCAATTATATTCATATTAATATAAACAGAACCAACATTGATCACAAAGCTGAACCTCAGTGAAACCCAGCCTGATTCCTCAATTATATTCATTTTTAATTAAAACAGAACCAACATTGACCACACAGCTGAACCTCAGTGAAACCCAGCCTCATTCCTCAATTATATTTATATTAATATAAACAGAACCAACATTTATCACAAAGCTGAACCTCAGTGAAGCCAAGCCTCATTCATCAATTATATTCATAATAATATAAACAGAACCAACATTGAACACAAAGCTGAACATCAGTGAAACTCAGCCTCATTCATCAATTGTATTCATATTAATATAAACAGAACCAACATTGATCACAAAGCTGAACCTCAGTGAAACCCAGCCTCATTCATCAATTATATTCATATTAATATAAACAGAACCAACATTGATCAATGAGTTTAGCCTCAGTGAAACCCAGCCTCATTCCTCAATTATATTCATATTAATATAAACAGAACCAACATTGATCACAAAGCTGAACCTCAGTGAAACCCAGCCCCATTCATCAGTTATATTCATATTAATATAAACAGAACCAACATTGATCAATGAGTTTAACCTCATTGAAACCCAGCCTCATTCATCAATTATATTCATATTAATATAAACAGAACCAACATTGACCACACAGCTTAACCTCATTGAAACCCAGCCTCATTCATCAATTATATTCATATTAATATAAACAGAACCAACATTGATCACAAAGCTGAACCTCAGTGAAACCCAGCCTCATTCATCAGTTATATTCATATTAATATAAACAGAACCAACATTGATCACAAAGCTGAACCTCAGTGAAACCCAGCCTCATTCATCAATTATATTCATATTAATATAAACAGAACCAACGTTGACCGAACAGCTGAACCTCAGTGAAACCCAGCCTCATTCATCAATTATATTCATATTAATATAAACAGAACCAACATTGATCACAAAGCTGAACCTCAGTGAAACCCAGCCTCATTCATCAATTATATTCATATTAATATAAACAGAACCAACATTGAACACAAAGCTGAACATCAGTGAAACTCAGCCTCATTCATCAATTATATTCATATTAATATAAACAGAACCAACATTGATCACAAAGCTGAACCTCAGTGAAACCCAGCCTCATTCATCAATTATATTCATATTAATATAAACAGAACCAACATTGACCACACAGCTGAACCTCAGTGAAACCCAAACTCATTCCTCAATTATATTTATATTAATATAAACAGAACCAACATTTATCACAGAGCTGAACCTCAGTGAAGCCAAGCCTCATTCATCAGTTATATTCATATTAATATAAACAGAACCAACATTGATCAATGAGTTTAACCTCATTTAAACCCAGCCTCATTCATCAATTATATTCATATTAATATAAACAGAACCAACATTGACCACACAGCTGAACCTCAGTGAAACCCAGCCTAATTCATCAATTATATTCATATTAATATAAAAAGAAACAACATTGATCACAAAGCTGAACCTCAGTGAAACCCAGCCTCATTCATCAATTATATTCATATTAATATAAACAGAACCAACATTGATCAATGAGTTTAACCTCAGTGAAACGCAGCCTAATTCCTCAATTATATTCATATTAATATATACAGAACCAACATTGATCAATGAGTTTAACCTCAGTGAAACCCAACCTCATTCCTCAATTATATTCATATCAATATAAACAGAACCAACATTGATCACAAAGCTGAACCTCAGTGAAACCCAGCCTCATTCATCAGTTATATTCATATTAATATAAACAGAACCAACATTGATCACAAAGCTGAACCTCAGTGAAACCCAGCCTGATTCCTCAATTATATTCATATTAATTAAAACAGAACCAACATTGACCACACACCTGAATCTCAGTGAAACCCAGCCTCATTCCTCAATTATATTTATATTAATATAAACAGAACCAACATTTATCACAAAGCTGAACCTCAGTGAAGCCAAGCCTCATTCATCAGTTATATTCATATTAATATAAACAGAACCAACATTGATCAATGAGTTTAACCTCATTGAAACCCAGCCTCATTCATCAATTATATTCATATTAATATAAACAGAACCAACATTGACCACACAGCTGAACCTCAGTGAAACCCAGCCTAATTCATCAATTATATTCATATTAATATAAACAGAACCAACATTGATCATTGAGTTTAACCTCAGTGAAACGCAGCTTCATTCCTCAATTATATTCATATTAATATAAACAGAACCAACATTGATCACAAAGCTGAACCTCAGTGAAACCCAGCCTCATTCATCAATTATATTCATATTAATATAAACAGAACCAACATTGACCACACAGCTGAACCTCAGTGAAACCCAGCCTCATTCATCAATTATATTCATATTAATATAAACAGAACCAACATTGAACACAAAGCTGAACACCAGTGAAACCCAGCCTCATTCATCAATTATATTCATATAAATATAAACAGAACCAACTTTGACCACAAAGCTGAATCTCAGTGAAACCCTGCCTCATTCATCAATTATATTCATATTAATATAAAAAGAACCAACATTGATCAATGAGTTTAACTTCTTTGAAACACAGCCTCATTCATCAATTATATCCATATAAATATAAACAGAACCAACATAGATCAAAAAGCTGAACCTCAGTGAAACCCAGCCTCATTCATGAATTATATTTATATTAATATAAACAGAACCAACATTGATCAATGAGTTTAACCTCAGTGAAACGCAGCCTCATTCCTCAATTATATTCATATTAATATAAACAGAACCAACATTGATCAATGAGTTTAGCCTCAGTGAAACCCAGCCTCATTCCTCAATTATATTCATATTAATATAAACAGAACCAACATTGATCACAAAGCTGAACCTCAGTGAAACCCAGCCCCATTCATCAGTTATATTCATATTAATATAAACAGAACCAACATTGATCAATGAGTTTAACCTCATTGAAACCCAGCCTCATTCATCAATTATATTCATATTAATATAAACAGAACCAACATTGACCACACAGCTTAACCTCATTGAAACCCAGCCTCATTCATCAATTATATTCATATTAATATAAACAGAACCAACATTGATCACAAAGCTGAACCTCAGTGAAACCCAGCCTCATTCATCAATTATATTCATATTAATATAAACAGAACCAACATTGATCACAAAGCTGAACCTCAGTGAAACCAAGCCTCATTCATCAGTTATATTCATATTAATATAAACAGAACCAACATTGATCACAAAGCTGAACCTCATTGAAACCCAGCCTCATTCATCAATTATATTCATATTAATATAAACAGAACCAACGTTGACCGAACAGCTGAACCTCAGTGAAACCCAGCCTCATTCATCAATTATATTCATATTAATATAAACAGAACCAACATTGATCACAAAGCTGAACCTCAGTGAAACCCAGCCTCATTCATCAATTATATTCATATTAATATAAACAGAACCAACATTGAACACAAAGCTGAACATCAGTGAAACCCAGCCTCATTCACCAATTATATTCATATTAATATAAACAGAACCAACGTTGACCGAACAGCTGAACCTCAGTGAAACCCAGCCTCATTCATCAGTTATATTCATATTAATATAAACAGAACCAACATTGATCACAAAGCTGAACCTCAGTGAAACCCAGCCTGATTCCTCAATTATATTCATATTAATTAAAACAGAACCAACATTGACCACACACCTGAATCTCAGTGAAACCCAGCCTCATTCCTCAATTATATTTATATTAATATAAACAGAACCAACATTTATCACAAAGCTGAACCTCAGTGAAGCCAAGCCTCATTCATCAGTTATATTCATATTAATATAAACAGAACCAACATTGATCAATGAGTTTAACCTCATTGAAACCCAGCCTCATTCATCAATTATATTCATATTAATATAAACAGAACCAACATTGACCACACAGCTGAACCTCAGTGAAACCCAGCCTAATTCATCAATTATATTCATATTAATATAAACAGAACCAACATTGATCATTGAGTTTAACCTCAGTGAAACGCAGCTTCATTCCTCAATTATATTCATATTAATATAAACAGAACCAACATTGATCACAAAGCTGAACCTCAGTGAAACGCAGCCTCATTCATCAATTATATTCATATTAATATAAACAGAACCAACATTGACCACACAGCTGAACCTCAGTGAAACCCAGCCTCATTCATCAATTATATTCATATTAATATAAACAGAACCAACATTGAACACAAAGCTGAACACCAGTGAAACCCAGCCTCATTCATCAATTATATTCATATAAATATAAACAGAACCAACTTTGACCACAAAGCTGAATCTCAGTGAAACCCTGCCTCATTCATCAATTATATTCATATTAATATAAAAAGAACCAACATTGATCAATGAGTTTAACTTCTTTGAAACACAGCCTCATTCATCAATTATATCCATATAAATATAAACAGAACCAACATAGATCAAAAAGCTGAACCTCAGTGAAACCCAGCCTCATTCATGAATTATATTTATATTAATATAAACAGAACCAACATTGATCAATGAGTTTAACCTCAGTGAAACGCAGCCTCATTCCTCAATTATATTCATATTAATATAAACAGAACCAACATTGATCAATGAGTTTAGCCTCAGTGAAACCCAGCCTCATTCCTCAATTATATTCATATTAATATAAACAGAACCAACATTGATCACAAAGCTGAACCTCAGTGAAACCCAGCCCCATTCATCAGTTATATTCATATTAATATAAACAGAACCAACATTGATCAATGAGTTTAACCTCATTGAAACCCAGCCTCATTCATCAATTATATTCATATTAATATAAACAGAACCAACATTGACCACACAGCTTAACCTCATTGAAACCCAGCCTCATTCATCAATTATATTCATATTAATATAAACAGAACCAACATTGATCACAAAGCTGAACCTCAGTGAAACCCAGCCTCATTCATCAATTATATTCATATTAATATAAACAGAACCAACATTGACCACAAAGCTGAATCTCAGTGAAACCCAGCCTCATTCATCAGTTATATTCATATTAATATAAACAGAACCAACATTGATCACAAAGCTGAACCTCAGTGAAACCCAGCCTCATTCATCAATTATATTCATATTAATATAAACAGAACCAACGTTGACCGAACAGCTGAACCTCAGTGAAACCCAGCCTCATTCATCAATTATATTCATATTAATATAAACAGAACCAACATTGATCACAAAGCTGAACCTCAGTGAAACCCAGCCTCATTCATCAATTATATTCATATTAATATAAACAGAACCAACATTGAACACAAAGCTGAACATCAGTGAAACTCAGCCTCATTCATCAATTATATTCATATTATTATAAACAGAACCAACATTGATCACAAAGCTGAACCTCAGTGAAACCCAGCCTCATTCATCAATTATATTTATATTAATATAAACAGAACCAACATTTATCACAAAGCTGAACCTCAGTGAAGCCAAGCCTCATTCATCAGTTATATTCATATTAATATAAACAGAACCAACATTGATCAATGAGTTTAACCTCATTTAAACCCAGCCTCATTCATCAATTATATTCATATTAATATAAACAGAACCAACATTGAACACAAAGCTGAACATCAGTGAAACTCAGCCTCATTCATCAATTATATTCATATTAATATAAAAAGAACCAACATTGATCACAAAGCTGAACCTCAGTGAAACCCAGCCTCATTCATCAATTATATTCATATTAATATAAACAGAACCAACATTGATCAATGAGTTTAACCTCAGTGAAACCCAGCCTAATTCCTCAATTATATTCATATTAATATATACAGAACCAACATTGATCAATGAGTTTAACCTCAGTGAAACCCAACCTCATTCCTCAATTATATTCATATCAATATAAACAGAACCAACATTGATCACAAAGCTGAACCTCAGTGAAACCCAGCCTCATTCATCAGTTATATTCATATTAATATAAACAGAACCAACATTGATCACAAAGCTGAACCTCAGTGAAACCCAGCCTCATTCACCAATTATATTCATATTAATATAAACAGAACCAACGTTGACCGAACAGCTGAACCTCAGTGAAACCCAGCCTCATTCATCAATTATATTCATATTAATATAAACAGAACCAACATTGACCACAAAGCTGAATCTCAGTGAAACCCAGCCTCATTCATCAATTATATTCATATTAATATAAACAGAACCAACATTGATCACAAAGCTGAACCTCAGTGAAACCCAGCCTCATTCATCAATTATATTCATATTAATATAAACAGAACCAACATTGATCACAAAGCTGAACCTCAGTGAAACCCAGCCTGATTCCTCAATTATATTCATATTAATTAAAACAGAACCAACATTGACCACACAGCTGAACCTCATTGAAACCCAGCCTCATTCATCAATTATATTCATATTAATATAAACAGAACCAACATTGACCACACAGCTGAACCTCAGTGAAACCCAGCCTAATTCATCAATTATATTCATATTAATATAAACAGAACCAACATTGATCATTGAGTTTAACCTCAGTGAAACGCAGCTTCATTCCTCAATTATATTCATATTAATATAAACAGAACCAACATTGATCAATGAGTTTAACCTCATTGAAACCCAGCCTCATTCATCAATTATATTCATATTAATATAAACAGAACCAACATTGATCACAAAGCTGAACCTCAGTGAAACCCAGCCTCATTCATCAATTATATTCATATTAATATAAACAGAACCAACATTGAACACAAAGCTGAACATCAGTGAAACTCAGCCTCATTCATCAATTGTATTCATATTAATATAAACAGAACCAACATTGATCACAAAGCTGAACCTCAGTGAAACCCAGCCTCATTCATCAATTATATTCATATTAATATAAACAGAACCAACATTGAACACAAAGCTGAACACCAGTGAAACCCAGCCTCATTCATCAATTATATTCATATAAATATAAACAGAACCAACTTTGACCACAAAGCTGAATCTCAGTGAAACCCTGCCTTATTCATCAATTATATTCATATTAATATAAACAGAACCAACATTGAACACAAAGCTGAACCTCAGTGAAACCCAGCCTCATTCATCAATTATATTCATATTAATATAAAAAGAACCAACATTGATCAATGAGTTTAACTTCTTTGAAACACAGCCTCATTCATCAATTATATCCATATAAATATAAACAGAACCAACATAGATCAAAAAGCTGAACCTCAGTGAAACCCAGCCTCATTCATGAATTATATTTATATTAATATAAACAGAACCAACATTGATCAATGAGTTTAACCTCAGTGAAACGCAGCCTCATTCCTCAATTATATTCATATTAATAAAAACAGAACCAACATTGATCAATGAGTTTAGCCTCAGTGAAACCCAGCCTCATTCCTCAATTATATTCATATTAATATAAACAGAACCAACATTGATCACAAAGCTGAACCTCAGTGAAACCCAGCCCCATTCATCAGTTATATTCATATTAATATAAACAGAACCAACAATGATCAATGAGTTTAACCTCATTGAAACCCAGCCTCATTCATCAATTATATTCATATTAATATAAACAGAACCAACATTGACCACACAGCTTAACCTCATTGAAACCCAGCCTCATTCATCAATTATATTCATATTAATATAAACAGAACCAACATTGATCACAAAGCTGAACCTCAGTGAAACCCAGCCTCATTCATCAATTATATTCATATTAATATAAACAGAACCAACATTGATCACAAAGCTGAACCTCAGTGAAACCAAGCCTCATTCATCAGTTATATTCATATTAATATAAACAGAACCAACATTGATCACAAAGCTGAACCTCAGTGAAACCCAGCCTCATTCATCAATTATATTCATATTAATATAAACAGAACCAACGTTGACCGAACAGCTGAACCTCAGTGAAACCCAGCCTCATTCATCAATTATATTCATATTAATATAAACAGAACCAACATTTATCACAAAGCTGAACCTCAGTGAAACCCAGCCTCATTCATCAATTATATTCATATTAATATAAACAGAACCAACATTGAACACAAAGCTGAACATCAGTGAAACTCAGCCTCATTCATCAATTATATTCATATTAATATAAACAGAACCAACATTGATCACAAAGCTGAACCTCAGTGAAACCCAGCCTCATTCATCAATTATATTTATATTAATATAAACAGAACCAACATTTATCACAAAGCTGAACCTCAGTGAAGCCAAGCCTCATTCATCAGTTATATTCATATTAATATAAACAGAACCAACATTGATCAATGAGTTTAACCTCATTTAAACCCAGCCTCATTCATCAATTATATTCATATTAATATAAACAGAACCAACATTGACCACACAGCTGAACCTCAGTGAAACCCAGCCTAATTCATCAATTATATTCATATTAATATAAACAGAACCAACATTGATCATTGAGTTTAAACTCAGTGAAACGCAGCTTCATTCCTCAATTATATTCATATTAATATAAACAGAACCAACATTGATCAATGAGTTTAACCTCATTGAAACCCAGCCTCATTCATCAATTATATTCATATTAATATAAACAGAACCAACATTGATCACAAAGCTGAACCTCAGTGAAACCCAGCCTCATTCATCAATTATATTCATATTAATATAAACAGACCCAACATTGAACACAAAGCTGAACATCAGTGAAACTCAGCCTCATTCATCAATTATATTCGTATTAATATAAAAAGAACCAACATTGATCACAAAGCTGAACCTCAGTGAAACCCAGCCTCATTCATCAATTATATTCATATTAATATAAACAGAACCAACATTGATCAATGAGTTTAACCTCATTGAAACCCAGCCTCATTCATCAATTATATTCATATTAATATAAACAGAACCAACATTGATCACAAAGCTGAACCTCAGTGAAACCCAGCCTCATTCATCAGTTATATTCATATTAATATAAACAGAACCAACATTGACCACACAGCTTAACCTCATTGAAACCCAGCCTCATTCATCAATTATATTCATATTAATATAAACAGAACCAACATTGACCGAACAGCTGAACCTCAGTGAAACCCAGCCTCATTCATCAATTATATTCATATTAATATAAACAGAACCAACATTGATCAAAAAACTGAACCTCAGTGAAACCAAGCCTCATTCATCAGTTATATTCATATTAATATAAACAGAACCAACATTGATCACAAAGCTGAACCTCAGTGAAACCCAGCCTCATTCATCAATTATATTCATATTAATATAAACAGAACCAACGTTGACCGAACAGCTGAACCTCAGTGAAACCCAGCCTCATTCATCAATTATATTCATATTAATATAAACAGAACCAACATTGATCACAAAGCTGAACCTCAGTGAAACCCAGCCTCATTCATCAATTATATTCATATTAATATAAACAGAACCAACATTGAACACAAAGCTGAACATCAGTGAAACTCAGCCTCATTCATCAATTATATTCATATTAATATAAACAGAACCAACATTGATCACAAAGCTGAACCTCAGTGAAACCCAGCCTCATTCATCAATTATATTTATATTAATATAAACAGAACCAACATTTATCACAAAGCTGAACCTCAGTGAAGCCAAGCCTCATTCATCAGTTATATTCATATTAATATAAACAGAACCAACATTGATCAATGAGTTTAACCTCATTTAAACCCAGCCTCATTCATCAATTATATTCATATTAATATAAACAGAACCAACATTGACCACACAGCTGAACCTCAGTGAAACCCAGCCTAATTCATCAATTATATTCATATTAATATAAACAGAACCAACATTGATCATTGAGTTTAACCTCAGTGAAACGCAGCTTCATTCCTCAATTATATTCATATTAATATAAACAGAACCAACATTGATCAATGAGTTTAACCTCATTGAAACCCAGCCTCATTCATCAATTATATTCATATTAATATAAACAGAACCAACATTGATCACAAAGCTGAACCTCAGTGAAACCCAGCCTCATTCATCAATTATATTCATATTAATATAAACAGAACCAACATTGAACACAAAGCTGAACATCAGTGAAACTCAGCCTCATTCATCAATTATATTCGTATTAATATAAAAAGAACCAACATTGATCACAAAGCTGAACCTCAGTGAAACCCAGCCTCATTCATCAATTATATTCATATTAATATAAACAGAACCAACATTGATCAATGAGTTTAACCTCAGTGAAACCCAGCCTCATTCCTCAATTATATTCATATCAATATAAACAGAACCAACATTGATCACAAAGCTGAACCTCAGTGAAACCCAGCCTCATTCATCAGTTATATTCATATTAATATAAACAGAACCAACATTGATCACAAAGCTGAACCTCAGTGAAACCCAGCCTCATTCATCAATTATATTCATATTAATATAAACAGCACCAACATTGACCGAACAGCTGAACCTCAGTGAAACCCAGCCTCATTCATCAATTATATTCATATTAATATAAACAGAACCAACATTGACCACAAAGCTGAATCTCAGTGAAACCCAGCCTCATTCATCAATTATATTCATATTAATATGAACAGAACCAACATTGATCACAAAGCTGAGCCTCAGTGAAACCCAGCCTCATTCATCAATTATATTCATATTAACATAAACAGAACCAACACTGATCACAAAGCTGAACCTCAGTGAAACCCAGCCTCATTCATCAATTATATTCATATTAATATAAACAGAACCAACGTTGACCGAACAGCTGAACCTCAGTGAAACCCAGCCTCATTCATCAATTATATTCATATTAATATAAACAGAACCAACATTGATCACAAAGCTGAACCTCAGTGAAACCCAGCCTCATTCATCAATTATATTCATATTAATATAAAAAGAACCAACATTGAACACAAAGCTGAACATCAGTGAAACTCAGCCTCATTCATCAATTATATTCATATTAATATAAACAGAACCAACATTGAACACAAAGCTGAACACCAGTGAAACCCAGCCTCATTCATCAATTATAATCATATAAATATAAACAGAACTAACTTTGACCACAAAGCTGAATCTCAGTGAAACCCTGCCTTATTCATCAATTATATTCATATTAATATAAACAGAACCAACATTGAACACAAAGCTGAACCTCAGTGAAACCCAGCCTCATTCATCAATTATATTCATATTAATATAAAAAGAACCAACATTGATCAATGAGTTTAACTTCTTTGAAACACAGCCTCATTCATCAATTATATCCATATAAATATAAACAGAACCAACATAGATCAAAAAGCTGAACCTCAGTGAAACCCAGCCTCATTCATGAATTATATTTATATTAATATAAACAGAACCAACATTGATCAATGAGTTTAACCTCAGTGAAACGCAGCCTTATTCCTCAATTATATTCATATTAATATAAACAGAACCAACATTGATCAATGAGTTTAGCCTCAGTGAAACCCAGCCTCATTCCTCAATTATATTCATATTAATATAAACAGAACCAACATTGATCACAAAGCTGAACCTCAGTGAAACCCAGCCCCATTCATCAGTTATATTCATATTAATACAAACAGAACCAACATTGATCACAAAGCTGAACCTCAGTGAAACCCAGCCTCATTCATAATTATATTCATATTAATATAAACAGAACCAACGTTGACCGAACAGCTGAACCTCAGTGAAACCCAGCCTCATTCATCAATTATATTCATATTAATATAAACAGAACCAACATTGACCACAAAGCTGAATCTCAGTGAAACCCAGCCTTATTCATCAATTATATTCATATTAATATAAACAGAACCAACATTGATCACAAAGCTGAACCTCAGTGAAACCCAGCCTGATTCCTCAATTATATTCATATTAATTAAAACAGAACCAACATTGACCACACAGCTGAACCTCAGTGAAACCCAGCCTCATTCCTCAATTATATTTATATTAATATAAACAGAACCAACATTTATCACAAAGCTGAACCTCAGTGAAGCCAAGCCTCATTCATCAGTTATATTCATATTAATATAAACAGAACCAACATTGATCAATGAGTTTAACCTCATTTAAACCCAGCCTCATTCATCAATTATATTCATATTAATATAAACAGAACCAACATTGACCACACAGCTGAACCTCAGTGAAACCCAGCCTAATTCATCAATTATATTCATATTAATATAAACAGAACCAACATTGACCACACAGCTGAACCTCAGTGAAACGCAGCTTCATTCCTCAATTATATTCATATTAATATAAACAGAACCAACATTGATCAATGAGTTTAACCTCATTGAAACCCAGCCTCATTCATCAATTATATTCATATTAATATAAACAGAACCAACATTGATCACAAAGCTGAACCTCAGTGAAACCCAGCCTCATTCATCAATTATATTCATATTAATATAAACAGAACCAACATTGACCGAACAGCTGTACCTCAGTGAAACCCAGCCTCATTCATCAATTATATTCATATTAATATAAACAGAACCAACATTGACCACAAAGCTGAATCTCAGTGAAACCTAGCCTCATTCATCAATTATATTCATATTAATATAAACAGAACCAACATTGATCACAAAGCTGAACCTCAGTGAAACCCAGCCCCATTCATCAGTTATATTCATATTAATAGAAAAGGAACCAACATTGATCAATGAGTTTAACCTCATTGAAACCCAGCCTCATTCATCAATTATATCCATATAAATATAAACAGAACCAACATAGATCAAAAAGCTGAACCTCAGTGAAACCCAGCCTCATTCATGAATTATATTTATATTAATATAAACAGAACCAACATTGATCAATGAGTTTAACCTCAGTGAAACGCAGCCTCATTCCTCAATTATATTCATATTAATATAAACAGAACCAACATTGATCAATGAGTTTAGCCTCAGTGAAACCCAGCCTCATTCCTCAATTATATTCATATTAATATAAACAGAACCAACATTGATCACAAAGCTGAACCTCAGTGAAACCCAGCCCCATTCATCAGTTATATTCATATTAATATAAACAGAACCAACAATAATCAATGAGTTTAACCTCATTGAAACCCAGCCTCATTCATCAATTATATTCATATTAATATAAACAGAACCAACATTGACCACACAGCTTAACCTCATTGAAACCCAGCCTCATTCATCAATTATATTCATATTAATATAAACAGAACCAACATTGATCACAAAGCTGAACCTCAGTGAAACCCAGCCTCATTCATCAATTATATTCATATTAATATAAACAGAACCAACATTGATCACAAAGCTGAACCTCAGTGAAACCAAGCCTCATTCATCAGTTATATTCATATTAATATAAACAGAACCAACATTGATCACAAAGCTGAACCTCAGTGAAACCCAGCCTCATTCATCAATTATATTCATATTAATATAAACAGAACCAACGTTGACCGAACAGCTGAACCTCAGTGAAACCCAGCCTCATTCTTCAATTATATTCATATTAATATAAACAGAACCAACATTGATCACAAAGCTGAACCTCAGTGAAACCCAGCCTCATTCATCAATTATATTCATATTAATATAAACAGAACCAACATTGAACACAAAGCTGAACATCAGTGAAACTCAGCCTCATTCATCAATTATATTCATATTAATATAAACAGAACCAACATTGATCACAAAGCTGAACCTCAGTGAAACCCAGCCTCATTCATCAATTATATTTATATTAATATAAACAGAACCAACATTTATCACAAAGCTGAACCTCAGTGAAGCCAAGCCTCATTCATCAGTTATATTCATATTAATATAAACAGAACCAACATTGATCAATGAGTTTAACCTCATTTAAACCCAGCCTCATTCATCAATTATATTCATATTAATATAAACAGAACCAACATTGACCACACAGCTGAACCTCAGTGAAACCCAGCCTAATTCATCAATTATATTCATATTAATATAAACAGAACCAACATTGATCACAAAGCTGAACCTCAGTGAAACCCAGCCTCATTCATCAATTATATTCATATTAATATAAACAGAACCAACATTGAACACAAAGCTGAACATCAGTGAAACTCAGCCTCATTCATCAATTATATTCGTATTAATATAAAAAGAACCAACATTGATCACAAAGCTGAACCTCAGTGAAACCCAGCCTCATTCATCAATTATATTCATATTAATATAAACAGAACCAACATTGATCAATGAGTTTAACCTCAGTGAAACCCAGCCTCATTCCTCAATTATATTCATATCAATATAAACAGAACCAACATTGATCACAAAGCTGAACCTCAGTGAAACCCAGCCTCATTCATCAGTTATATTCATATTAATATAAACAGAACCAACATTGACCACACAGCTTAACCTCATTGAAACCCAGCCTCATTCATCAATTATATTCATATTAATATAAACAGAACCAACATTGACCGAACAGCTGAACCTCAGTGAAACCCAGCCTCATTCATCAATTATATTCATATTAATATAAACAGAACCAACATTGATCACAAAGCTGAACCTCAGTGAAACCAAGCCTCATTCATCAGTTATATTCATATTAATATAAACAGAACCAACATTGATCACAAAGCTGAACCTCAGTGAAACCCAGCCTCATTCATCAATTATATTCATATTAATATAAACAGAACCAACGTTGACCGAACAGCTGAACCTCAGTGAAACCCAGCCTCATTCATCAATTATATTCATATTAATATAAACAGAACCAACATTGATCACAAAGCTGAACCTCAGTGAAACCCAGCCTCATTCATCAATTATATTCATATTAATATAAACAGAACCAACATTGAACACAAAGCTGAACATCAGTGAAACTCAGCCTCATTCATCAATTATATTCATATTAATATAAACAGAACCAACATTGATCACAAAGCTGAACCTCAGTGAAGCCAAGCCTCATTCATCAGTTATATTCATATTAATATAAACAGAACCAACATTGATCAATGAGTTTAACCTCATTTAAACCCAGCCTCATTCATCAATTATATTCATATTAATATAAACAGAACCAACATTGACCACACAGCTGAACCTCAGTGAAACCCAGCCTAATTCATCAATTATATTCATATTAATATAAACAGAACCAACATTGATCATTGAGTTTAACCTCAGTGAAACGCAGCTTCATTCCTCAATTATATTCATATTAATATAAACAGAACCAACATTGATCAATGAGTTTAACCTCATTGAAACCCAGCCTCATTCATCAATTATATTCATATTAATATAAACAGAACCAACATTGATCAATGAGTTTAACCTCAGTGAAACCCAGCCTCATTCCTCAATTATATTCATATCAATATAAAAAGAACCAACATTGATCACAAAGCTGAACCTCAGTGAAACCCAGCCTCATTCATCAGTTATATTCATATTAATATAAACAGAACCAACATTGATCACAAAGCTGAACCTCAGTGAAACCCAGCCTCATTCATCAATTATATTCATATTAATATAAACAGAACCAACATTGACCGAACAGCTGAACCTCAGTGAAACCCAGCCTCATTCATCAATTATATTCATATTAATATAAACAGAACCAACATTGACCACAAAGCTGAATCTCAGTGAAACCCAGCCTCATTCATCAATTATATTCATATTAATATGAACAGAACCAACATTGATCACAAAGCTGAGCCTCAGTGAAACCCAGCCTCATTCATCAATTATATTCATATTAACATAAACAGAACCAACACTGATCACAAAGCTGAACCTCAGTGAAACCCAGCCTCATTCATCAATTATATTCATATTAATATAAACAGAACCAACGTTGACCGAACAGCTGAACCTCAGTGAAACCCAGCCTCATTCATCAATTATATTCATATTAATATAAACAGAACCAACATTGATCACAAAGCTGAACCTCAGTGAAACCCAGCCTCATTCATCAATTATATTCATATTAATATAAAAAGAACCAACATTGAACACAAAGCTGAACATCAGTGAAACTCAGCCTCATTCATCAATTATATTCATATTAATATAAACAGAACCAACATTGAACACAAAGCTGAACACCAGTGAAACCCAGCCTCATTCATCAATTATAATCATATAAATATAAACAGAACCAACTTTGACCACAAAGCTGAATATCAGTGAAACCCTTCCTTATTCATCAATTATATTCATATTAATATAAACAGAACCAACATTGAACACAAAGCTGAACCTCAGTGAAACCCAGCCTCATTCATCAATTACATTCATATTAATATAAAAAGAACCAACATTGATCAATGAGTTTAACTTCTTTGAAACACAGCCTCATTCATCAATTATATCCATATAAATATAAACAGAACCAACATAGATCAAAAAGCTGAACCTCAGTGAAACCCAGCCTCATTCATGAATTATATTTATATTAATATAAACAGAACCAACATTGATCAATGAGTTTAACCTCAGTGAAACGCAGCCTCATTCCTCAATTATATTCATATTAATATAAACAGAACCAACATTGATCAATGAGTTTAGCCTCAGTGAAACCCAGCCTCATTCCTCAATTATATTCATATTAATATAAACAGAACCAACATTGATCACAAAGCTGAACCTCAGTGAAACCCAGCCCCATTCATCAGTTATATTCATATTAATACAAACAGAACCAACATTGATCACAAAGCTGAACCTCAGTGAAACCCAGCCTCATTCATAATTATATTCATATTAATATAAACAGAACCAACGTTGACCGAACAGCTGAACCTCAGTGAAACCCAGCCTCATTCATCAATTATATTCATATTAATATAAACAGAAACAACATTGACCACAAAGCTGAATCTCAGTGAAACCCAGCCTTATTCATCAATTATATTCATATTAATATAAACAGAACCAACATTGATCACAAAGCTGAACCTCAGTGAAACCCAGCCTCATTCATCAGTTATATTCATATTAATATAAACAGAACCAACATTGATCACAAAGCTGAACCTCAGTGAAACCCAGCCTGATTCCTCAATTATATTCATATTAATTAAAACAGAACCAACATTGACCACACAGCTGAACCTCAGTGAAACCCAGCCTCATTCCTCAATTATATTTATATTAATATAAACAGAACCAACATTTATCACAAAGCTGAACCTCAGTGAAGCCAAGCCTCATTCATCAGTTATATTCATATTAATATAAACAGAACCAACATTGATCAATGAGTTTAACCTCATTTAAACCCAGCCTCATTCATCAATTATATTTATATTAATATAAACAGAACCAACATTGACCACACAGCTGAACCTCAGTGAAACCCAGCCTAATTCATCAATTATATTCATATTAATATAAACAGAACCAACATTGACCACACAGCTGAACCTCAGTGAAACGCAGCTTCATTCCTCAATTATATTCATATTAATATAAACAGAACCAACATTGATCAATGAGTTTAACCTCATTGAAACCCAGCCTCATTCATCAATTATATTCATATTAATATAAACAGAACCAACATTGATCACAAAGCTGAACCTCAGTGAAACCCAGCCTCATTCATCAATTATATTCATATTAATATAAACAGAACCAACATTGACCGAACAGCTGTACCTCAGTGAAACCCAGCCTCATTCATCAATTATATTCATATTAATATAAACAGAACCAACATTGACCACAAAGCTGAATCTCAGTGAAACCCAGCCTCATTCATCAATTATATTGATATTAATATAAACAGAACCAACATTGATCACAAAGCTGAACCTCAGTGAAACCCAGCCCCATTCATCAGTTATATTCATATTAATAGAAAAGGAACCAACATTGATCAATGAGTTTAACCTCATTGAAACCCAGCCTCATTCATCAATTATATTCATATTAATATAAACAGAACCAACATTGACCACATAGCTTAACCTCATTGAAACCCAGCCTCATTCATCAATTATATTCATATTAATATAAACAGAACCAACATTGATCACAAAGCTGAACCTCAGTGAAACCCAGCCTCATTCATCAATTATATTCATATTAATATAAACAGAACCAACATTGATCACAAAGCTGAACCTCAGTGAAACCCAGCCTCATTCATCAATTATATTCATATTAATATAAACAGAACCAACGTTAACCGAACAGCTGAACCTCAGTGAAACCCAGCCTCATTCATCAATTATATTCATATTAATATAAACAGAACCAACATTGACCACAAAGCTGAATCTCAGTGAAACCCAGCCTCATTCATCAATTATATTCATATTAATATAAAAAGAACCAACATTGATCACAAAGCTGAACCTCAGTGAAACCCAGCCTGATTCCTCAATTATATTCATATTAATTAAAACAGAACCAACATTGACCACACAGCTGAACCTCAGTGAAACCCAGCCTAATTCATCAATTATATTCATATTAATATAAACAGAACCAACATTGATCATTGAGTTTAACCTCAGTGAAACGCAGCTTCATTCCTCAATTATATTCATATTAATATAAACAGAACCAACATTGATCAATGAGTTTAACCTCATTGAAACCCAGCCTCATTCATCAATTATATTCATATTAATATAAACAGAACCAACATTGATCACAAAGCTGAACCTCAGTGAAACCCAGCCTCATTCATCAATTATATTCATATTAATATAAACAGAACCAACATTGAACACAAAGCTGAACATCAGTGAAACTCAGCCTCATTCATCAATTGTATTCATATTAATATAAACAGAACCAACATTGATCACAAAGCTGAACCTCAGTAAAACCCAGCCTCATTCATCAATTATATTCATATTAATATAAACAGAACCAACATTGAACACAAAGCTGAACACCAGTGAAACCCAGCCTCATTCATCAATCATATTCATATAAATATAAACAGAACCAACTTTGACCACAAAGCTGAATCTCAGTGAAACCCTGCCTTATTCATCAATTATATTCATATTAATATAAACAGAACCAACATTGAACACAAAGCTGAACCTCAGTGAAACCCAGCCTCATTCATCAATTATATTCATATTAATATAAAAAGAACCAACATTGATCAATGAGTTTAACTTCTTTGAAACACAGCCTCATTCATCAATTATATCCATATAAATATAAACAGAACCAACATAGATCAAAAAGCTGAACCTCAGTGAAACCCAGCCTCATTCATGAATTATATTTATATTAATATAAACAGAACCAACATTGATCAATGAGTTTAACCTCAGTGAAACGCAGCCTCATTCCTCAATTATATTCATATTAATATAAACAGAACCAACATTGATCAATGAGTTTAGCCTCAGTGAAACCCAGCCTCATTCCTCAATTATATTCATAGTAATATAAACAGAACCAACATTGATCACAAAGCTGAACCTCAGTGAAACCCAGCCCCATTCATCAGTTATATTCATATTAATATAAACAGAACCAACATTGATCAATGAGTTTAACCTCATTGAAACCCAGCCTCATTCATCAATTATATTCATATTAATATAAACAGAACCAACATTGACCACACAGCTTAACCTCATTGAAACCCAGCCTCATTCATCAATTATATTCATATTAATATAAACAGAACCAACATTGATCACAAAGCTGAACCCCAGTGAAACCCAGCCTCATTCATCAATTATATTCATATTAATATAAACAGAACCAACATTGATCACAAAGCTGAACCTCAGTGAAACCCAGCCTCATTCATCAGTTATATTCATATTAATATAAACAGAACCAACATTGATCACAAAGCTGAACCTCAGTGAAACCCAGCCTCATTCATCAGTTATATTCATATTAATATAAACAGAACCAACATTGATCACAAAGCTGAACCTCAGTGAAACACAGCCTCATTCATCAGTTATATTCATATTAATATAAACAGAACCAACATTGATCACAAAGCTGAACCTCAGTGAAACCCAGCCTCATTCATCAATTATATTCATATTAATATAAACAGAACCAACATTGATCAATGAGTTTAGCCTCAGTGAAACCCAGCCTCATTCCTCAATTATATTCATATTAATATAAACAGAACCAACATTGATCAATGAGTTTAACCTCATTGAAACCCAGCCTCATTCATGAATTATATTCATATTAATATAAACAGAACCAATATTGACCACACAGCTTAACCTCATTGAAACCCAGCCTCATTCATCAATTATATTCATATTAATATAAACAGAACCAACATTGATCACAAAGCTGAACCTCAGTGAAACCCAGCCTCATTCATCAGTTATATTCATATTAATATAAACAGAACCAACATTGATCACAAAGCTGAACCTCAGTGAAACCCAGCCTCATTCATCAATTATATTCATATTAATATAAACAGAACCAACGTTGACCGAACAGCTGAACCTCAGTGAAACCCAGCCTCATTCATCAATTATATTCATATTAATATAAACAGAACCAACATTGATCACAAAGCTGAACCTCAGTGAAACCCAGCCTCATTCATCAATTATATTCATATTAATATAAACAGAACCAACATTGAACACAAAGCTGAACATCAGTGAAACTTAGCCTCATTCATCAATTATATTCATATTAATATAAACAGAACCAACATTGATCACAAAGCTGAACCTCAGTGAAACCCAGCCTCATTCATCAATTATATTCATATTAATATAAACAGAACCAACATTGACCACACAGCTGAACCTCAGTGAAACCCAGCCTCATTACTCAATTATATTTATATTAATATAAACAGAACCAACATTTATCACAAAGCTGAACCTCAGTGAAGCCAAGCCTCATTCATCAGTTATATTCATATTAATATAAACAGAACCAACATTGATCAATGAGTTTAACCTCATTTAAACCCAGCCTCATTCATCAATTATATTCATATTAATATAAACAGAACCAACATTGACCACACAGCTGAACCTCAGTGAAACCCAGCCTAATTCATCAATTATATTCATATTAATATAAACAGAACCAACATTGATCATTGAGTTTAACCTCAGTGAAACGCAGCTTCATTCCTCAATTATATTCATATTAATATAAACAGAACCAACATTGATCAATGAGTTTAACCTCATTAAAACCCAGCCTCATTCATCAATTATATTCATATTAATATAAACAGAACCAACATTGAAAACAAAGCTGAACATCAGTGAAACTCAGCCTCATTCATCAATTATATTCATATTAATATAAAAAGAACCGACATTGATCACAAAGCTGAACCTCAGTGAAACCCAGCCTCATTCATCAATTATATTCATATTAATATAAACAGAACCAACATTGATCAATGAGTTTAACCTCAGTGAAACGCAGCCTAATTCCTCAATTATATTCATATTAATATATACAGAACCAACATTGATCAATGAGTTTAACCTCAGTGAAACCCAACCTCATTCCTCAATTATATTCATATCAATATAAACAGAACCAACATTGATCACAAAGCTGAACCTCAGTGAAACCCAGCCTCATTCATCAGTTATATTCATATTAATATAAACAGAACCAACATTGATCACAAAGCTGAACCTCAGTGAAACCCAGCCTCATTCATCAATTATATTCATATTAATATAAACAGAACCAACGTTGACCGAACAGCTGAACCTCAGTGAAACCCAGCCTCATTCATCAATTATATTCATATTAATATAAACAGAACCAACATTGATCACAAAGCTGAACCTCAGTGAAACCCAGCCTCATTCATCAGTTATATTCATATTAATATAAACAGAACCAACATTGATCAATGAGTTTAACCTCATTTAAACCCAGCCTCATTCATCAATTATATTCATATTAATATAAACAGAACCAACATTGACCACACAGCTGAACCTCAGTGAAACCCAGCCTAATTCATCAATTATATTCATATTAATATAAACAGAACCAACATTGATCATTGAGTTTAACCTCAGTGAAACGCAGCTTCATTCCTCAATTATATTCATATTAATATAAACAGAACCAACATTGATCAATGAGTTTAACCTCATTAAAACCCAGCCTCATTCATCAATTATATTCATATTAATATAAACAGAACCAACATTGAAAACAAAGCTGAACATCAGTGAAACTCAGCCTCATTCATCAATTATATTCATATTAATATAAAAAGAACCGACATTGATCACAAAGCTGAACCTCAGTGAAACCCAGCCTCATTCATCAATTATATTCATATTAATATAAACAGAACCAACATTGATCAATGAGTTTAACCTCAGTGAAACGCAGCCTAATTCCTCAATTATATTCATATTAATATATACAGAACCAACATTGATCAATGAGTTTAACCTCAGTGAAACCCAACCTCATTCCTCAATTATATTCATATCAATATAAACAGAACCAACATTGATCACAAAGCTGAACCTCAGTGAAACCCAGCTTCATTCATCAGTTATATTCATATTAATATAAACAGAACCAACATTGATCACAAAGCTGAACCTCAGTGAAACCCAGCCTCATTCATCAATTATATTCATATTAATATAAACAGAACCAACGTTGACCGAACAGCTGAACCTCAGTGAAACCCAGCCTCATTCATCAATTATATTCATATTAATATAAACAGAACCAACATTGATCACAAAGCTGAACCTCAGTGAAACCCAGCCTCATTCATCAATTATATTCATATTAATATAAACAGAACCAACATTGAACACAAAGCTGAACATCAGTGAAACTCAGCCTCATTCATCAATTATATTCATATTAATATAAACAGAACCAACATTGATCACAAAGCTGAACCTCAGTGAAACCCAGCCTCATTCATCAATTATATTCATATTAATATAAACAGAACCAACATTGACCACACAGCTGAACCTCAGTGAAACCCAGCCTCATTACTCAATTATATTTATATTAATATAAACAGAACCAAAATTTATCACAAAGCTGAACCTCAGTGAAGCCAAGCCCCATTCATCAGTTATATTCATATTAATATAAACAGAACCAACATTGATCAATGAGTTTAACCTCATTTAAACCCAGCCTCATTCATCAATTATATTCATATTAATATAAACAGAACCAACATTGACCACACAGCTGAACCTCAGTGAAACCCAGCCTAATTCATCAATTATATTCATATTAATATAAACAGAACCAACATTGATCATTGAGTTTAACCTCAGTGAAACGCAGCTTCATTCCTCAATTATATTCATATTAATATAAACAGAACCAACATTGATCAATGAGTTTAACCTCATTAAAACCCAGCCTCATTCATCAATTATATTCATATTAATATAAACAGAACCAACATTGATCACAAAGCTGAACCTCAGTGAAACCCAGCCTCATTCATCAATTATATTCATATTAATATAAACAGAACCAACATTGAACACAAAGCTGAACATCAGTGAAACTCAGCCTCATTCATCAATTATATTCATATTAATATAAAAAGAACCAACATTGATCACAAAGCTGAACCTCAGTGAAACCCAGCCTCATTCATCAATTATATTCATATTAATATAAACAGAACCAACATTGATCAATGAGTTTAACCTCAGTGAAACGCAGCCTAATTCCTCAATTATATTCATATTAATATATACAGAACCAACATTGATCAATGAGTTTAACCTCAGTGAAACCCAACCTCATTCCTCAATTATATTCATATCAATATAAACAGAACCAACATTGATCACAAAGCTGAACCTCAGTGAAACCCAGCCTCATTCATCAGTTATATTCATATTAATATAAACAGAACCAACATTGATCACAAAGCTGAACCTCAGTGAAACCCAGCCTCATTCATCAATTATATTCATATTAATATAAACAGAACCAACGTTGACCGAACAGCTGAACCTCAGTGAAACCCAGCCTCATTCATCAATTATATTCATATTAATATAAACAGAACCAACATTGACCACAAAGCTGAATCTCAGTGAAACCCAGCCTCATTCATCAATTATATTCATATTAATATAAACAGAACCAACATTGATCACAAAGCTGAACCTCAGTGAAACCCAGCCTCATTCATCAATTATATTCATATTAATATAAACAGAACCAACATTGACCACACAGCTGAACCTCAGTGAAACCCAGCCTCATTACTCAATTATATTTATATTAATATAAACAGAACCAACATTTATCACAAAGCTGAACCTCAGTGAAGCCAAGCCTCATTCATCAGTTATATTCATATTAATATAAACAGAACCAACATTGATCAATGAGTTTAACCTCATTTAAACCCAGCCTCATTCATCAATTATATTCATATTAATATAAACAGAACCAACATTGACCACACAGCTGAACCTCAGTGAAACCCAGCCTAATTCATCAATTATATTCATATTAATATAAACAGAACCAACATTGATCATTGAGTTTAACCTCAGTGAAACGCAGCTTCATTCCTCAATTATATTCATATTAATATAAACAGAACCAACATTGATCAATGAGTTTAACCTCATTAAAACCCAGCCTCATTCATCAATTATATTCATATTAATATAAACAGAACCAACATTGATCACAAAGCTGAACCTCAGTGAAACCCAGCCTCATTCATCAATTATATTCATATTAATATAAACAGAACCAACATTGAACACAAAGCTGAACATCAGTGAAACTCAGCCTCATTCATCAATTATATTCATATTAATATAAAAAGAACCGACATTGATCACAAAGCTGAACCTCAGTGAAACCCAGCCTCATTCATCAATTATATTCATATTAATATAAACAGAACCAACATTGATCAATGAGTTTAACCTCAGTGAAACGCAGCCTAATTCCTCAATTATATTCATATTAATATATACAGAACCAACATTGATCAATGAGTTTAACCTCAGTGAAACCCAACCTCATTCCTCAATTATATTCATATCAATATAAACAGAACCAACATTGATCACAAAGCTGAACCTCAGTGAAACCCAGCCTCATTCATCAGTTATATTCATATTAATATAAACAGAACCAACATTGATCACAAAGCTGAACCTCAGTGAAACCCAGCCTCATTCATCAATTATATTCATATTAATATAAACAGAACCAACGTTGACCGAACAGCTGAACCTCAGTGAAACCCAGCCTCATTCATCAATTATATTCATATTAATATAAACAGAACCAACATTGATCACAAAGCTGAACCTCAGTGAAACCCAGCCTCATTCATCAATTATATTCATATTAATATAAACAGAACCAACATTGAACACAAAGCTGAACATCAGTGAAACTCAGCCTCATTCATCAATTATATTCATATTAATATAAACAGAACCAACATTGATCACAAAGCTGAACCTCAGTGAAACCCAGCCTCATTCATCAATTATATTCATATTAATATAAACAGAACCAACATTGACCACACAGCTGAACCTCAGTGAAACCCAGCCTCATTACTCAATTATATTTATATTAATATAAACAGAACCAACATTTATCACAAAGCTGAACCTCAGTGAAGCCAAGCCCCATTCATCAGTTATATTCATATTAATATAAACAGAACCAACATTGATCAATGAGTTTAACCTCATTTAAACCCAGCCTCATTCATCAATTATATTCATATTAATATAAACAGAACCAACATTGACCACACAGCTGAACCTCAGTGAAACCCAGCCTAATTCATCAATTATATTCATATTAATATAAACAGAACCAACATTGATCATTGAGTTTAACCTCAGTGAAACGCAGCTTCATTCCTCAATTATATTCATATTAATATAAACAGAACCAACATTGATCAATGAGTTTAACCTCATTAAAACCCAGCCTCATTCATCAATTATATTCATATTAATATAAACAGAACCAACATTGATCACAAAGCTGAACCTCAGTGAAACCCAGCCTCATTCATCAATTATATTCATATTAATATAAACAGAACCAACATTGAACACAAAGCTGAACATCAGTGAAACTCAGCCTCATTCATCAATTATATTCATATTAATATAAAAAGAACCAACATTGATCACAAAGCTGAACCTCAGTGAAACCCAGCCTCATTCATCAATTATATTCATATTAATATAAACAGAACCAACATTGATCAATGAGTTTAACCTCAGTGAAACGCAGCCTAATTCCTCAATTATATTCATATTAATATATACAGAACCAACATTGATCAATGAGTTTAACCTCAGTGAAACCCAACCTCATTCCTCAATTATATTCATATCAATATAAACAGAACCAACATTGATCACAAAGCTGAACCTCAGTGAAACCCAGCCTCATTCATCAGTTATATTCATATTAATATAAACAGAACCAACATTGATCACAAAGCTGAACCTCAGTGAAACCCAGCCTCATTCATCAATTATATTCATATTAATATAAACAGAACCAACGTTGACCGAACAGCTGAACCTCAGTGAAACCCAGCCTCATTCATCAATTATATTCATATTAATATAAACAGAACCAACATTGACCACAAAGCTGAATCTCAGTGAAACCCAGCCTCATTCATCAATTATATTCATATTAATATAAACAGAACCAACATTGATCACAAAGCTGAACCTCAGTGAAACCCAGCCTGATTCCTCAATTATATTCATATTAATTAAAACAGAACCAACATTGACCACACAGCTGAACCTCAGTGAAACCCAGCCTCATTCCTCAATTATATTTATATTAATATAAACAGAACCAACATTTATCACAAAGCTGAACCTCAGTGAAGCCAAGCCTCATTCATCAGTTATATTCATATTAATATAAACAGAACCAACATTGACCACACAGCTGAACCTCAGTGAAACCCAGCCTAATTCATCAATTATATTCATATTAATATAAACAGAACCAACATTGATCATTGAGTTTAACCTCAGTGAAACGCAGCTTCATTCATCAATTATATTCATATTAATATAAACAGAACCAACATTGATCACAAAGCTGAACCTCAGTGAAACCCAGCCTCATTCATCAATTATATTCATATTAATATAAACAGAACCAACATTGAACACAAAGCTGAACATCAGTGAAACTCAGCCTCATTCATCAATTGTATTCATATTAATATAAACAGAACCAACATTGAACACAAAGCTGAACACCAGTGAAACCCAGCCTCATTCATCAATTATATTCATATAAATATAAACAGAACCAACTTTGACCACAAAGCTGAATCTCAGTGAAACCCTGCCTTATTCATCAATTATATTCATATTAATATAAACAGAACCAACATTGAACACAAAGCTGAACCTCAGTGAAACCCAGCCTCATTCATCAATTATATTCATATTAATATAAAAAGAACCAACATTGATCAATGAGTTTAACTTCTTTGAAACACAGCCTCATTCATCAATTATATCCATATAAATATAAACAGAACCAACATAGATCAAAAAGCTGAACCTCAGTGAAACCCAGCCTCATTCATGAATTATATTTATATTAATATAAACAGAACCAACATTGATCAATGAGTTTAACCTCAGTGAAACGCAGCCTCATTCCTCAATTATATTCATATTAATATAAACAGAACCAACATTGATCAATGAGTTTAACCTCATTGAAACCCAGCCTCATTCATCAATTATATTCATATTAATATAAACAGAACCAACATTGATCAAAAAGCTGAACCTCAGTGAAACCCAGCCTCATTCATCAATTATATTCATATTAATATAAACAGAACCAACATTGAACACAAAGCTGAACATCAGTGAAACTCAGCCTCATTCATCAATTATATTCGTATTAATATAAAAAGAACCAACATTGATCACAAAGCTGAACATCAGTGAAACTCAGCCTCATTCATCAATTATATTCATATTAATATAAACAGAACCAACATTGAACACAAAGCTGAACACCAGTGAAACCCAGCCTCATTCATCAATTATATTCATATTAATATAAACAGAACCAACATTGAACACAAAGCTGAACATCAGTGAAACTCAGCCTCATTCATCAATTATATTCATATTAATATAAACAGAACCAACATTGATCACAAAGCTGAACCTCAGTGAAACCCAGCCTCATTCATCAATTATATTCATATTAATATAAACAGAACCAACATTGACCACACAGCTGAACCTCAGTGAAACCCAGCCTCATTACTCAATTATATTTATATTAATATAAACAGAACCAACATTTATCACAAAGCTGAACCTCAGTGAAGCCAAGCCCCATTCATCAGTTATATTCATATTAATATAAACAGAACCAACATTGATCAATGAGTTTAACCTCATTTAAACCCAGCCTCATTCATCAATTATATTCATATTAATATAAACAGAACCAACATTGACCACACAGCTGAACCTCAGTGAAACCCAGCCTAATTCATCAATTATATTCATATTAATATAAACAGAACCAACATTGATCATTGAGTTTAACCTCAGTGAAACGCAGCTTCATTCCTCAATTATATTCATATTAATATAAACAGAACCAACATTGATCAATGAGTTTAACCTCATTAAAACCCAGCCTCATTCATCAATTATATTCATATTAATATAAACAGAACCAACATTGATCACAAAGCTGAACCTCAGTGAAACCCAGCCTCATTCATCAATTATATTCATATTAATATAAACAGAACCAACATTGAACACAAAGCTGAACATCAGTGAAACTCAGCCTCATTCATCAATTATATTCATATTAATATAAAAAGAACCAACATTGATCACAAAGCTGAACCTCAGTGAAACCCAGCCTCATTCATCAATTATATTCATATTAATATAAACAGAACCAACATTGATCAATGAGTTTAACTTCTTTGAAACACAGCCTCATTCATCAATTATATCCATATAAATATAAACAGAACCAACATAGATCAAAAAGCTGAACCTCAGTGAAACCCAGCCTCATTCATGAATTATATTTATATTAATATAAACAGAACCAACATTGATCAATGAGTTTAACCTCAGTGAAACGCAGCCTCATTCCTCAATTATATTCATATTAATATAAACAGAACCAACATTGATCAATGAGTTTAACCTCAGTGAAACGCAGCCTCATTCATCAATTATATTCATATTAATATAAACAGAACCAACATTGATCAAAAAGCTGAACCTCAGTGAAACCCAGCCTCATTCATCAATTATATTCATATTAATATAAACAGAACCAACATTGAACACAAAGCTGAACATCAGTGAAACTCAGCCTCATTCATCAATTATATTCGTATTAATATAAAAAGAACCAACATTGATCACAAAGCTGAACATCAGTGAAACTCAGCCTCATTCATCAATTATATTCATATTAATATAAACAGAACCAACATTGAACACAAAGCTGAACACCAGTGAAACCCAGCCTCATTCATCAATTATATTCATATTAATATAAACAGAACCAACATTGAACACAAAGCTGAACATCAGTGAAACTCAGCCTCATTCATCAATTATATTCATATTAATATAAACAGAACCAACATTGATCACAAAGCTGAACCTCAGTGAAACCCAGCCTCATTCATCAATTATATTCATATTAATATAAACAGAACCAACATTGACCACACAGCTGAACCTCAGTGAAACCCAGCCTCATTACTCAATTATATTTATATTAATATAAACAGAACCAACATTTATCACAAAGCTGAACCTCAGTGAAGCCAAGCCCCATTCATCAGTTATATTCATATTAATATAAACAGAACCAACATTGATCAATGAGTTTAACCTCATTTAAACCCAGCCTCATTCATCAATTATATTCATATTAATATAAACAGAACCAACATTGACCACACAGCTGAACCTCAGTGAAACCCAGCCTAATTCATCAATTATATTCATATTAATATAAACAGAACCAACATTGATCATTGAGTTTAACCTCAGTGAAACGCAGCTTCATTCCTCAATTATATTCATATTAATATAAACAGAACCAACATTGATCAATGAGTTTAACCTCATTAAAACCCAGCCTCATTCATCAATTATATTCATATTAATATAAACAGAACCAACATTGATCACAAAGCTGAACCTCAGTGAAACCCAGCCTCATTCATCAATTATATTCATATTAATATAAACAGAACCAACATTGAACACAAAGCTGAACATCAGTGAAACTCAGCCTCATTCATCAATTATATTCATATTAATATAAAAAGAACCAACATTGATCACAAAGCTGAACCTCAGTGAAACCCAGCCTCATTCATCAATTATATTCATATTAATATAAACAGAACCAACATTGATCAATGAGTTTAACCTCAGTGAAACGCAGCCTAATTCCTCAATTATATTCATATTAATATATACAGAACCAACATTGATCAATGAGTTTAACCTCAGTGAAACCCAACCTCATTCCTCAATTATATTCATATCAATATAAACAGAACCAACATTGATCACAAAGCTGAACCTCAGTGAAACCCAGCCTCATTCATCAGTTATATTCATATTAATATAAACAGAACCAACATTGATCACAAAGCTGAACCTCAGTGAAACCCAGCCTCATTCATCAATTATATTCATATTAATATAAACAGAACCAACGTTGACCGAACAGCTGAACCTCAGTGAAACCCAGCCTCATTCATCAATTATATTCATATTAATATAAACAGAACCAACATTGACCACAAAGCTGAATCTCAGTGAAACCCAGCCTCATTCATCAATTATATTCATATTAATATAAACAGAACCAACATTGATCACAAAGCTGAACCTCAGTGAAACCCAGCCTGATTCCTCAATTATATTCATATTAATTAAAACAGAACCAACATTGACCACACAGCTGAACCTCAGTGAAACCCAGCCTCATTCCTCAATTATATTTATATTAATATAAACAGAACCAACATTTATCACAAAGCTGAACCTCAGTGAAGCCAAGCCTCATTCCTCAATTATATTCATATTAATATAAACAGAACCAACATTGATCATTGAGTTTAACCTCAGTGAAACGCAGCTTCATTCATCAATTATATTCATATTAATATAAACAGAACCAACATTGATCACAAAGCTGAACCTCAGTGAAACCCAGCCTCATTCATCAATTATATTCATATTAATATAAACAGAACCAACATTGAACACAAAGCTGAACATCAGTGAAACTCAGCCTCATTCATCAATTGTATTCATATTAATATAAACAGAACCAACATTGAACACAAAGCTGAACACCAGTGAAACCCAGCCTCATTCATCAATTATATTCATATAAATATAAACAGAACCAACTTTGACCACAAAGCTGAATCTCAGTGAAACCCTGCCTTATTCATCAATTATATTCATATTAATATAAACAGAACCAACATTGAACACAAAGCTGAACCTCAGTGAAACCCAGCCTCATTCATCAATTATATTCATATTAATATAAAAAGAACCAACATTGATCAATGAGTTTAACTTCTTTGAAACACAGCCTCATTCATCAATTATATCCATATAAATATAAACAGAACCAACATAGATCAAAAAGCTGAACCTCAGTGAAACCCAGCCTCATTCATGAATTATATTTATATTAATATAAACAGAACCAACATTGATCAATGAGTTTAACCTCAGTGAAACGCAGCCTCATTCCTCAATTATATTCATATTAATATAAACAGAACCAACATTGATCAATGAGTTTAACCTCATTGAAACCCAGCCTCATTCATCAATTATATTCATATTAATATAAACAGAACCAACATTGATCAAAAAGCTGAACCTCAGTGAAACCCAGCCTCATTCATCAATTATATTCATATTAATATAAACAGAACCAACATTGAACACAAAGCTGAACATCAGTGAAACTCAGCCTCATTCATCAATTATATTCGTATTAATATAAAAAGAACCAACATTGATCACAAAGCTGAACATCAGTGAAACTCAGCCTCATTCATCAATTATATTCATATTAATATAAACAGAACCAACATTGAACACAAAGCTGAACACCAGTGAAACCCAGCCTCATTCATCAATTATATTCATATTAATATAAACAGAACCAACATTGATCACAAAGCTGAACCTCAGTGAAACCCATTCTCATTCATCAATTATATTCATATTAATATAAACAGAACCAACATTGAACACAAAGCTGAACATCAGTGAAACTCAGCCTCATTCATCAATTATATTCATATTAATATAAACAGAACCAACATTGATCACAAAGCTGAACCTCAGTGAAACCCAGCCTCATTCATCAATTATATTGATATTAATATAAACAGAACCAACATTGACCACACAGCTGAACCTCAGTGAAACCCAGCCTCATTCCACAATTATATTTATATTAATATAAACAGAACCAACATTTATCACAAAGCTGAACCTCAGTGAAGCCAAGCCTCATTCATCAGTTATATTCATATTAATATAAACAGAACCAACATTGATCAATGAGTTTAACCTCATTTAAACCCAGCCTCATTCATCAATTATATTCATATTAATATAAACAGAACCAACATTGACCACACAGCTGAACCTCAGTGAAACCCAGCCTAATTCATCAATTATATTCATATTAATATAAACAGAACCAACATTGATCATTGAGTTTAACCTCAGTGAAACGCAGCTTCATTCTTCAATTATATTCATATTAATATAAACAGAACCAACATTGATCAATGAGTTTAACCTCATTAAAACCCAGCCTCATTCATCAATTATATTCATATTAATATAAACAGAACCAACATTGATCACAAAGCTGAACCTCAGTGAAACCCAGCCTCATTCATCAATTATATTCATATTAATATAAACAGAACCAACATTGAACACAAAGCTGAACATCAGTGAAACTCAGCCTCATTCATCAATTATATTCATATTAATATAAAAAGAACCAACATTGATCACAAAGCTGAACCTCAGTGAAACCCAGCCTCATTCATCAATTATATTCATATTAATATAAACAGAACCAACATTGATCAATGAGTTTAACCTCAGTGAAACGCAGCCTAATTCCTCAATTATATTCATATTAATATATACAGAACCAACATTGATCAATGAGTTTAACCTCAGTGAAACCCAACCTCATTCCTCAATTATATTCATATCAATATAAACAGAACCAACATTGATCACAAAGCTGAACGTCAGTGAAACCCAGCCTCATTCATCAGTTATATTCATATTAATATAAACAGAACCAACATTGATCACAAAGCTGAACCTCAGTGAAACCCAGCCTGATTCCTCAATTATATTCATATTAATTAAAACAGAACCAACATTGACCACACAGCTGAACCTCAGTGAAACCCAGCCTCATTCCTCAATTATATTTATATTAATATAAACAGAACCAACATTTATCACAAAGCTGAACCTCAGTGAAGCCAAGCCTCATTCCTCAATTATATTCATATTAATATATACAGAACCAACATTGATCAATGAGTTTAACCTCAGTGAAACCCAACCTCATTCCTCAATTATATTCATATCAATATAAACAGAACCAACATTGATCACAAAGCTGAACCTCAGTGAAACCCAGCCTCATTCATCAGTTATATTCATATTAATATAAACAGAACCAACATTGATCACAAAGCTGAACCTCAGTGAAACCCAGCCTCATTCATCAATTATATTCATATTAATATAAACAGAACCAACGTTGACCGAACAGCTGAACCTCAGTGAAACCCAGCCTCATTCATCAATTATATTCATATTAATATAAACAGAACCAACATTGACCACAAAGCTGAATCTCAGTGAAACCCAGCCTCATTCATCAATTATATTCATATTAATATAAACAGAACCAACATTGATCACAAAGCTGAACCTCAGTGAAACCCAGCCTGATTCCTCAATTATATTCATATTAATTAAAACAGAACCAACATTGACCACACAGCTGAACCTCAGTGAAACCCATTCTCATTCCTCAATTATATTTATATTAATATAAACAGAACCAACATTTATCACAAAGCTGAACCTCAGTGAAGCCAAGCCTCATTCATCAGTTATATTCATATTAATATAAACAGAACCAACATTGATCAATGAGTTTAACCTCATTGAAACCCAGCCTCATTCATCAATTATATTCATATTAATATAAACAGAACCAACATTGACCACACAGCTGAACCTCAGTGAAACCCAGCCTAATTCATCAATTATATTCATATTAATATAAACAGAACCAACATTGATCATTGAGTTTAACCTCAGTGAAACGCAGCTTCATTCCTCAATTATATTCATATTAATATAAACAGAACCAACATTGATCAATGAGTTTAACCTCATTGAAACCCAGCCTCATTCATCAATTATATTCATATTAATATAAACAGAACCAACATTGATCACAAAGCTGAACCTCAGTGAAACCCAGCCTCATTCATCAATTATATTCATATTAATATAAACAGAACCAACATTGAACACAAAGCTGAACATCAGTGAAACTCAGCCTCATTCATCAATTGTATTCATATTAATATAAACAGAACCAACATTGATCACAAAGCTGAACCTCAGTGAAACCCAGCCTCATTCATCAATTATATTCATATTAATATAAACAGAACCAACATTGAACACAAAGCTGAACACCAGTGAAACCCAGCCTCATTCATCAATTATATTCATATAAATATAAACAGAACCAACTTTGACCACAAAGCTGAATCTCAGTGAAACCCTGCCTTATTCATCAATTATATTCATATTAATATAAACAGAACCAACATTGAACACAAAGCTGAACCTCAGTGAAACCCAGCCTCATTCATCAATTATATTCATATTAATATAAAAAGAACCAACATTGATCAATGAGTTTAACTTCTTTGAAACACAGCCTCATTCATCAATTATATCCATATAAATATAAACAGAACCAACATAGATCAAAAAGCTGAACCTCAGTGAAACCCAGCCTCATTCATGAATTATATTTATATTAATATAAACAGAACCAACATTGATCAATGAGTTTAACCTCAGTGAAACGCAGCCTCATTCCTCAATTATATTCATATTAATATAAACAGAACCAACATTGATCAATGAGTTTAGCCTCAGTGAAACCCAGCCTCATTCCTCAATTATATTCATATTAATATAAACAGAACCAACATTGATCACAAAGCTGAACCTCAGTGAAACCCAGCCCCATTCATCAGTTATATTCATATTAATATAAACAGAACCAACATTGAACACAAAGCTGAACACCAGTGAAACCCAGCCTCATTCATCAATTATATTCATATAAATATAAACAGAACCAACTTTGACCACAAAGCTGAATCTCAGTGAAACCCTGCCTTATTCATCAATTATATTCATATTAATATAAACAGAACCAACATTGAACACAAAGCTGAACCTCAGTGAAACCCAGCCTCATTCATCAATTATATTCATATTAATATAAAAAGAACCAACATTGATCAATGAGTTTAACTTCTTTGAAACACAGCCTCATTCATCAATTATATCCATATAAATATAAACAGAACCAACATAGATCAAAAAGCTGAACCTCAGTGAAACCCAGCCTCATTCATGAATTATATTTATATTAATATAAACAGAACCAACATTGATCAATGAGTTTAACCTCAGTGAAACGCAGCCTCATTCCTCAATTATATTCATATTAATATAAACAGAACCAACATTGATCAATGAGTTTAACCTCATTGAAACCCAGCCTCATTCATCAATTATATTCATATTAATATAAACAGAACCAACATTGATCAAAAAGCTGAACCTCAGTGAAACCCAGCCTCATTCATCAATTATATTCATATTAATATAAACAGAACCAACATTGAACACAAAGCTGAACATCAGTGAAACTCAGCCTCATTCATCAATTATATTCGTATTAATATAAAAAGAACCAACATTGATCACAAAGCTGAACATCAGTGAAACTCAGCCTCATTCATCAATTATATTCATATTAATATAAACAGAACCAACATTGAACACAAAGCTGAACACCAGTGAAACCCAGCCTCATTCATCAATTATATTCATATTAATATAAACAGAACCAACATTGATCACAAAGCTGAACCTCAGTGAAACCCAGCCTCATTCATCAGTTATATTCATATTAATATAAACAGAACCAACATTGATCACAAAGCTGAACCTCAGTGAAACCCAGCCTCATTCATCAATTATATTCATATTAATATAAACAGAACCAACGTTGACCGAACAGCTGAACCTCAGTGAAACCCAGCCTCATTCATCAATTATATTCATATTAATATAAACAGAACCAACATTGATCACAAAGCTGAACCTCAGTGAAACCCAGCCTCATTCATCAATTATATTCATATTAATATAAACAGAACCAACATTGAACACAAAGCTGAACATCAGTGAAACTCAGCCTCATTCATCAATTATATTCATATTAATATAAACAGAACCAACATTGATCACAAAGCTGAACCTCAGTGAAACCCAGCCTCATTCATCAATTATATTGATATTAATATAAACAGAACCAACATTGACCACACAGCTGAACCTCAGTGAAACCCAGCCTCATTCCACAATTATATTTATATTAATATAAACAGAACCAACATTTATCACAAAGCTGAACCTCAGTGAAGCCAAGCCTCATTCATCAGTTATATTCATATTAATATAAACAGAACCAACATTGATCAATGAGTTTAACCTCATTTAAACCCAGCCTCATTCATCAATTATATTCATATTAATATAAACAGAACCAACATTGACCACACAGCTGAACCTCAGTGAAACCCAGCCTAATTCATCAATTATATTCATATTAATATAAACAGAACCAACATTGATCATTGAGTTTAACCTCAGTGAAACGCAGCTTCATTCTTCAATTATATTCATATTAATATAAACAGAACCAACATTGATCAATGAGTTTAACCTCATTAAAACCCAGCCTCATTCATCAATTATATTCATATTAATATAAACAGAACCAACATTGATCACAAAGCTGAACCTCAGTGAAACCCAGCCTCATTCATCAATTATATTCATATTAATATAAACAGAACCAACATTGAACACAAAGCTGAACATCAGTGAAACTCAGCCTCATTCATCAATTATATTCATATTAATATAAAAAGAACCAACATTGATCACAAAGCTGAACCTCAGTGAAACCCAGCCTCATTCATCAATTATATTCATATTAATATAAACAGAACCAACATTGATCAATGAGTTTAACCTCAGTGAAACGCAGCCTAATTCCTCAATTATATTCATATTAATATATACAGAACCAACATTGATCAATGAGTTTAACCTCAGTGAAACCCAACCTCATTCCTCAATTATATTCATATCAATATAAACAGAACCAACATTGATCACAAAGCTGAACGTCAGTGAAACCCAGCCTCATTCATCAGTTATATTCATATTAATATAAACAGAACCAACATTGATCACAAAGCTGAACCTCAGTGAAACCCAGCCTGATTCCTCAATTATATTCATATTAATTAAAACAGAACCAACATTGACCACACAGCTGAACCTCAGTGAAACCCAGCCTCATTCCTCAATTATATTTATATTAATATAAACAGAACCAACATTTATCACAAAGCTGAACCTCAGTGAAGCCAAGCCTCATTCCTCAATTATATTCATATTAATATATACAGAACCAACATTGATCAATGAGTTTAACCTCAGTGAAACCCAACCTCATTCCTCAATTATATTCATATCAATATAAACAGAACCAACATTGATCACAAAGCTGAACCTCAGTGAAACCCAGCCTCATTCATCAGTTATATTCATATTAATATAAACAGAACCAACATTGATCACAAAGCTGAACCTCAGTGAAACCCAGCCTCATTCATCAATTATATTCATATTAATATAAACAGAACCAACGTTGACCGAACAGCTGAACCTCAGTGAAACCCAGCCTCATTCATCAATTATATTCATATTAATATAAACAGAACCAACATTGACCACAAAGCTGAATCTCAGTGAAACCCAGCCTCATTCATCAATTATATTCATATTAATATAAACAGAACCAACATTGATCACAAAGCTGAACCTCAGTGAAACCCAGCCTGATTCCTCAATTATATTCATATTAATTAAAACAGAACCAACATTGACCACACAGCTGAACCTCAGTGAAACCCATTCTCATTCCTCAATTATATTTATATTAATATAAACAGAACCAACATTTATCACAAAGCTGAACCTCAGTGAAGCCAAGCCTCATTCATCAGTTATATTCATATTAATATAAACAGAACCAACATTGATCAATGAGTTTAACCTCATTGAAACCCAGCCTCATTCATCAATTATATTCATATTAATATAAACAGAACCAACATTGACCACACAGCTGAACCTCAGTGAAACCCAGCCTAATTCATCAATTATATTCATATTAATATAAACAGAACCAACATTGATCATTGAGTTTAACCTCAGTGAAACGCAGCTTCATTCCTCAATTATATTCATATTAATATAAACAGAACCAACATTGATCAATGAGTTTAACCTCATTGAAACCCAGCCTCATTCATCAATTATATTCATATTAATATAAACAGAACCAACATTGATCACAAAGCTGAACCTCAGTGAAACCCAGCCTCATTCATCAATTATATTCATATTAATATAAACAGAACCAACATTGAACACAAAGCTGAACATCAGTGAAACTCAGCCTCATTCATCAATTGTATTCATATTAATATAAACAGAACCAACATTGATCACAAAGCTGAACCTCAGTGAAACCCAGCCTCATTCATCAATTATATTCATATTAATATAAACAGAACCAACATTGAACACAAAGCTGAACACCAGTGAAACCCAGCCTCATTCATCAATTATATTCATATAAATATAAACAGAACCAACTTTGACCACAAAGCTGAATCTCAGTGAAACCCTGCCTTATTCATCAATTATATTCATATTAATATAAACAGAACCAACATTGAACACAAAGCTGAACCTCAGTGAAACCCAGCCTCATTCATCAATTATATTCATATTAATATAAAAAGAACCAACATTGATCAATGAGTTTAACTTCTTTGAAACACAGCCTCATTCATCAATTATATCCATATAAATATAAACAGAACCAACATAGATCAAAAAGCTGAACCTCAGTGAAACCCAGCCTCATTCATGAATTATATTTATATTAATATAAACAGAACCAACATTGATCAATGAGTTTAACCTCAGTGAAACGCAGCCTCATTCCTCAATTATATTCATATTAATATAAACAGAACCAACATTGATCAATGAGTTTAGCCTCAGTGAAACCCAGCCTCATTCCTCAATTATATTCATATTAATATAAACAGAACCAACATTGATCACAAAGCTGAACCTCAGTGAAACCCAGCCCCATTCATCAGTTATATTCATATTAATATAAACAGAACCAACATTGATCAATGAGTTTAACCTCATTGAAACCCAGCCTCATTCATCAATTATATTCATATTAATATAAACAGAACCAACATTGACCACACAGCTTAACCTCATTGAAACCCAGCCTCATTCATCAATTATATTCATATTAATATAAACAGAACCAACATTGAACACAAAGCTGAACACCAGTGAAACCCAGCCTCATTCATCAATTATATTCATATTAATATAAACAGAACCAACATTGATCACAAAGCTGAACCTCAGTGAAACCCAGCCTCATTCATCAGTTATATTCATATTAATATAAACAGAACCAACATTGATCACAAAGCTGAACCTCAGTGAAACCCAGCCTCATTCATCAATTATATTCATATTAATATAAACAGAACCAACGTTGACCGAACAGCTGAACCTCAGTGAAACCCAGCCTCATTCATCAATTATATTCATATTAATATAAACAGAACCAACATTGATCACAAAGCTGAACCTCAGTGAAACCCAGCCTCATTCATCAATTATATTCATATTAATATAAACAGAACCAACATTGAACACAAAGCTGAACATCAGTGAAACTCAGCCTCATTCATCAATTATATTCATATTAATATAAACAGAACCAACATTGATCACAAAGCTGAACCTCAGTGAAACCCAGCCTCATTCATCAATTATATTCATATTAATATAAACAGAACCAACATTGACCACACAGCTGAACCTCAGTGAAACCCAGCCTCATTCCTCAATTATATTTATATTAATATAAACAGAACCAACATTTATCACAAAGCTGAACCTCAGTGAAGCCAAGCCTCATTCATCAGTTATATTCATATTAATATAAACAGAACCAACATTGATCAATGAGTTTAACCTCATTTAAACCCAGCCTCATTCATCAATTATATTCATATTAATATAAACAGAACCAACATTGACCACACAGCTGAACCTCAGTGAAACCCAGCCTAATTCATCAATTATATTCATATTAATATAAACAGAACCAACATTGATCATTGAGTTTAACCTCAGTGAAATGCAGCTTCATTCCTCAATTATATTCATATTAATATAAACAGAACCAACATTGATCAATGAGTTTAACCTCATTGAAACCCAGCCTCATTCATCAATTATATTCATATTAATATAAACAGAACCAACATTGATCACAAAGCTGAACCTCAGTGAAACCCAGCCTCATTCATCAATTATATTCATATTAATATAAACAGAACCAACATTGAACACAAAGCTGAACATCAGTGAAACTCAGCCTCATTCATCAATTATATTCGTATTAATATAAAAAGAACCAACATTGATCACAAAGCTGAACATCAGTGAAACTCAGCCTCATTCATCAATTATATTCATATTAATATAAACAGAACCAACATTGAACACAAAGCTGAACACCAGTGAAACCCAGCCTCATTCATCAATTATATTCATATTAATATAAACAGAACCAACATTGAACACAAAGCTGAACACCAGTGAAACCCAGCCTCATTCATCAATTATATTCATATAAATATAAACAGAACCAACTTTGACCACAAAGCTGAATCTCAGTGAAACCCTGCCTTATTCATCAATTATATTCATATTAATATAAACAGAACCAACATTGAACACAAAGCTGAACCTCAGTGATACCCAGCCTCATTCATCAATTACATTCATATTAATATAAAAAGAACCAACATAGATCAATGAGTTTAACTTCTTTGAAACACAGCCTCATTCATCAATTATATCCAAAAAAATTTAAACAGAACCAACATAGATCAAAAAGCTGAACCTGAGTGAAAACCCAGCCTCATTCATGAATTATATTTATATTAATATAAACAGAACCAACATTGATCAATGAGTTTAACCTCAGTGAAACGCAGCCTCATTCTTCAATTATATTCATATTAATATAAACAGAACCAACATTGATCAATGAGTTTAGCCTAAGTGAAACCCAGCCTCATTCCTCAATTATATTCATATTAATATAAACAGAACCAACATTGATCACAAAGCTGAACCTCAGTGAAACCCAGCCCCATTCATCAGTTATATTCATATTAATATAAACAGAACCAACATTGATCAATGAGTTTAACCTCATTGAAACCCAGCCTCATTCATCAATTATATTGATATTAATATAAACAGAACCAACATTGATCACAAAGCTGAACCTCAGTGAAACCCAGCCCCATTCATCAGTTATATTCATATTAATACAAACAGAACCAACATTGATCACAAAGCTGAACCTCAGTGAAACCCAGCCTCATTCATAATTATATTCATATTAATATAAACAGAACCAACGTTGACCGAACAGCTGAACCTCAGTGAAACCCAGCCTCATTCATCAATTATATTCATATTAATATAAACAGAACCAACATTGACCACAAAGCTGAATCTCAGTGAAACCCAGCCTTATTCATCAATTATATTCATATTAATATAAACAGAACCAACATTGATCACAAAGCTGAACCTCAGTGAAACCCAGCCTGATTCCTCAATTATATTCATATTAATTAAAACAGAACCAACATTGACCACACAGCTGAACCTCAGTGAAACCCAGCCTCATTCCTCAATTATATTTATATTAATATAAACAGAACCAACATTTATCACAAAGCTGAACCTCAGTGAAGCCAAGCCTCATTCATCAGTTATATTCATATTAATATAAACAGAACCAACATTGATCAATGAGTTTAACCTCATTTAAACCCAGCCTCATTCATCAATTATATTCATATTAATATAAACAGAACCAACATTGACCACACAGCTGAACCTCAGTGAAACCCAGCCTAATTCATCAATTATATTCATATTAATATAAACAGAACCAACATTGACCACACAGCTGAACCTCAGTGAAACGCAGCTTCATTCCTCAATTATATTCATATTAATATAAACAGAACCAACATTGATCAATGAGTTTAACCTCATTGAAACCCAGCCTCATTCATCAATTATATTCATATTAATATAAACAGAACCAACATTGATCACAAAGCTGAACCTCAGTGAAACCCAGCCTCATTCATCAATTATATTCATATTAATATAAACAGAACCAACATTGACCGAACAGCTGTACCTCAGTGAAACCCAGCCTCATTCATCAATTATATTCATATTAATATAAACAGAACCAACATTGACCACAAAGCTGAATCTCAGTGAAACCCAGCCTCATTCATCAATTATATTCATATTAATATAAACAGAACCAACATTGATCACAAAGCTGAACCTCAGTGAAACCCAGCCCCATTCATCAGTTATATTCATATTAATAGAAAAGGAACCAACATTGATCAATGAGTTTAACCTCATTGAAACCCAGCCTCATTCATCAATTATATCCATATAAATATAAACAGAACCAACATAGATCAAAAAGCTGAACCTCAGTGAAACCCAGCCTCATTCATGAATTATATTTATATTAATATAAACAGAACCAACATTGATCAATGAGTTTAACCTCAGTGAAACGCAGCCTCATTCCTCAATTATATTCATATTAATATAAACAGAACCAACATTGATCAATGAGTTTAGCCTCAGTGAAACCCAGCCTCATTCCTCAATTATATTCATATTAATATAAACAGAACCAACATTGATCACAAAGCTGAACCTCAGTGAAACCCAGCCCCATTCATCAGTTATATTCATATTAATATAAACAGAACCAACAATAATCAATGAGTTTAACCTCATTGAAACCCAGCCTCATTCATCAATTATATTCATATTAATATAAACAGAACCAACATTGACCACACAGCTTAACCTCATTGAAACCCAGCCTCATTCATCAATTATATTCATATTAATATAAACAGAACCAACATTGATCACAAAGCTGAACCTCAGTGAAACCCAGCCTCATTCATCAATTATATTCATATTAATATAAACAGAACCAACATTGATCACAAAGCTGAACCTCAGTGAAACCAAGCCTCATTCATCAGTTATATTCATATTAATATAAACAGAACCAACATTGATCACAAAGCTGAACCTCAGTGAAACCCAGCCTCATTCATCAATTATATTCATATTAATATAAACAGAACCAACGTTGACCGAACAGCTGAACCTCAGTGAAACCCAGCCTCATTCATCAATTATATTCATATTAATATAAACAGAACCAACATTGATCACAAAGCTGAACCTCAGTGAAACCCAGCCTCATTCATCAATTATATTCATATTAATATAAACAGAACCAACATTGAACACAAAGCTGAACATCAGTGAAACTCAGCCTCATTCATCAATTATATTCATATTAATATAAACAGAACCAACATTGATCACAAAGCTGAACCTCAGTGAAACCCAGCCTCATTCATCAATTATATTTATATTAATATAAACAGAACCAACATTTATCACAAAGCTGAACCTCAGTGAAGCCAAGCCTCATTCATCAGTTATATTCATATTAATATAAACAGAACCAACATTGATCAATGAGTTTAACCTCATTTAAACCCAGCCTCATTCATCAATTATATTCATATTAATATAAACAGAACCAACATTGACCACACAGCTGAACCTCAGTGAAACCCAGCCTAATTCATCAATTATATTCATATTAATATAAACAGAACCAACATTGATCACAAAGCTGAACCTCAGTGAAACCCAGCCTCATTCATCAATTATATTCATATTAATATAAACAGAACCAACATTGAACACAAAGCTGAACATCAGTGAAACTCAGCCTCATTCATCAATTATATTCGTATTAATATAAAAAGAACCAACATTGATCACAAAGCTGAACCTCAGTGAAACCCAGCCTCATTCATCAATTATATTCATATTAATATAAACAGAACCAACATTGATCAATGAGTTTAACCTCAGTGAAACCCAGCCTCATTCCTCAATTATATTCATATCAATATAAACAGAACCAACATTGATCACAAAGCTGAACCTCAGTGAAACCCAGCCTCATTCATCAGTTATATTCATATTAATATAAACAGAACCAACATTGACCGAACAGCTGAACCTCAGTTAAACCCAGCCTCATTCATCAATTATATTCATATTAATATAAACAGAACCAACATTGATCACAAAGCTGAACCTCAGTGAAACCAAGCCTCATTCATCAGTTATATTCATATTAATATAAACAGAACCGACATTGATCACAAAGCTGAACCTCAGTGAAACCCAGCCTCATTCATCAATTATATTCATATTAATATAAACAGAACCAACGTTGACCGAACAGCTGAACCTCAGTGAAACCCAGCCTCATTCATCAATTATATTCATATTAATATAAACAGAACCAACATTGATCACAAAGCTGAACCTCAGTGAAACCCAGCCTCATTCATCAATTATATTCATATTAATATAAACAGAACCAACATTGAACACAAAGCTGAACATCAGTGAAACTCAGCCTCATTCATCAATTATATTCATATTAATATAAACAGAACCAACATTGATCACAAAGCTGAACCTCAGTGAAACCCAGCCTCATTCATCAATTATATTTATATTAATATAAACAGAACCAACATTTATCACAAAGCTGAACCTCAGTGAAGCCAAGCCTCATTCATCAGTTATATTCATATTAATATAAACAGAACCAACATTGATCAATGAGTTTAACCTCATTTAAACCCAGCCTCATTCATCAATTATATTCATATTAATATAAACAGAACCAACATTGACCACACAGCTGAACCTCAGTGAAACCCAGCCTAATTCATCAATTATATTCATATTAATATAAACAGAACCAACATTGATCATTGAGTTTAACCTCAGTGAAACGCAGCTTCATTCCTCAATTATATTCATATTAATATAAACAGAACCAACATTGATCAATGAGTTTAACCTCATTGAAACCCAGCCTCATTCATCAATTATATTCATATTAATATAAACAGAACCAACATTGATCAATGAGTTTAACCTCAGTGAAACCCAGCCTCATTCCTCAATTATATTCATATCAATATAAACAGAACCAACATTGATCACAAAGCTGAACCTCAGTGAAACACAGCCTCATTCATCAGTTATATTCATATTAATATAAACAGAACCAACATTGATCACAAAGCTGAACCTCAGTGAAACCCAGCCTCATTCATCAATTATATTCATATTAATATAAACAGAACCAACATTGACCGAACAGCTGAACCTCAGTGAAACCCAGCCTCATTCATCAATTATATTCATATTAATATAAACAGAACCAACATTGACCACAAAGCTGAATCTCAGTGAAACCCAGCCTCATTCATCAATTATATTCATATTAATATGAACAGAACCAACATTGATCACAAAGCTGAGCCTCAGTGAAACCCAGCCTCATTCATCAATTATATTCATATTAACATAAACAGAACCAACACTGATCACAAAGCTGAACCTCAGTGAAACCCAGCCTCATTCATCAATTATATTCATATTAATATAAACAGAACCAACGTTGACCGAACAGCTGAACCTCAGTGAAACCCAGCCTCATTCATCAATTATATTCATATTAATATAAACAGAACCAACATTGATCACAAAGCTGAACCTCAGTGAAACCCAGCCTCATTCATCAATTATATTCATATTAATATAAAAAGAACCAACATTGAACACAAAGCTGAACATCAGTGAAACTCAGCCTCATTCATCAATTATATTCATATTAATATAAACAGAACCAACATTGAACACAAAGCTGAACACCAGTGAAACCCAGCCTCATTCATCAATTATAATCATATAAATATAAACAGAACCAACTTTGACCACAAAGCTGAATCTCAGTGAAACCCTGCCTTATTCATCAATTATATTCATATTAATATAAACAGAACCAACATTGAACACAAAGCTGAACCTCAGTGAAACCCAGCCTCATTCATCAATTACATTCATATTAATATAAAAAGAACCAACATTGATCAATGAGTTTAACTTCTTTGAAACACAGCCTCATTCATCAATTATATCCATATAAATATAAACAGAACCAACATAGATCAAAAAGCTGAACCTCAGTGAAACCCAGCCTCATTCATGAATTATATTTATATTAATATAAACAGAACCAACATTGATCAATGAGTTTAACCTCAGTGAAACGCAGCCTCATTCCTCAATTATATTCATATTAATATAAACAGAACCAACATTGATCAATGAGTTTAGCCTCAGTGAAACCCAGCCTCATTCCTCAATTATATTCATATTAATATAAACAGAACCAACATTGATCACAAAGCTGAACCTCAGTGAAACCCAGCCCCATTCATCAGTTATATTCATATTAATACAAACAGAACCAACATTGATCACAAAGCTGAACCTCAGTGAAACCCAGCCTCATTCATAATTATATTCATATTAATATAAACAGAACCAACGTTGACCGAACAGCTGAACCTCAGTGAAACCCAGCCTCATTCATCAATTATATTCATATTAATATAAACAGAACCAACATTGACCACAAAGCTGAATCTCAGTGAAACCCAGCCTTATTCATCAATTATATTCATATTAATATAAACAGAACCAACATTGATCACAAAGCTGAACCTCAGTGAAACCCAGCCTCATTCATCAGTTATATTCATATTAATATAAACAGAACCAACATTGATCACAAAGCTGAACCTCAGTGAAACCCAGCCTGATTCCTCAATTATATTCATATTAATTAAAACAGAACCAACATTGACCACACAGCTGAACCTCAGTGAAACCCAGCCTCATTCCTCAATTATATTTATATTAATATAAACAGAACCAACATTTATCACAAAGCTGAACCTCAGTGAAGCCAAGCCTCATTCATCAGTTATATTCATATTAATATAAACAGAACCAACATTGATCAATGAGTTTAACCTCATTTAAACCCAGCCTCATTCATCAATTATATTTATATTAATATAAACAGAACCAACATTGACCACACAGCTGAACCTCAGTGAAACCCAGCCTAATTCATCAATTATATTCATATTAATATAAACAGAACCAACATTGACCACACAGCTGAACCTCAGTGAAACGCAGCTTCATTACTCAATTATATTCATATTAATATAAACAGAACCAACATTGATCAATGAGTTTAACCTCATTGAAACCCAGCCTCATTCATCAATTATATTCATATTAATATAAACAGAACCAACATTGATCACAAAGCTGAACCTCAGTGAAACCCAGCCTCATTCATCAATTATATTCATATTAATATAAACAGAACCAACATTGACCGAACAGCTGTACCTCAGTGAAACCCAGCCTCATTCATCAATTATATTCATATTAATATAAACAGAACCAACATTGACCACAAAGCTGAATCTCAGTGAAACCCAGCCTCATTCATCAATTATATTGATATTAATATAAACAGAACCAACATTGATCACAAAGCTGAACCTCAGTGAAACCCAGCCCCATTCATCAGTTATATTCATATTAATAGAAAAGGAACCAACATTGATCAATGAGTTTAACCTCATTGAAACCCAGCCTCATTCATCAATTATATTCATATTAATATAAACAGAACCAACATTGACCACATAGCTTAACCTCATTGAAACCCAGCCTCATTCATCAATTATATTCATATTAATATAAACAGAACCAACATTGATCACAAAGCTGAACCTCAGTGAAACCCAGCCTCATTCATCAATTATATTCATATTAATATAAACAGAACCAACATTGATCACAAAGCTGAACCTCAGTGAAACCCAGCCTCATTCATCAATTATATTCATATTAATATAAACAGAACCAACGTTAACCGAACAGCTGAACCTCAGTGAAACCCAGCCTCATTCATCAATTATATTCATATTAATATAAACAGAACCAACATTGACCACAAAGCTGAATCTCAGTGAAACCCAGCCTCATTCATCAATTATATTCATATTAATATAAAAAGAACCAACATTGATCACAAAGCTGAACCTCAGTGAAACCCAGCCTGATTCCTCAATTATATTCATATTAATTAAAACAGAACCAACATTGACCACACAGCTGAACCTCAGTGAAACCCAGCCTAATTCATCAATTATATTCATATTAATATAAACAGAACCAACATTGATCATTGAGTTTAACCTCAGTGAAACGCAGCTTCATTCCTCAATTATATTCATATTAATATAAACAGAACCAACATTGATCAATGAGTTTAACCTCATTGAAACCCAGCCTCATTCATCAATTATATTCATATTAATATAAACAGAACCAACATTGATCACAAAGCTGAACCTCAGTGAAACCCAGCCTCATTCATCAATTATATTCATATTAATATAAACAGAACCAACATTGAACACAAAGCTGAACATCAGTGAAACTCAGCCTCATTCATCAATTGTATTCATATTAATATAAACAGAACCAACATTGATCACAAAGCTGAACCTCAGTAAAACCCAGCCTCATTCATCAATTATATTCATATTAATATAAACAGAACCAACATTGAAAACAAAGCTGAACACCAGTGAAACCCAGCCTCATTCATCAATCATATTCATATAAATATAAACAGAACCAACTTTGACCACAAAGCTGAATCTCAGTGAAACCCTGCCTTATTCATCAATTATATTCATATTAATATAAACAGAACCAACATTGAACACAAAGCTGAACCTCAGTGAAACCCAGCCTCATTCATCAATTATATTCATATTAATATAAAAAGAACCAACATTGATCAATGAGTTTAACTTCTTTGAAACACAGCCTCATTCATCAATTATATCCATATAAATATAAACAGAACCAACATAGATCAAAAAGCTGAACCTCAGTGAAACCCAGCCTCATTCATGAATTATATTTATATTAATATAAACAGAACCAACATTGATCAATGAGTTTAACCTCAGTGAAACGCAGCCTCATTCCTCAATTATATTCATATTAATATAAACAGAACCAACATTGATCAATGAGTTTAGCCTCAGTGAAACCCAGCCTCATTCCTCAATTATATTCATAGTAATATAAACAGAACCAACATTGATCACAAAGCTGAACCTCAGTGAAACCCAGCCCCATTCATCAGTTATATTCATATTAATATAAACAGAACCAACATTGATCAATGAGTTTAACCTCATTGAAACCCAGCCTCATTCATCAATTATATTCATATTAATATAAACAGAACCAACATTGACCACACAGCTTAACCTCATTGAAACCCAGCCTCATTCATCAATTATATTCATATTAATATAAACAGAACCAACATTGATCACAAAGCTGAACCTCAGTGAAACCCAGCCTCATTCATCAATTATATTCATATTAATATAAACAGAACCAACATTGATCACAAAGCTGAACCTCAGTGAAACCCAGCCTCATTCATCAGTTATATTCATATTAATATAAACAGAACCAACATTGATCACAAAGCTGAACCTCAGTGAAACCCAGCCTCATTCATCAGTTATATTCATATTAATATAAACAGAACCAACATTGATCACAAAGCTGAACCTCAGTGAAACCCAGCCTCATTCATCAGTTATATTCATATTAATATAAACAGAACCAACATTGATCACAAAGCTGAACCTCAGTGAAACCCAGCCTCATTCATCAATTATATTCATATTAATATAAACAGAACCAACATTGATCAATGAGTTTAGCCTCAGTGAAACCCAGCCTCATTCCTCAATTATATTCATATTAATATAAACAGAACCAACATTGATCACAAAGCTGAACCTCAGTGAAACCCAGCCCCATTCATCAGTTATATTCATATTAATATAAACAGAACCAACATTGATCAATGAGTTTAACCTCATTGAAACCCAGCCTCATTCATCAATTATATTCATATTAATATAAACAGAACCAATATTGACCACACAGCTTAACCTCATTGAAACCCAGCCTCATTCATCAATTATATTCATATTAATATAAACAGAACCAACATTGATCACAAAGCTGAACCTCAGTGAAACCCAGCCTCATTCATCAGTTATATTCATATTAATATAAACAGAACCAACATTGATCACAAAGCTGAACCTCAGTGAAACCCAGCCTCATTCATCAATTATATTCATATTAATATAAACAGAACCAACGTTGACCGAACAGCTGAACCTCAGTGAAACCCAGCCTCATTCATCAATTATATTCATATTAATATAAACAGAACCAACATTGATCACAAAGCTGAACCTCAGTGAAACCCAGCCTCATTCATCAATTATATTCATATTAATATAAACAGAACCAACATTGAACACAAAGCTGAACATCAGTGAAACTTAGCCTCATTCATCAATTATATTCATATTAATATAAACAGAACCAACATTGATCACAAAGCTGAACCTCAGTGAAACCCAGCCTCATTCATCAATTATATTCATATTAATATAAACAGAACCAACATTGACCACACAGCTGAACCTCAGTGAAACCCAGCCTCATTACTCAATTATATTTATATTAATATAAACAGAACCAACATTTATCACAAAGCTGAACCTCAGTGAAGCCAAGCCTCATTCATCAGTTATATTCATATTAATATAAACAGAACCAACATTGATCAATGAGTTTAACCTCATTTAAACCCAGCCTCATTCATCAATTATATTCACATTAATATAAACAGAACCAACATTGACCACACAGCTGAACCTCAGTGAAACCCAGCCTAATTCATCAATTATATTCATATTAATATAAACAGAACCAACATTGATCATTGAGTTTAACCTCAGTGAAACGCAGCTTCATTCCTCAATTATATTCATATTAATATAAACAGAACCAACATTGATCAATGAGTTTAACCTCATTAAAACCCAGCCTCATTCATCAACTATATTCATATTAATATAAACAGAACCAACATTGATCACAAAGCTGAACCTCAGTGAAACCCAGCCTCATTCATCAATTATATTCATATTAATATAAACAGAACCAACATTGAACACAAAGCTGAACATCAGTGAAACTCAGCCTCATTCATCAATTATATTCATATTAATATAAAAAGAACCAACATTGATCACAAAGCTGAACCTCAGTGAAACCCAGCCTCATTCATCAATTATATTCATATTAATATAAACAGAACCAACATTGATCAATGAGTTTAACCTCAGTGAAACGCAGCCTAATTCCTCAATTATATTCATATTAATATATACAGAACCAACATTGATCAATGAGTTTAACCTCAGTGAAACCCAACCTCATTCCTCAATTATATTCATATCAATATAAACAGAACCAACATTGATCACAAAGCTGAACCTCAGTGAAACCCAGCCTCATTCATCAGTTATATTCATATTAATATAAACAGAACCAACATTGATCACAAAGCTGAACCTCAGTGAAACCCAGCCTCATTCATCAATTATATTCATATTAATATAAACAGAACCAACGTTGACCGAACAGCTGAACCTCAGTGAAACCCAGCCTCATTCATCAATTATATTCATATTAATATAAACAGAACCAACATTGATCACAAAGCTGAACCTCAGTGAAACCCAGCCTCATTCATCAATTATATTCATATTAATATAAACAGAACCAACATTGAACACAAAGCTGAACATCAGTGAAACTCAGCCTCATTCATCAATTATATTCATATTAATATAAACAGAACCAACATTGATCACAAAGCTGAACCTCAGTGAAACCCAGCCTCATTCATCAATTATATTCATATTAATATAAACAGAACCAACATTGACCACACAGCTGAACCTCAGTGAAACCCAGCCTCATTACTCAATTATATTTATATTAATATAAACAGAACCAACATTTATCACAAAGCTGAACCTCAGTGAAGCCAAGCCCCATTCATCAGTTATATTCATATTAATATAAACAGAACCAACATTGATCAATGAGTTTAACCTCATTTAAACCCAGCCTCATTCATCAATTATATTCATATTAATATAAACAGAACCAACATTGACCACACAGCTGAACCTCAGTGAAACCCAGCCTAATTCATCAATTATATTCATATTAATATAAACAGAACCAACATTGATCATTGAGTTTAACCTCAGTGAAACGCAGCTTCATTCCTCAATTATATTCATATTAATATAAACAGAACCAACATTGATCAATGAGTTTAACCTCATTAAAACCCAGCCTCATTCATCAATTATATTCATATTAATATAAACAGAACCAACATTGATCACAAAGCTGAACCTCAGTGAAACCCAGCCTCATTCATCAATTATATTCATATTAATATAAACAGAACCAACATTGAACACAAAGCTGAACATCAGTGAAACTCAGCCTCATTCATCAATTATATTCATATTAATATAAAAAGAACCAACATTGATCACAAAGCTGAACCTCAGTGAAACCCAGCCTCATTCATCAATTATATTCATATTAATATAAACAGAACCAACATTGATCAATGAGTTTAACCTCAGTGAAACGCAGCCTAATTCCTCAATTATATTCATATTAATATATACAGAACCAACATTGATCAATGAGTTTAACCTCAGTGAAACCCAACCTCATTCCTCAATTATATTCATATCAATATAAACAGAACCAACATTGATCACAAAGCTGAACCTCAGTGAAACCCAGCCTCATTCATCAGTTATATTCATATTAATATAAACAGAACCAACATTGATCACAAAGCTGAACCTCAGTGAAACCCAGCCTCATTCATCAATTATATTCATATTAATATAAACAGAACCAACGTTGACCGAACAGCTGAACCTCAGTGAAACCCAGCCTCATTCATCAATTATATTCATATTAATATAAACAGAACCAACATTGACCACAAAGCTGAATCTCAGTGAAACCCAGCCTCATTCATCAATTATATTCATATTAATATAAACAGAACCAACATTGATCACAAAGCTGAACCTCAGTGAAACCCAGCCTGATTCCTCAATTATATTCATATTAATTAAAACAGAACCAACATTGACCACACAGCTGAACCTCAGTGAAACCCAGCCTCATTCCTCAATTATATTTATATTAATATAAACAGAACCAACATTTATCACAAAGCTGAACCTCAGTGAAGCCAAGCCTCATTCATCAGTTATATTCATATTAATATAAACAGAACCAACATTGACCACACAGCTGAACCTCAGTGAAACCCAGCCTAATTCATCAATTATATTCATATTAATATAAACAGAACCAACATTGATCATTGAGTTTAACCTCAGTGAAACGCAGCTTCATTCATCAATTATATTCATATTAATATAAACAGAACCAACATTGATCACAAAGCTGAACCTCAGTGAAACCCAGCCTCATTCATCAATTATATTCATATTAATATAAACAGAACCAACATTGAACACAAAGCTGAACATCAGTGAAACTCAGCCTCATTCATCAATTGTATTCATATTAATATAAACAGAACCAACATTGAACACAAAGCTGAACACCAGTGAAACCCAGCCTCATTCATCAATTATATTCATATAAATATAAACAGAACCAACTTTGACCACAAAGCTGAATCTCAGTGAAACCCTGCCTTATTCATCAATTATATTCATATTAATATAAACAGAACCAACATTGAACACAAAGCTGAACCTCAGTGAAACCCAGCCTCATTCATCAATTATATTCATATTAATATAAAAAGAACCAACATTGATCAATGAGTTTAACTTCTTTGAAACACAGCCTCATTCATCAATTATATCCATATAAATATAAACAGAACCAACATAGATCAAAAAGCTGAACCTCAGTGAAACCCAGCCTCATTCATGAATTATATTTATATTAATATAAACAGAACCAACATTGATCAATGAGTTTAACCTCAGTGAAACGCAGCCTCATTCCTCAATTATATTCATATTAATATAAACAGAACCAACATTGATCAATGAGTTTAACCTCATTGAAACCCAGCCTCATTCATCAATTATATTCATATTAATATAAACAGAACCAACATTGATCAAAAAGCTGAACCTCAGTGAAACCCAGCCTCATTCATCAATTATATTCATATTAATATAAACAGAACCAACATTGAACACAAAGCTGAACATCAGTGAAACTCAGCCTCATTCATCAATTATATTCGTATTAATATAAAAAGAACCAACATTGATCACAAAGCTGAACATCAGTGAAACTCAGCCTCATTCATCAATTATATTCATATTAATATAAACAGAACCAACATTGAACACAAAGCTGAACACCAGTGAAACCCAGCCTCATTCATCAATTATATTCATATTAATATAAACAGAACCAACATTGATCACAAAGCTGAACCTCAGTGAAACCCAGCCTCATTCATCAGTTATATTCATATTAATATAAACAGAACCAACATTGATCACAAAGCTGAACCTCAGTGAAACCCAGCCTCATTCATCAATTATATTCATATTAATATAAACAGAACCAACGTTGACCGAACAGCTGAACCTCAGTGAAACCCAGCCTCATTCATCAATTATATTCATATTAATATAAACAGAACCAACATTGATCACAAAGCTGAACCTCAGTGAAACCCAGCCTCATTCATCAATTATATTCATATTAATATAAACAGAACCAACATTGAACACAAAGCTGAACATCAGTGAAACTCAGCCTCATTCATCAATTATATTCATATTAATATAAACAGAACCAACATTGATCACAAAGCTGAACCTCAGTGAAACCCAGCCTCATTCATCAATTATATTGATATTAATATAAACAGAACCAACATTGACCACACAGCTGAACCTCAGTGAAACCCAGCCTCATTCCTCAATTATATTTATATTAATATAAACAGAACCAACATTTATCACAAAGCTGAACCTCAGTGAAGCCAAGCCTCATTCATCAGTTATATTCATATTAATATAAACAGAACCAACATTGATCAATGAGTTTAACCTCATTTAAACCCAGCCTCATTCATCAATTATATTCATATTAATATAAACAGAACCAACATTGACCACACAGCTGAACCTCAGTGAAACCCAGCCTAATTCATCAATTATATTCATATTAATATAAACAGAACCAACATTGATCATTGAGTTTAACCTCAGTGAAACGCAGCTTCATTCTTCAATTATATTCATATTAATATAAACAGAACCAACATTGATCAATGAGTTTAACCTCATTAAAACCCAGCCTCATTCATCAATTATATTCATATTAATATAAACAGAACCAACATTGATCACAAAGCTGAACCTCAGTGAAACCCAGCCTCATTCATCAATTATATTCATATTAATATAAACAGAACCAACATTGAACACAAAGCTGAACATCAGTGAAACTCAGCCTCATTCATCAATTATATTCATATTAATATAAACAGAACCAACATTGATCAATGAGTTTAACCTCAGTGAAACGCAGCCTAATTCCTCAATTATATTCATATTAATATATACAGAACCAACATTGATCAATGAGTTTAACCTCAGTGAAACCCAACCTCATTCCTCAATTATATTCATATCAATATAAACAGAACCAACATTGATCACAAAGCTGAACGTCAGTGAAACCCAGCCTCATTCATCAGTTATATTCATATTAATATAAACAGAACCAACATTGATCACAAAGCTGAACCTCAGTGAAACCCAGCCTGATTCCTCAATTATATTCATATTAATTAAAACAGAACCAACATTGACCACACAGCTGAACCTCAGTGAAACCCAGCCTCATTCCTCAATTATATTTATATTAATATAAACAGAACCAACATTTATCACAAAGCTGAACCTCAGTGAAGCCAAGCCTCATTCCTCAATTATATTCATATTAATATATACAGAACCAACATTGATCAATGAGTTTAACCTCAGTGAAACCCAACCTCATTCCTCAATTATATTCATATCAATATAAACAGAACCAACATTGATCACAAAGCTGAACCTCAGTGAAACCCAGCCTCATTCATCAGTTATATTCATATTAATATAAACAGAACCAACATTGATCACAAAGCTGAACCTCAGTGAAACCCAGCCTCATTCATCAATTATATTCATATTAATATAAACAGAACCAACGTTGACCGAACAGCTGAACCTCAGTGAAACCCAGCCTCATTCATCAATTATATTCATATTAATATAAACAGAACCAACATTGACCACAAAGCTGAATCTCAGTGAAACCCAGCCTCATTCATCAATTATATTCATATTAATATAAACAGAACCAACATTGATCACAAAGCTGAACCTCAGTGAAACCCAGCCTGATTCCTCAATTATATTCATATTAATTAAAACAGAACCAACATTGACCACACAGCTGAACCTCAGTGAAACCCAGCCTCATTCCTCAATTATATTTATATTAATATAAACAGAACCAACATTTATCACAAAGCTGAACCTCAGTGAAGCCAAGCCTCATTCATCAGTTATATTCATATTAATATAAACAGAACCAACATTGATCAATGAGTTTAACCTCATTGAAACCCAGCCTCATTCATCAATTATATTCATATTAATATAAACAGAACCAACATTGACCACACAGCTGAACCTCAGTGAAACCCAGCCTAATTCATCAATTATATTCATATTAATATAAACAGAACCAACATTGATCATTGAGTTTAACCTCAGTGAAACGCAGCTTCATTCCTCAATTATATTCATATTAATATAAACAGAACCAACATTGATCAATGAGTTTAACCTCATTGAAACCCAGCCTCATTCATCAATTATATTCATATTAATATAAACAGAACCAACATTGATCACAAAGCTGAACCTCAGTGAAACCCAGCCTCATTCATCAATTATATTCATATTAATATAAACAGAACCAACATTGAACACAAAGCTGAACATCAGTGAAACTCAGCCTCATTCATCAATTGTATTCATATTAATATAAACAGAACCAACATTGATCACAAAGCTGAACCTCAGTGAAACCCAGCCTCATTCATCAATTATATTCATATTAATATAAACAGAACCAACATTGAACACAAAGCTGAACACCAGTGAAACCCAGCCTCATTCATCAATTATATTCATATAAATATAAACAGAACCAACTTTGACCACAAAGCTGAATCTCAGTGAAACCCTGCCTTATTCATCAATTATATTCATATTAATATAAACAGAACCAACATTGAACACAAAGCTGAACCTCAGTGAAACCCAGCCTCATTCATCAATTATATTCATATTAATATAAAAAGAACCAACATTGATCAATGAGTTTAACTTCTTTGAAACACAGCCTCATTCATCAATTATATCCATATAAATATAAACAGAACCAACATAGATCAAAAAGCTGAACCTCAGTGAAACCCAGCCTCATTCATGAATTATATTTATATTAATATAAACAGAACCAACATTGATCAATGAGTTTAACCTCAGTGAAACGCAGCCTCATTCCTCAATTATATTCATATTAATATAAACAGAACCAACATTGATCAATGAGTTTAGCCTCAGTGAAACCCAGCCTCATTCCTCAATTATATTCATATTAATATAAACAGAACCAACATTGATCACAAAGCTGAACCTCAGTGAAACCCAGCCCCATTCATCAGTTATATTCATATTAATATAAACAGAACCAACATTGATCAATGAGTTTAACCTCATTGAAACCCAGCCTCATTCATCAATTATATTCATATTAATATAAACAGAACCAACATTGACCACACAGCTTAACCTCATTGAAACCCAGCCTCATTCATCAATTATATTCATATTAATATAAAAAGAACCAACATTGAACACAAAGCTGAACACCAGTGAAACCCAGCCTCATTCATCAATTATATTCATATTAATATAAACAGAACCAACATTGATCACAAAGCTGAACCTCAGTGAAACCCAGCCTCATTCATCAGTTATATTCATATTAATATAAACAGAACCAACATTGATCACAAAGCTGAACCTCAGTGAAACCCAGCCTCATTCATCAATTATATTCATATTAATATAAACAGAACCAACGTTGACCGAACAGCTGAACCTCAGTGAAACCCAGCCTCATTCATCAATTATATTCATATTAATATAAACAGAACCAACATTGATCACAAAGCTGAACCTCAGTGAAACCCAGCCTCATTCATCAATTATATTCATATTAATATAAACAGAACCAACATTGAACACAAAGCTGAACATCAGTGAAACTCAGCCTCATTCATCAATTATATTCATATTAATATAAACAGAACCAACATTGATCACAAAGCTGAACCTCAGTGAAACCCAGCCTCATTCATCAATTATATTCATATTAATATAAACAGAACCAACATTGACCACACAGCTGAACCTCAGTGAAACCCAGCCTCATTCCTCAATTATATTTATATTAATATAAACAGAACCAACATTTATCACAAAGCTGAACCTCAGTGAAGCCAAGCCTCATTCATCAGTTATATTCATATTAATATAAACAGAACCAACATTGATCAATGAGTTTAACCTCATTTAAACCCAGCCTCATTCATCAATTATATTCATATTAATATAAACAGAACCAACATTGACCACACAGCTGAACCTCAGTGAAACCCAGCCTCATTCATCTATTACATTCATATTAATATAAAAAGAACCAACATTGATCAATGAGTTTAACTTCTTTGAAACACAGCCTCATTCATCAATTATATCCATATAAATATAAACAGAACCAACATAGATCAAAAAGCTGAACCTCAGTGAAACCCAGCCTCATTCATGAATTATATTTATATTAATATAAACAGAACCAACATTGATCAATGAGTTTAACCTCAGTGAAACGCAGCCTCATTCCTCAATTATATTCATATTAATATAAACAGAACCAACATTGATCACAAAGCTGAACCTCAGTGAAACCCAGCCTCATTCATCAATTATATTCATATTAATATAAACAGAACCAACATTGAACACAAAGCTGAACATCAGTGAAACTCAGCCTCATTCATCAATTATATTCGTATTAATATAAAAAGAACCAACATTGATCACAAAGCTGAACATCAGTGAAACTCAGCCTCATTCATCAATTATATTCATATTAATATAAACAGAACCAACATTGAACACAAAGCTGAACACCAGTGAAACCCAGCCTCATTCATCAATTATATTCATATTAATATAAACAGAACCAACATTGAACACAAAGCTGAACACCAGTGAAACCCAGCCTCATTCATCAATTATATTCATATAAATATAAACAGAACCAACTTTGACCACAAAGCTGAATCTCAGTGAAACCCTGCCTTATTCATCAATTATATTCATATTAATATAAACAGAACCAACATTGAACACAAAGCTGAACCTCAGTGATACCCAGCCTCATTCATCAATTACATTCATATTAATATAAAAAGAACCAACATAGATCAATGAGTTTAACTTCTTTGAAACACAGCCTCATTCATCAATTATATCCAAAAAAATTTAAACAGAACCAACATAGATCAAAAAGCTGAACCTCAGTGAAACCCAGCCTCATTCATGAATTATATTTATATTAATATAAACAGAACCAACATTGATCAATGAGTTTAACCTCAGTGAAACGCAGCCTCATTCTTCAATTATATTCATATTAATATAAACAGAACCAACATTGATCAATGAGTTTAGCCTAAGTGAAACCCAGCCTCATTCCTCAATTATATTCATATTAATATAAACAGAACCAACATTGATCACAAAGCTGAACCTCAGTGAAACCCAGCCCCATTCATCAGTTATATTCATATTAATATAAACAGAACCAACATTGATCAATGAGTTTAACCTCATTGAAACCCAGCCTCATTCATCAATTATATTGATATTAATATAAACAGAACCAACATTGACCACACAGCTTAACCTCATTGAAACCCAGCCTCATTCATCAATTATATTCATATTAATATAAACAGAACCAACATTGATCACAAAGCTGAACCTCAGTGAAACCCAGCCTCATTCATCAGTTATATTCATATTAATATAAACAGAACCAACATTGATCACAAAGCTGAACCTCAGTGAAACCCAGCCTCATTCATCAGTTATATTCATATTAATATAAACAGAACCAACATTGATCACAAAGCTGAACCTCAGTGAAACCCAGCCTCATTCATCAATTATATTCATATTAATATAAACAGAACCAACATTGATCACAAAGCTGAACCTCAGTGAAACCCAGCCTCATTCATCAGTTATATTCATATTAATATAAACAGAACCAACATTGATCACAAAGCTGAACCTCAGTGAAACCCAGCCTCATTCATCAATTATATTCATATTAATATAAACAGAACCAACGTTGACCGAACAGCTGAACCTCAGTGAAACCCAGCCTCATTCATCAATTATATTCATATTAATATAAACAGAACCAACATTGATCACAAAGCTGAACCTCAGTGAAACCCAGCCTCATTCATCAATTATATTCATATTAATATAAACAGAACCAACATTGAACACAAAGCTGAACATCAGTGAAACTCAGCCTCATTTATCAATTATATTCATATTAATATAAACAGAACCAACATTGATCAATGAGTTTAACCTCATTTAAACCCAGCCTCATTCATCAATTATATTCATATTAATATAAACAGAACCAACATTGACCACACAGCTGAACCTCAGTGAAACCCAGCCTAATTCATCAATTATATTCATATTAATATAAACAGAACCAACATTGATCATTGAGTTTAACCTCAGTGAAACGCAGCTTCATTCCTCAATTATATTCATATTAATATAAACAGAACCAACATTGATCAATGAGTTTAACCCCATTGAAACCCAGCCTCATTCATCAATTATATTCATATTAATATAAACAGAACCAACATTGATCACAAAGCTGAACCTCAGTGAAACCCAGCCCCATTCATCAGTTATATTCATATTAATATAAACAGAACCAACATTGATCAATGAGTTTAACCTCATTGAAACCCAGCCTCATTCATCAATTATATTCATATTAATATAAACAGAACCAACATTGACCACACAGCTTAACCTCATTGAAACCCAGCCTCATTCATCAATTATATTCATATTAATATAAACAGAACCAACATTGAACACAAAGCTGAACACCAGTGAAACAAAGCCTCATTCATCAATTATATTCATATTAATATAAACAGAACCAACATTGATCACAAAGCTGAACCTCAGTGAAACCCAGCCTCATTCATCAGTTATATTCATATTAATATAAACAGAACCAACATTGATCACAAAGCTGAACCTCAGTGAAACCCAGCCTCATTCATCAATTATATTCATATTAATATAAACAGAACCAACGTTGACCGAACAGCTGAACCTCAGTGAAACCCAGCCTCATTCATCAATTATATTCATATTAATATAAACAGAACCAACATTGATCACAAAGCTGAACCTCAGTGAAACCCAGCCTCATTCATCAATTATATTCATATTAATATAAACAGAACCAACATTGAACACAAAGCTGAACATCAGTGAAACTCAGCCTCATTCATCAATTATATTCATATTAATATAAACAGAACCAACATTGATCACAAAGCTGAACCTCAGTGAAACCCAGCCTCATTCATCAATTATATTCATATTAATATAAACAGAACCAACATTGACCACACAGCTGAACCTCAGTGAAACCCAGCCTCATTCCTCAATTATATTTATATTAATATAAACAGAACCAACATTTATCACAAAGCTGAACCTCAGTGAAGCCAAGCCTCATTCATCAGTTATATTCATATTAATATAAACAGAACCAACATTGATCAATGAGTTTAACCTCATTTAAACCCAGCCTCATTCATCAATTATATTCATATTAATATAAACAGAACCAACATTGACCACACAGCTGAACCTCAGTGAAACCCAGCCTAATTCATCAATTATATTCATATTAATATAAACAGAACCAACATTGATCATTGAGTTTAACCTCAGTGAAATGCAGCTTCATTCCTCAATTATATTCATATTAATATAAATAGAACCAACATTGATCAATGAGTTTAACCTCATTGAAACCCAGCCTCATTCATCAATTATATTCATATTAATATAAACAGAACCAACATTGATCACAAAGCTGAACCTCAGTGAAACCCAGCCTCATTCATCAATTATATTCATATTAATATAAACAGAACCAACATTGAACACAAAGCTGAACATCAGTGAAACTCAGCCTCATTCATCAATTATATTCGTATTAATATAAAAAGAACCAACATTGATCACAAAGCTGAACATCAGTGAAACTCAGCCTCATTCATCAATTATATTCATATTAATATAAACAGAACCAACATTGAACACAAAGCTGAACACCAGTGAAACCCAGCCTCATTCATCAATTATATTCATATTAATATAAACAGAACCAACATTGAACACAAAGCTGAACACCAGTGAAACCCAGCCTCATTCATCAATTATATTCATATAAATATAAACAGAACCAACTTTGACCACAAAGCTGAATCTCAGTGAAACCCTGCCTTATTCATCAATTATATTCATATTAATATAAACAGAACCAACATTGAACACAAAGCTGAACCTCAGTGATACCCAGCCTCATTCATCAATTACATTCATATTAATATAAAAAGAACCAACATAGATCAATGAGTTTAACTTCTTTGAAACACAGCCTCATTCATCAATTATATCCAAAAAAATTTAAACAGAACCAACATAGATCAAAAAGCTGAACCTCAGTGAAACCCAGCCTCATTCATGAATTATATTTATATTAATATAAACAGAACCAACATTGATCAATGAGTTTAACCTCAGTGAAACGCAGCCTCATTCTTCAATTATATTCATATTAATATAAACAGAACCAACATTGATCAATGAGTTTAGCCTAAGTGAAACCCAGCCTCATTCCTCAATTATATTCATATTAATATAAACAGAACCAACATTGATCACAAAGCTGAACCTCAGTGAAACCCAGCCCCATTCATCAGTTATATTCATATTAATATAAACAGAACCAACATTGATCAATGAGTTTAACCTCATTGAAACCCAGCCTCATTCATCAATTATATTGATATTAATATAAACAGAACCAACATTGACCACACAGCTTAACCTCATTGAAACCCAGCCTCATTCATCAATTATATTCATATTAATATAAACAGAACCAACATTGATCACAAAGCTGAACCTCAGTGAAACCCAGCCTCATTCATCAGTTATATTCATATTAATATAAACAGAACCAACATTGATCACAAAGCTGAACCTCAGTGAAACCCAGCCTCATTCATCAGTTATATTCATATTAATATAAACAGAACCAACATTGATCACAAAGCTGAACCTCAGTGAAACCCAGCCTCATTCATCAATTATATTCATATTAATATAAACAGAACCAACATTGATCACAAAGCTGAACCTCAGTGAAACCCAGCCTCATTCATCAGTTATATTCATATTAATATAAACAGAACCAACATTGATCACAAAGCTGAACCTCAGTGAAACCCAGCCTCATTCATCAATTATATTCATATTAATATAAACAGAACCAACGTTGACCGAACAGCTGAACCTCAGTGAAACCCAGCCTCATTCATCAATTATATTCATATTAATATAAACAGAACCAACATTGATCACAAAGCTGAACCTCAGTGAAACCCAGCCTCATTCATCAGTTATATTCATATTAATATAAACAGAACCAACATTGATCACAAAGCTGAACCTCAGTGAAACCCAGCCTCATTCATCAGTTATATTCATATTAATATAAACAGAACCAACATTGATCACAAAGCTGAACCTCAGTGAAACCCAGCCTCATTCATCAATTATATTCATATTAATATAAACAGAACCAACATTGATCACAAAGCTGAACCTCAGTGAAACCCAGCCTCATTCATCAGTTATATTCATATTAATATAAACAGAACCAACATTGATCACAAAGCTGAACCTCAGTGAAACCCAGCCTCATTCATCAATTATATTCATATTAATATAAACAGAACCAACATTGATCACAAAGCTGAACCTCAGTGAAACCCAGCCTCATTCATCAATTATATTCATATTAATATAAACAGAACCAACATTGAACACAAAGCTGAACATCAGTGAAACTCAGCCTCATTCATCAATTATATTCATATTAATATAAACAGAACCAACATTGATCAATGAGTTTAACCTCATTTAAACCCAGCCTCATTCATCAATTATATTCATATTAATATAAACAGAACCAACATTGACCACACAGCTCAACCTCAGTGAAACCCAGCCTAATTCATCAATTATATTCATATTAATATAAACAGAACCAACATTGATCATTGAGTTTAACCTCAGTGAAACGCAGCTTCATTCCTCAATTATATTCATATTAATATAAACAGAACCAACATTGATCAATGAGTTTAACCCCATTGAAACCCAGCCTCATTCATCAATTATATTCATATTAATATAAACAGAACCAACATTGATCACAAAGCTGAACCTCAGTGAAACCCAGCCTCATTCATCAATTATATTCATATTAATATAAACAGAACCAACATTGAACACAAAGCTGAACATCAGTGAAACTCAGCCTCATTCATCAATTATATTCATATTAATATAAAAAGAACCAATATTGATCACAAAGCTGAACCTCAGTGAAACCCAGCCTCATTCATCAATTATATTCATATTAATATAAACAGAACCAACATTGATCAATGAGTTTAACCTCAGTGAAACGCAGCCTAATTCCTCAATTATATTCATATTAATATATACAGAACCAACATTGATCAATGAGTTTAACCTCAGTGAAACCCAACCTCATTCCTCAATTATATTCATATCAATATAAACAGAACCAACATTGATCACAAAGCTGAACCTCAGTGAAACCCAGCCTCATTCATCAGTTATATTCATATTAATATAAACAGAACCAACATTGATCACAAAGCTGAACCTCAGTGAAACCCTGCCTTATTCATCAATTATATTCATATAAATATAAACAGAACCAACTTTGACCACAAAGCTGAATCTCAGTGAAACCCTGCCTTATTCATCAATTATATTCATATTAATATAAACAGAACCAACATTGAACACAAAGCTGAACCTCAGTGAAACCCAGCCTCATTCATCAATTATATTCATATTAATGTAAAAAGAACCAACATTGATCAATGAGTTTAACTTCTTTGAAACACAGCCTCATTCATCAATTATATCCATATAAATGTAAACAGAACCAACATAGATCAAAAAGCTGAACATCAGTGAAACCCAGCCTCATTCATGAATTATATTTAAATTAATATAAACAGAACCAACATTGATCAATGAGTTTAACCTCAGTGAAACGCAGCCTCATTCCTCAATTATATTCATATTAATATAAACAGAACCAACATTGATCAATGAGTTTAGTCTCAGTGAAACCCAGCCTCATTCCTCAATTATATTCATATTAATATAAACAGAACCAACATTGATCACAAAGCTGAACCTCAGTGAAACCCAGCCCCATTCATCAGTTATATTCATATTAATATAAACAGAACCAACATTGATCAATGAGTTTAACCTCATTGAAACCCAGCCTCATTCATCAATTATATTCATATTAATATAAACAGAACCAACATTGACCACACAGCTTAACCTCATTGAAACCCAGCCTCATTCATCAATTATATTCATATTAATATAAACAGAACCAACATTGATCACAAAGCTGAACCTCAGTGAAACCCAGCCTCATTCATCAATTATATTCATATTAATATAAACAGAACCAACATTGATCACAAAGCTGAACCTCAGTGAAACCCAGCCTCATTCATCAGTTATATTCATATTAATATAAACAGAACCAACATTGATCACAAAGCTGAACCTCAGTGAAACCCAGCCTCATTCATCAATTATATTCATATTAATATAAACAGAACCAACGTTGACCGAACAACTGAACCTCAGTGAAACCCAGCCTCATTCATCAATTATATTCATATTAATATAAACAGAACCAACATTGATCACAAAGCTGAACCTCAGTGAAACCCAGCCTCATTCATCAATTATATTCATATTAATATAAACAGAACCAACATTGAACACAAAGCTGAACATCAGTGAAACTCAGCCTCATTCATCAATTATATTCATATTAATATAAACAGAACCAACATTGATCACAAAGCTGAACCTCAGTGAAACCCAGCCTCATTCATCAATTATATTCATATTAATATAAACAGAACCAACATTGACCACACAGCTGAACCTCAGTGAAACCCAGCCTCATTCCTCAATTATATTTATATTAATATAAACAGAACCAACATTGATCATTGAGTTTAACCTCAGTGAAACGCAGCTTCATTCCTCAATTATATTCATATTAATATAAACAGAACAAACATTGATCAATGAGTTTAACCTCATTGAAACCCAGCCTCATTCATCAATTATATTCATATTAATATAAACAGAACCAACATTGATCACAAAGCTGAACCTCAGTGAAACCCAGCCTCATTCATCAATTATATTCATATTAATATAAACAGAACCAACATTGAACACAAAGCTGAACATCAGTGAAACTCAGCCTCATTCATCAATTATATTCGTATTAATATAAAAAGAACCAACATTGATCACAAAGCTGAACCTCAGTGAAACCCAGCCTCATTCATCAATTATATTCATATTAATATAAACAGAACCAACATTGATCAATGAGTTTAACCTCAGTGAAACCCAGCCTCATTCCTCAATTATATTCATATCAATATAAACAGAACCAACATTGATCACAAAGCTGAACCTCAGTGAAACCCAGCCTCATTCATCAGTTATATTCATATTAATATAAACAGAACCAACATTGATCATTGAGTTTAACCTCAGTGAAACGCAGCTTCATTCCTCAATTATATTCATATTAATATAAACAGAACAAACATTGATCAATGAGTTTAACCTCATTGAAACCCAGCCTCATTCATCAATTATATTCATATTAATATAAACAGAACCAACATTGATCACAAAGCTGAACCTCAGTGAAACCCAGCCTCATTCATCAATTATATTCATATTAATATAAACAGAACCAACATTGAACACAAAGCTGAACATCAGTGAAACTCAGCCTCATTCATCAATTATATTCGTATTAATATAAAAAGAACCAACATTGATCACAAAGCTGAACCTCAGTGAAACCCAGCCTCATTCATCAATTATATTCATATTAATATAAACAGAACCAACATTGATCAATGAGTTTAACCTCAGTGAAACCCAGCCTCATTCCTCAATTATATTCATATCAATATAAACAGAACCAACATTGATCACAAAGCTGAACCTCAGTGAAACCCAGCCTCATTCATCAGTTATATTCATATTAATATAAACAGAACCAACATTGATCACAAAGCTGAACCTCAGTGAAACCCAGCCTCATTCATCAATTATATTCATATTAATATAAACAGAACCAACATTGACCGAACAGCTGAACCTCAGTTAAACCCAGCCTCATTCATCAATTATATTCATATTAATATAAACAGAACCAACATTGACCACAAAGCTGAATCTCAGTGAAACCCAGCCTCATTCATCAATTATATTCATATTAATATGAACAGAACCAACATTGATCACAAAGCTGAGCCTCAGTGAAACCCAGCCTCATTCATCAATTATATTCATATTAACATAAACAGAACCAACATTGATCACAAAGCTGAACCTCAGTGAAACCCAGCCTCATTCATCAATTATATTCATATTAATATAAACAGAACCAACGTTGACCGAACAGCTGAACCTCAGTGAAACCCAGCCTCATTCATCAATTATATTCATATTAATATGAACAGAACCAACATTGATCACAAAGCTGAACCTCAGTGAAACCCAGCCTCATTCATCAATTATATTCATATTAATATAAACAGAACCAACATTGAACACAAAGCTGAACATCAGTGAAACTCAGCCTCATTCATCAATTATATTCATATTAATATAAACAGAACCAACATTGAACACAAAGCTGAACACCAGTGAAACCCAGCCTCATTCATGAATTATATTCATATAAATATAAACAGAACCAACTTTGACCACAAAGCTGAATCTCAGTGAAACCCTGCCTTATTCATCAATTATATTCATATTAATATAAACAGAACCAACATTGAACACAAAGCTGAACCTCAGTGAAACCCAGCCTCATTCATCAGTTATATTCATATTAATATAAACAGAACCAACATTGATCAATGAGTTTAACCTCATTTAAACCCAGCCTCATTCATCAATTATATTCATATTAATATAAACAGAACCAACGTTGACCGAACAACTGAACCTCAGTGAAACCCAGCCTCATTCATCAATTATATTCATATTAATATAAACAGAACCAACATTGATCACAAAGCTGAACCTCAGTGAAACCCAGCCTCATTCCTCAATTATATTCATATCAATATAAACAGAACCAACATTGATCACAAAGCTGAACCTCAGTGAAACCCAGCCTAATTCATCAGTTATATTCATATTAATATATACAGAACCAACATTGATCACAAAGCTGAACCTCAGTGAAACCCAGCCTCATTCATCAATTATATTCATATTAATATAAACAGAACCAACATTGACCGAACAGCTGAACCTCAGTGAAACCCAGCCTCATTCATCAGTTATATTCATATTAATATAAACAGAACCAACATTGATCAATGAGTTTAACCTCATTTAAACCCAGCCTCATTCATCAATTATATTCATATTAATATAAACAGAACCAACATTGACCACACAGCTGAACCTCAGTGAAACCCAGCCTAATTCATCAATTATATTCATATTAATATAAACAGAACCAACATTGAACACAAAGCTGAACATCAGTGAAACTCAGCCTCATTCATCAATTATATTCGTATTAATATAAAAAGAACCAACATTGATCACAAAGCTGAACCTCAGTGAAACCCAGCCTCATTCATCAATTATATTCATATTAATATAAACAGAACCAACATTGATCAATGAGTTTAACCTCAGTGAAACCCAGCCTCATTCCTCAATTATATTCATATCAATATAAACAGAACCAACATTGATCACAAAGCTGAACCTCAGTGAAACCCAGCCTAATTCATCAGTTATATTCATATTAATATATACAGAACCAACATTGATCACAAAGCTGAACCTCAGTGAAACCCAGCCTCATTCATCAATTATATTCATATTAATATAAACAGAACCAACATTGACCGAACAGCTGAACCTCAGTGAAACCCAGCCTCATTCATCAATTATATTCATATTAATATAAACAGAACCAACATTGACCACAAAGCTGAATCTCAGTGAAACCCAGCCTCATTCATCAATTATATTCATATTAATATGAACAGAACCAACATTGATCACAAAGCTGAGCCTCAGTGAAACCCAGCCTCATTCATCAATTATATTCATATTAATATAAACAGAACCAACATTGAACACAAAGCTGAACCTCAGTGAAACCCAGCCTCATTCATCAATTACATTCATATTAATATAAAAAGAACCAACATTGATCAATGAGTTTAACTTCTTTGAAACACAGCCTCATTCATCAATTATATCCATATAAATATAAACAGAACCAACATAGATCAAAAAGCTGAACCTCAGTGAAACCCAGCCTCATTCATGAATTATATTTATATTAATATAAACAGAACCAACATTGATCAATGAGTTTAACCTCAGTGAAACGCAGCCTCATTCCTCAATTATATTCATATTAATATAAACAGAACCAACATTGATCAATGAGTTTATCCTCAGTGAAACCCAGCCTCATTCCTCAATTATATTCATATTAATATAAACAGAACCAATATTGATCACAAAGCTGAACCTCAGTGAAACCCAGCCCCATTCATCAGTTATATTCATATTAATATAAACAGAACCAACATTGATCAATGAGTTTAACCTCATTGAAACCCAGCCTCATTCATCAATTATATTCATATTAATATAAACAGAACCAACATTGACCACACAGCTTAACCTCATTGAAACCCAGCCTCATTCATCAATTATATTCATATTAATATAAACAGAACCAACATTGATCACAAAGCTGAACCTCAGTGAAACCCAGCCTCATTCATCAGTTATATTCATATTAATATAAACAGAACCAACATTGATCACAAAGCTGAACCTCAGTGAAACCCAGCCTCATTCATCAATTATATTCATATTAATATAAACAGAACCAACGTTGACCGAACAGCTGAACCTCAGTGAAACCCAGCCTCATTCATCAATTATATTCATATTAATATAAACAGAATCAACATTGATCACAAAGCTGAACCTCAGTGAAACCCAGCCTCATTCATCAGTTATATTCATATTAATATAAACAGAACCAACATTGATCACAAAGCTGAACCTCAGTGAAACCCAGCCTCATTCATCAATTATATTCATATTAATATAAACAGAACCAACATTGATCAATGAGTTTAGCCTCAGTGAAACCCAGCCTCATTCCTCAATTATATTCATATTAATATAAACAGAACCAACATTGATCACAAAGCTGAACCTCAGTGAAACCCAGCCCCATTCATCAGTTATATTCATATTAATATAAACAGAACCAACATTGATCAATGAGTTTAACCTCATTGAAACCCAGCCTCATTCATCAATTATATTCATATTAATATAAACAGAACCAACATTGACCACACAGCTTAACCTCATTGAAACCCAGCCTCATTCATCAATTATATTCATATTAATATAAACAGAACCAACATTGATCAATGAGTTTAACCTCATTGAAACCCAGCCTCATTCATCAATTATATTCATATTAATATAAACAGAACCAACATTGACCACACAGCTTAACCTCATTGAAACCCAGCCTCATTCATCAATTATATTCATATTAATATAAACAGAACCAACATTGATCACAAAGCTGAACACCAGTGAAACCCAGCCTCATTCATGAATTATATTCATATAAATATAAACAGAACCAACTTTGACCACAAAGCTGAATCTCAGTGAAACCCTGCCTTATTCATCAATTATATTCATATTAATATAAACAGAACCAACATTGAACACAAAGCTGAACCTCAGTGAAACCCAGCCTCATTCATCAGTTATATTCATATTAATATAAACAGAACCAACATTGATCAATGAGTTTAACCTCATTTAAACCCAGCCTCATTCATCAATTATATTCATATTAATATAAACAGAACCAACATTGACCACACAGCTGAACCTCAGTGAAACCCAGCCTAATTCATCAATTATATTCATATTAATATAAACAGAACCAACATTGAACACAAAGCTGAACATCAGTGAAACTCAGCCTCATTCATCAATTATATTCGTATTAATATAAAAAGAACCAACATTGATCACAAAGCTGAACCTCAGTGAAACCCAGCCTCATTCATCAATTATATTCATATTAATATAAACAGAACCAACATTGATCAATGAGTTTAACCTCAGTGAAACCCAGCCTCATTCCTCAATTATATTCATATCAATATAAACAGAACCAACATTGATCACAAAGCTGAACCTCAGTGAAACCCAGCCTAATTCATCAGTTATATTCATATTAATATATACAGAACCAACATTGATCACAAAGCTGAACCTCAGTGAAACCCAGCCTCATTCATCAATTATATTCATATTAATATAAACAGAACCAACATTGACCGAACAGCTGAACCTCAGTGAAACCCAGCCTCATTCATCAATTATATTCATATTAATATAAACAGAACCAACATTGACCACAAAGCTGAATCTCAGTGAAACCCAGCCTCATTCATCAATTATATTCATATTAATATGAACAGAACCAACATTGATCACAAAGCTGAGCCTCAGTGAAACCCAGCCTCATTCATCAATTATATTCATATTAACATAAACAGAACCAACATTGATCACAAAGCTGAACCTCAGTGAAACCCAGCCTCATTCATCAATTATATTCATATTAATATAAACAGAACCAACGTTGACCGAACAGCTGAACCTCAGTGAAACCCAGCCTCATTCATCAATTATATTCATATTAATATAAACAGAACCAACATTGATCACAAAGCTGAACCTCAGTGAAACCCAGCCTCATTCATCAATTATATTCATATTAATATAAACAGAACCAACATTGAACACAAAGCTGAACATCAGTGAAACTCAGCCTCATTCATGAATTATATTCATATTAATATAAACAGAACCAACATTGAACACAAAGCTGAACACCAGTGAAACCCAGCCTCATTCATCAATTATATTCATATAAATATAAACAGAACCAACTTTGACCACAAAGCTGAATCTCAGTGAAACCCTGCCTTATTCATCAATTATATTCATATTAATATAAACAGAACCAACATTGAACACAAAGCTGAACCTCAGTGAAACCCAGCCTCATTCATCAATTACATTCATATTAATATAAAAAGAACCAACATTGATCAATGAGTTTAACTTCTTTGAAACACAGCCTCATTCATCAATTATATCCATATAAATATAAACAGAACCAACATAGATCAAAAAGCTGAACCTCAGTGAAACCCAGCCTCATTCATGAATTATATTTATATTAATATAAACAGAACCAACATTGATCAATGAGTTTAACCTCAGTGAAACGCAGCCTCATTCCTCAATTATATTCATATTAATATAAACAGAACCAACATTGATCAATGAGTTTAGCCTCAGTGAAACCCAGCCTCATTCCTCAATTATATTCATATTAATATAAACAGAACCAATATTGATCACAAAGCTGAACCTCAGTGAAACCCAGCCCCATTCATCAGTTATATTCATATTAATATAAACAGAACCAACATTGATCAATGAGTTTAACCTCATTGAAACCCAGCCTCATTCATCAATTATATTCATATTAATATAAACAGAACCAACATTGACCACACAGCTTAACCTCATTGAAACCCAGCCTCATTCATCAATTATATTCATATTAATATAAACAGAACCAACATTGATCACAAAGCTGAACCTCAGTGAAACCCAGCCTCATTCATCAGTTATATTCATATTAATATAAACAGAACCAACATTGATCACAAAGCTGAACCTCAGTGAAACCCAGCCTCATTCATCAATTATATTCATATTAATATAAACAGAACCAACGTTGACCGAACAGCTGAACCTCAGTGAAACCCAGCCTCATTCATCAATTATATTCATATTAATATAAACAGAATCAACATTGATCACAAAGCTGAACCTCAGTGAAACCCAGCCTCATTCATCAGTTATATTCATATTAATATAAACAGAACCAACATTGATCACAAAGCTGAACCTCAGTGAAACCCAGCCTCATTCATCAATTATATTCATATTAATATAAACAGAACCAACATTGATCAATGAGTTTAGCCTCAGTGAAACCCAGCCTCATTCCTCAATTATATTCATATTAATATAAACAGAACCAACATTGATCACAAAGCTGAACCTCAGTGAAACCCAGCCCCATTCATCAGTTATATTCATATTAATATAAACAGAACCAACATTGATCAATGAGTTTAACCTCATTGAAACCCAGCCTCATTCATCAATTATATTCATATTAATATAAACAGAACCAACATTGACCACACAGCTTAACCTCATTGAAACCCAGCCTCATTCATCAATTATATTCATATTAATATAAACAGAACCAACATTGATCACAAAGCTGAACCTCAGTGAAACCCAGCCTCATTCATCAATTATATTCATATTAATATAAACAGAACCAACATTGAACACAAAGCTGAACATCAGTGAAACTCAGCCTCATTCATCAATTATATTCATATTAATATAAACAGAACCAACATTGATCACAAAGCTGAACCTCAGTGAAACCCAGCCTCATTCATCAATTATATTCATATTAATATAAACAGAACCAACATTGACCACACAGCTGAACCTCAGTGAAACCCAGCCTCATTCCTCAATTATATTTATATTAATATAAACAGAACCAACATTTATCACAAAGCTGAACCTCAGTGAAGCCAAGCCTCATTCATCAGTTATATTCATATTAATATAAACAGAACCAACATTGATCAACATTGATCAATGAGTTTAACGTCATTTAAACCCAGCCTCATTCATTATATTCATATTAATATAAACAGAACCAACATTGACCACACAGCTGAACCTCAGTGAAACCCAGCCTAATTCATCAATTATATTCATATTAATATAAACAGAACCAACATTGATCATTGAGTTTAACCTCAGTGAAACGCAGCTTCATTCCTCAATTATATTCATATTAATATAAACAGAACCAACATTGATCAATGAGTTTAACCTCATTGAAACCCAGCCTCATTCATCAATTATATTCATATTAATATAAACAGAGCCAACATTGATCACAAAGCTGAACCTCAGTGAAACCCAGCCTCATTCATCAATTATATTCATATTAATATAAACAGAACCAACATTGAACACAAAGCTGAACATCAGTGAAACTCAGCCTCATTCATCAATTATATTCATATTAATATAAAAAGAACCAACATTGATCACAAAGCTGAACCTCAGTGAAACCCAGCCTCATTCATCAATTATATTCATATTAATATAAACAGAACCAACATTGATCAATGAGTTTAACCTCAGTGAAACCCAGCCTCATTCATCAATTATATTCATATTAATATAAACAGAACCAACATTGATCAATGAGTTTAACCTCAGTGAAACCCAGCCTCATTCCTCAATTATATTCATATCAATATAAACAGAACCAACATCGATCACAAAGCTGAACCTCAGTGAAACCCAGCCTAATTCATCAGTTATATTCATATTAATATATACAGAACCAACATTGATCACAAAGCTGAACCTCAGTGAAACCCAGCCTCATTCATCAATTATATTCATATTAATATAAACAGAACCAACATTGACCGAACAGCTGAACCTCAGTGAAACCCAGCCTCATTCATCAATTATATTCATATTAATATAAACAGAACCAACATTGACCACAAAGCTGAATCTCAGTGAAACCCAGCCTCATTCATCAATTATATTCATATTAATATGAACAGAACCAACATTGATCACAAAGCTGAGCCTCAGTGAAACCCAGCCTCATTCATCAATTATATTCATATTAACATAAACAGAACCAACATTGATCACAAAGCTAAACCTCAGTGAAACCCAGCCTCATTCTTCAATTATATTCATATTAATATAAACAGAACCAACGTTGACCGAACAGCTGAACCTCAGTGAAACCCAGCCTCATTCATCAATTATATTCATATTAATATAAACAGAACCAACATTGATCACAAAGCTGAACCTCAGTGAAACCCAGCCTCATTCATCAATTATATTCATATTAATATAAACAGAACCAACATTGAACACAAAGCTGAACATCAGTGAAACTCAGCCTCATTCATGAATTATATTCATATTAATATAAACAGAACCAACATTGAACACAAAGCTGAACACCAGTGAAACCCAGCCTCATTCATCAATTATATTCATATAAATATAAACAGAACCAACTTTGACCACAAAGCTGAATCTCAGTGAAACCCTGCCTTATTCATCAATTATATTCATATTAATATAAACAGAACCAACATTGAACACAAAGCTGAACCTCAGTGAAACCCAGCCTCATTCATCAATTACATTCATATTAATATAAAAAGAACCAACATTGATCAATGAGTTTAACTTCTTTGAAACACAGCCTCATTCATCAATTATATCCATATAAATATAAACAGAACCAACATAGATCAAAAAGCTGAACCTCAGTGAAACCCAGCCTCATTCATGAATTATATTTATATTAATATAAACAGAACCAACATTGATCAATGAGTTTAACCTCAGTGAAACGCAGCCTCATTCCTCAATTATATTCATATTAATATAAACAGAACCAACATTGATCAATGAGTTTAGCCTCAGTGAAACCCAGCCTCATTCCTCAATTATATTCATATTAATATAAACAGAACCAATATTGATCACAAAGCTGAACCTCAGTGAAACCCAGCCCCATTCATCAGTTATATTCATATTAATATAAACAGAACCAACATTGATCAATGAGTTTAACCTCATTGAAACCCAGCCTCATTCATCAATTATATTCATATTAATATAAACAGAACCAACATTGACCACACAGCTTAACCTCATTGAAACCCAGCCTCATTCATCAATTATATTCATATTAATATAAACAGAACCAACATTGATCACAAAGCTGAACCTCAGTGAAACCCAGCCTCATTCATCAGTTATATTCATATTAATATAAACAGAACCAACATTGATCACAAAGCTGAACCTCAGTGAAACCCAGCCTCATTCATCAATTATATTCATATTAATATAAACAGAACCAACGTTGACCGAACAGCTGAACCTCAGTGAAACCCAGCCTCATTCATCAATTATATTCATATTAATATAAACAGAATCAACATTGATCACAAAGCTGAACCTCAGTGAAACCCAGCCTCATTCATCAGTTATATTCATATTAATATAAACAGAACCAACATTGATCACAAAGCTGAACCTCAGTGAAACCCAGCCTCATTCATCAATTATATTCATATTAATATAAACAGAACCAACATTGATCAATGAGTTTAGCCTCAGTGAAACCCAGCCTCATTCCTCAATTATATTCATATTAATATAAACAGAACCAACATTGATCACAAAGCTGAACCTCAGTGAAACCCAGCCCCATTCATCAGTTATATTCATATTAATATAAACAGAACCAACATTGATCAATGAGTTTAACCTCATTGAAACCCAGCCTCATTCATCAATTATATTCATATTAATATAAACAGAACCAACATTGACCACACAGCTTAACCTCATTGAAACCCAGCCTCATTCATCAATTATATTCATATTAATATAAACAGAACCAACATTGATCACAAAGCTGAACCTCAGTGAAACCCAGCCTCATTCATCAATTATATTCATATTAATATAAACAGAACCAACATTGAACACAAAGCTGAACATCAGTGAAACTCAGCCTCATTCATCAATTATATTCATATTAATATAAACAGAACCAACATTGATCACAAAGCTGAACCTCAGTGAAACCCAGCCTCATTCATCAATTATATTCATATTAATATAAACAGAACCAACATTGACCACACAGCTGAACCTCAGTGAAACCCAGCCTCATTCCTCAATTATATTTATATTAATATAAACAGAACCAACATTTATCACAAAGCTGAACCTCAGTGAAGCCAAGCCTCATTCATCAGTTATATTCATATTAATATAAACAGAACCAACATTGATCAACATTGATCAATGAGTTTAACGTCATTTAAACCCAGCCTCATTCATTATATTCATATTAATATAAACAGAACCAACATTGACCACACAGCTGAACCTCAGTGAAACCCAGCCTAATTCATCAATTATATTCATATTAATATAAACAGAACCAACATTGATCATTGAGTTTAACCTCAGTGAAACGCAGCTTCATTCCTCAATTATATTCATATTAATATAAACAGAACCAACATTGATCAATGAGTTTAACCTCATTGAAACCCAGCCTCATTCATCAATTATATTCATATTAATATAAACAGAGCCAACATTGATCACAAAGCTGAACCTCAGTGAAACCCAGCCTCATTCATCAATTATATTCATATTAATATAAACAGAACCAACATTGAACACAAAGCTGAACATCAGTGAAACTCAGCCTCATTCATCAATTATATTCATATTAATATAAAAAGAACCAACATTGATCACAAAGCTGAACCTCAGTGAAACCCAGCCTCATTCATCAATTATATTCATATTAATATAAACAGAACCAACATTGATCAATGAGTTTAACCTCAGTGAAACCCAGCCTCATTCATCAATTATATTCATATTAATATAAACAGAACCAACATTGATCAATGAGTTTAACCTCAGTGAAACCCAGCCTCATTCCTCAATTATATTCATATCAATATAAACAGAACCAACATCGATCACAAAGCTGAACCTCAGTGAAACCCAGCCTAATTCATCAGTTATATTCATATTAATATATACAGAACCAACATTGATCACAAAGCTGAACCTCAGTGAAACCCAGCCTCATTCATCAATTATATTCATATTAATATAAACAGAACCAACATTGACCGAACAGCTGAACCTCAGTGAAACCCAGCCTCATTCATCAATTATATTCATATTAATATAAACAGAACCAACATTGACCACAAAGCTGAATCTCAGTGAAACCCAGCCTCATTCATCAATTATATTCATATTAATATGAACAGAACCAACATTGATCACAAAGCTGAGCCTCAGTGAAACCCAGCCTCATTCATCAATTATATTCATATTAACATAAACAGAACCAACATTGATCACAAAGCTAAACCTCAGTGAAACCCAGCCTCATTCTTCAATTATATTCATATTAATATAAACAGAACCAACGTTGACCGAACAGCTGAACCTCAGTGAAACCCAGCCTCATTCATCAATTATATTCATATTAATATAAACAGAACCAACATTGATCACAAAGCTGAACCTCAGTGAAACCCAGCCTCATTCATCAATTATATTCATATTAATATAAACAGAACCAACATTGAACACAAAGCTGAACATCAGTGAAACTCAGCCTCATTCATGAATTATATTCATATTAATATAAACAGAACCAACATTGAACACAAAGCTGAACACCAGTGAAACCCAGCCTCATTCATCAATTATATTCATATAAATATAAACAGAACCAACTTTGACCACAAAGCTGAATCTCAGTGAAACCCTGCCTTATTCATCAATTATATTCATATTAATATAAACAGAACCAACATTGAACACAAAGCTGAACCTCAGTGAAACCCAGCCTCATTCATCAATTACATTCATATTAATATAAAAAGAACCAACATTGATCAATGAGTTTAACTTCTTTGAAACACAGCCTCATTCATCAATTATATCCATATAAATATAAACAGAACCAACATAGATCAAAAAGCTGAACCTCAGTGAAACCCAGCCTCATTCATGAATTATATTTATATTAATATAAACAGAACCAACATTGATCAATGAGTTTAACCTCAGTGAAACGCAGCCTCATTCCTCAATTATATTCATATTAATATAAACAGAACCAACATTGATCAATGAGTTTAGCCTCAGTGAAACCCAGCCTCATTCCTCAATTATATTCATATTAATATAAACAGAACCAACATTGATCACAAAGCTGAACCTCAGTGAAACCCAGCCCCATTCATCAGTTATATTCATATTAATATAAACAGAACCAACATTGATCAATGAGTTTAACCTCATTGAAACCCAGCCTCATTCATCAATTATATTCATATTAATATAAACAGAACCAACATTGACCACACAGCTTAACCTCATTGAAACCCAGCCTCATTCATCAATTATATTCATATTAATATAAACAGAACCAACATTGATCACAAAGCTGAACCTCAGTGAAACCCAGCCTCATTCATCAGTTATATTCATATTAATATAAACAGAACCAACATTGATCACAAAGCTGAACCTCAGTGAAACCCAGCCTCATTCATCAATTATATTCATATTAATATAAACAGAACCAACGTTGACCGAACAGCTGAACCTCAGTGAAACCCAGCCTCATTCATCAATTATATTCATATTAATATAAACAGAACCAACATTGATCACAAAGCTGAACCTCAGTGAAACCCAGCCTCATTCATCAGTTATATTCATATTAATATAAACAGAACCAACATTGATCACAAAGCTGAACCTCAGTGAAACCCAGCCTCATTCATCAATTATATTCATATTAATATAAACAGAACCAACATTGATCAATGAGTTTAGCCTCAGTGAAACCCAGCCTCATTCCTCAATTATATTCATATTAATATAAACAGAACCAACATTGATCACAAAGCTGAACCTCAGTGAAACCCAGCCCTATTCATCAGTTATATTCATATTAATATAAACAGAACCAACATTGATCAATGAGTTTAACCTCATTGAAACCCAGCCTCATTCATCAATTATATTCATATTAATATAAACAGAACCAACATTGACCACACAGCTTAACCTCATTGAAACCCAGCCTCATTCATCAATTATATTCATATTAATATAAACAGAACCAACATTGATCACAAAGCTGAACCTCAGTGAAACCCAGCCTCATTCATCAATTATATTCATATTAATATAAACAGAACCAACATTGAACACAAAGCTGAACATCAGTGAAACTCAGCCTCATTCATCAATTATATTCATATTAATATAAACAGAACCAACATTGATCACAAAGCTGAACCTCAGTGAAACCCAGCCTCATTCCTCAATTATATTCATATTAATATAAACAGAACCAACATTGACCACACAGCTGAACCTCAGTGAAATCCAGCCTCATTCCTCAATTATATTTATATTAATATAAACAGAACCAACATTTATCACAAAGCTGAACCTCAGTGAAGCCAAGCCTCATTCATCAGTTATATTCATATTAATATAAACAGAACCAACATTGATCAACATTGATCAATGAGTTTAACGTCATTTAAACCCAGCCTCATTCATTATATTCATATTAATATAAACAGAACCAACATTGACCACACAGCTGAACCTCAGTGAAACCCAGCCTAATTCATCAATTATATTCATATTAATATAAACAGAACCAACATTGATCAACATTGATCAATGAGTTTAACGTCATTTAAACCCAGCCTCATTCATTATATTCATATTAATATAAACAGAACCAACATTGACCACACAGCTTAACCTCATTGAAACCCAGCCTCATTCATCAATTATATTCATATTAATATAAACAGAACCAACATTGATCACAAAGCTGAACCTCAGTGAAACCCAGCCTCATTCATCAGTTATATTCATATTAATATAAACAGAACCAACATTGATCACAAAGCTGAACCTCAGTGAAACCCAGCCTCATTCATCAATTATATTCATATTAATATAAACAGAACCAACGTTGACCGAACAGCTGAACCTCAGTGAAACCCAGCCTCATTCATCAATTATATTCATATTAATATAAACAGAACCAACATTGATCACAAAGCTGAACCTCAGTGAAACCCAGCCTCATTCATCAGTTATATTCATATTAATATAAACAGAACCAACATTGATCACAAAGCTGAACCTCAGTGAAACCCAGCCTCATTCATCAATTATATTCATATTAATATAAACAGAACCAACATTGACCGAACAGCTGAACCTCAGTGAAACCCAGCCTCATTCATCAATTATATTCATATTAATATAAACAGAACCAACATTGACCACACAGCCGAACCTCAGTGAAACCCAGCCTCATTCATCAATTATATTCATATTAATATAAACAGAACCAACATTGATCACAAAGCTGAATCTCAGTGAAACCCTGCCTTATTCATCAATTATATTCATATTAATATAAACAGAACCAACATTGAACACAAAGCTGAACCATACATGATCAAAACAGGGAGCGAAGGTGTTTGGCTGTGACAAGGTGTGAATGTCCACCCAAAATTAATGAAAAGCGGGCAACAAGTAGGTTTGAATGCCCAACCATACATCATCAAAAGCAGGAGTGGATGTGTTCGGCTACAAGGTTTGAATGTCCGAGCATAGTTTGTAAAAAGCGGGTAAGAAAAGGTTCGAATGCCCAAACATACACCATCAAAAGAGGGAGCGGAGGTGTTCCGCTGTAAGAAGGTGTGAATGTCCGACCATAGTTGGTAAAAAATGGGTAAGAAAAGGTTAAAATACCCGACTGTACACAATCAATAGCGGGAGCGGATGTGTTTGGCTACAAGAATGTATGACAGTCCGACCATGGTTTGTAAAAAACGGGTAAGAAAAGGTGCGAATGCCCGACAATGTATGATCAAAAGAGGGAGCGGAGGTTTTCGGCTACAAGAAGGTTTGAATGTCCGACCATAGTTTGTAAAAAGCGGGTAAGAAAAGGTTCAAATGCCTGACTATACACCATCAAAAGCGGGAGCGGAGGTGTTCCGCTGTAAGACGGTGTGAATGTCCGACCATAGTTGGTAAAAAGCGGGTAAGAAAAGGTTAAAATACCTGACTGTACACAATCAATAGCGGGAGCGGAGTTGTTCGGCTACAAGAAGGTGTGAAAGTTCAACCATGGTTTGTAAAAAGCTGCTAAGAAAAGGTTCGAATGCCCGAATATATACCATCAAAAGCGGAAGCGGAGGTGTTCGGCTGCAAGAAGGTGTGAACATCCGACCAAAGTTTGCAAAAAGCAGTTAAGAAAAGGTTCGAATGCCCGAATATATACCATCAAAAGCGGGAGCAGAGCTGTTCGACTGCAAGTAGGTGTGAATGTCCAGCCATAATTACTCACAAACGGGTAAGAAAATGTAGTATTGCCAGACCATACATGATCAAAACAGGGAGCTGAGGTGGTTCAGCTGCAAGGTGTGAATGTCTGACTATAGTTTGTAAAAAGCAGGTAAGACAAGGTGCGAATGCCCGACAATGTATGATCAAAAGAGGGAGTGGAGGTCTTCGGCTGCAAGGTCTGTATGTCCAACCATAATTTCTAAAAACCGGGTAAGAAAAGGCTCGAAAGCCCGACTATACACAATCAAAAGCGGGAGCGGGAGGTTTTCAGCTGCAAATCCTTCACTCAAACCAAGTGAAAACTGCTTTGTCCTTCATATTTATCAATGTGTAGATTGACTTCAACAAAGAACAACATTGTATTTTGCAGTAGAAGAAATAGCATCACTGAAGGATCAGGAATCCGAAAACAAGCTTATTTTCATACGTTCTGCTTGATTTGGGATTTTGCTATAAAATTAATTCCTTTACTCAAACAAAGTGGAAACTGCTTTGTCCTTCATATTTATCAATGTCTATATAAATTTCAACAAAGAACAAGGCTGTATTTTTCATTATAGGAAAGAGCAACACTGGAGGATCAGGAATCCGAGAAAAAGCTTACTTTCATGAGTCCTGCACGATTTCGGATTTTCCTATAAAATGAATTGCTTTGCTCAAACCAAGTTAAAATTGCTTTGTCCTTCATAGTTATCCATGTCTAAAATGTATCAAGCATAAAGTTCCTCATATTACCCTGAATGAGAAAGATGAATGATGACAATGATGAATGAGGCTGGGCTTCACTGAGGTTCAGCTTTGTGATCAATGTTGGTTCTGTTTATATTAATATGAAGATAATTGATGAATGAGGCTGCGTTTCACTGAGGTTAAACTTATTGATCAATGTTGGTTCTTTTTATATTAATATTAATATAATTGATGAATGAGGCTGGGTTTCACTGAGGTTCAGCTTTGTGATCAATGTTGGTTCTTTTTATATTAATATGAATATAATTGATGAATGAGGCTGGGTTTCACTGAGGTTCAGCTTTGTGATCAATGTTGGTTCTGTTTATATTAATATGAATATAATTTAGGAATGAGGCTGCGTTTCACTGAGGTTAAACTCATTGATCAATGTTTGTTCTGTTTACATTAATATAAATATAATTGATGAATGAGGCTATGTTTCACTGAGGTTCAGCTTTGTGATCAATGTTGGTTCTGTTTATATTTATATGAATATAATTGATGAATGAGGCTGTGTTTCAAAGAAGTTAAACTCATTGATCAATGTTGGTTCTTTTTATATTAATATGAATATAATTGATGAATGAGGCTGGGTTTCACTAAGGTTCAGCTTTGTGTTCAATGTTGGTTCTGTTTATATTAATATGAATATAATTGATGAATAAGGCAGGGTTTCACTGAGATTCAGCTTTGTGGTCAATGTTGGTTCTGTTTATATTAATATGAATATAATTGATGAATGAGGCTGGGTTTCACTGAGGTTCGGCTGTGTGGTCAATGTTGGTTCTGTTTTAAATAATATGAATAAAATTGATGAATGAGGCTGGGTTTCACTGAGGTTCAGCTTTGTGATCAATGTTGGTTCTGTTTATATTAATATGAATATTATTGATGAATGAGGCTGGGTTTCAATGAGGTTAAACTCATTGATCAATGTTGGTTCTGTTTATATTAATATGAATATAACTGATGAATGAGGCTGGGCTTCACTGAGGTTCAGCTTTGTGATCAATGTTTGTTCTGTTTATATTAATATGAATATAATTGAGGAATGAGGCTGGGTTTCACTGAGGTTAAACTCATTGATCAATGTTGGTTCTGTTTATATTAATATGAATATAATTGAAGAATGAGGCTGCGTTTCACTGAGGTTAAACTCATTGATCAATGTTGGTTCTGTTTATATTAATATGAATAAAATTGATGAATGAGGCTGGGTTTCACTGAGGTTCAGCTTTGTGATCAATGTTGGTTCTGTTTATATTAATATGAATAAAATTGATGAATGAGGCTGGATTTTACTGAGGTTCAGCTTTGTAGTCAATGCTTGTTCTGTTTATATTAATATGAATATAATTGATGAATGAGGCTGGGTTTCACTGAGGTTAAACTCATTGATCAATGTTGGTTCTGTATATATTAATATGAATATAGTTGAGGAATGAGGCTGCGTTTCACTGAGATTAAACTCATTGATCAATGTTGGTTCTGTTTATATTAATATGAATATAATTAATGAATGAGGCTGGGTTTCACTGAGGTTCAGCTTTGTGATCAATGTTGGTTCTTTTTATATTAATATGAATATAATTGATGAATCAGGCTGGGTTTCACTGAGATTCAGCTTTGTGGTCAATGTTGGTTCTGTTTATATTGATATGAATATAATTGATGAATGAGGCTGGGTTTCACTGAGGTTCAGCTTTGTGATCAATGTTGGTTCTGTTTATATTAATATGAATATAACTGATGAATGAGGCTGGGTTTCACTGAGGTTCAGCTTTGTGATCAATGTTGGTTCTGTTTATATTGATATGAATATAATTGAGGAATGAGGCTGGGTTTCACTGAGGTTAAACTCATTGATCAATGTTGGTTCCGTATATATTAATATGAATATAATTGATGAATGAGGCTGGGTTTCAATGAGGTTAAACTCATTGATCAATGTTGGTTCTGTTTATATTAATATGAATATAATTGAGGAATGAGGCTGGGTTTCACTGAGGTTAAACTCATTGATCAATGTTGGTTCTGTTTATATTAATATGAATATAATTGAGGAATGAGGCTGCGTTTCACTGAGTTTACACTCATTGATCAATGTTGGTTCTGTTTATATTAATATGAATAAAATTGATAAATGAGGCTGGGTTTCACTGAGGTTCAGCTTAGTGATCAATGTTGGTTCTGTTTATATTTATATGAATAAAATTGATGAATGAGGCTGGACTTTACTGAGGTTCAGCTTTGTAGTCAATGCTTGTTCTGTTTATATTAATATGAATATAATTGATGAATGAGGCTGGGTTTCAATGAGGTTCAGCTCTGTGTTCAAAGTTGGTTCAGTTTATATTAATATGAATATAATTTATGAATGAGGCTGGGTTTCACTGAGGTTCAGTTTTGTGATCAATGTTGGTTCTTTTTATATTAATATTAATATAATTGATGAATGAGGCTGTGTTTCAAAGAAGTTAAACTCATTGATCAATGTTTGTTCTTTTTATATTAATATGAATATAATTGGTGAATGAGGCTGGGTTTCACTGAGGTTCAGCGTTGTGTTCAATGTTGGTTCTGTTTATATTAATATGAATATAATTGATGAATAAAGCAGGGTTTCACTGAGATTCAGCTTTGTGGTCAAAGTTGGTTCTGTTTATATTAATATGAATATAATTGATGAATGAGGCTGAGTTTCACTGATGTTCAGCTTTGTGTTCAATGTTGGTTCTGTTTATATTAATATGAATATAATTGATGAATGAGGCTGGGTTTCACTGAGGTTCAGCTTTGTGATCAATGTTGGTTCTGTTTATATTAATATGAATATAATTGATGAATGAGGCTGGGTTTCAATGAGGTTAAACTCATTGATCAATGTTGGTTCTGTTTATATTAATATGAATATAATTAATGAATGAGGCTGGGTTTCACTGAGGTTCAGCTTTGTGATCAATGTTGGTTCTTTTTATATTAATATGAATATAATTGATGAATCAGGCTGGGTTTCACTGAGATTCAGCTTTGTGGTCAATGTTGGTTCTGTTTATATTGATATGAATATAATTGATGAATGAGGCTGGGTTTCACTGAGGTTCAGCTTTGTGATCAATGTTGGTTCTGTTTATATTAATATGAATATAACTGATGAATGAGGCTGGGTTTCACTGAGGTTCAGCTTTGTGATCAATGTTGGTTCTGTTTATATTGATATGAATATAATTGAGGAATGAGGCTGGGTTTCACTGAGGTTAAACTCATTGATCAATGTTGGTTCTGTTTATATTAATATGAATATAATTGAGGAATGAGGCTGGGTTTCACTGAGGTTAAACTCATTGATCAATGTTGGTTCTGTTTATATTAATATGAATATAATTGAGGAATGAGGCTGCGTTTCACTGAGTTTACACTCATTGATCAATGTTGGTTCTGTTTATATTAATATGAATAAAATTGATGGATGAGGCTGGGTTTCACTGAGGTTCATCTTAGTGATCAATGTTGGTTCTGTTTATATTTATATGAATAAAATTGATGAATGAGGCTGGACTTTACTGAGGTTCAGCTTTGTAGTCAATGCTTGTTCTGTTTATATTAATATGAATATAATTGATGAATGAGGCTGGGTTTCACTGAGGTTCAGCTCTGTGTTCAAAGTTGGTTCAGTTTATATTAATATGAATATAATTTATGAATGAGGCTGGGTTTCACTGAGGTTCAGCTTTGTGATCAATGTTGGTTCCGTTTATATTAATATGAATATAATTGATGAATGAGGCTGGGTTTCACTGAGGTTCAGTTTTGTGATCAATGTTGGTTCTTTTTATATTAATATTAATATAATTGATGAATGAGGCTGTGTTTCAAAGAAGTTAAACTCATTGATCAATGTTTGTTCTTTTTATATTAATATGAATATAATTGGTGAATGAGGCTGGGTTTCACTGAGGTTCAGCTTTGTGTTCAATGTTGGTTCTGTTTATATTAATATGAATATAATTGATGAATAAAGCAGGGTTTCACTGAGATTCAGCTTTGTGGTCAAAGTTGGTTCTGTTTATATTAATATGAATATAATTGATGAATGAGGCTGAGTTTCACTGATGTTCAGCTTTGTGTTCAATGTTGGTTCTGTTTATATTAATATGAATATAATTGATGAATGAGGCTGGGTTTCACTGAGGTTCAGCTTTGTGATCAATGTTGGTTCTGTTTATATTAATATGAATATAATTGATGAATGAGGCTGGGTTTCAATGAGGTTAAACTCATTGATCAATGTTGGTTCTGTTTATATTAATATGAATATAATTGAGGAATGAAGCTGCGTTTCACTGAGGTTAAACTCAATGATCAATGTTGGTTCTGTTTATATTAATATGAATATAATTGATGAATTAGGCTGGGTTTCACTGAGGTTCAGCTGTGTGGTCAATGTTGGTTCTGTTTATATTAATATGAATATAATTGATGAATGAGGCTGGGTTTCACTGAGGTTCAGCTCTGTGATCAATGTTGGTTCTGTTTATATTAATATGAATATAATTGATGAATGAGGCTGGGTTTCAATGAGGTTAAACTCATTGATCAATGTTGGTTCTGTTTATATTAATATGAATATAACTGATGAATGAGGCTTGGCTTCACTGAGGTTCAGCTTTGTGATAAATGTTGGTTCTGTTTATATTAATATAAATATAATTGAGGAATGAGGATGGGTTTCACTGAGGTTCAGCTGTGTGGTCAATGTTGGTTCTGTTTTAATTAATATGAATATAATTGAGGAATCAGGCTGGGTTTCACTGAGGTTCAGCTTTGAGATCAATGTTGGTTCTGTTTATATTAATATGAATATAATTGATGAATGAGGCTGGGTTTCACTGAGGTTCAGCTTTGTGATCAATGTTGGTTCTGTTTATATTAATATGAATATAATTGATGAATGAGGCTGGGTTTCACTGAGATTCAGCTTTGTGGTCAATGTTGGTTCTGTTTATATTAATATGAATATAATTGATGAATGAGGCTGGGTTTCACTGAGGTTCAGCTGTTCGGTCAACGTTGGTTCTGTTTATATTAATATGAATATAATTGATGAATGAGGCTGGGTTTCACTGAGGTTCAGCTTTGTGATCAATGTTGGTTCTGTTTATATTAATATGAATATAACTGATGAATGAGGCTGGGTTTCACTGAGGTTCAGCTTTGTGATCAATGTTGGTTCTGTTTATATTAATATGCATATAATTGATGAATGAGGCTGGGTTTCACTGAGGTTCAGCTTTTCGATCAATGTTGGTTCTGTTTATATTAATATGAATATAATTGAGGAATGAGGCTGGGTTTCACTGAGGCTAAACTCATTGATCAATGTTGGTTCTGTTTATATTTATATGAATATAATTGATGAATGAGGCTGTGTTTCAAAGAAGTTAAACTCATTGATCAATGTTGGTTCTTTTTATATTAATATGAATATAATTGAGGAATGAGGCTGCGTTTCACTGAAGTTAAACTCATTGATCAATGTTGGTTCTGTTTATATTAATATAAATATAATTCATGAATGAGGCTGGGTTTCACTGAGGTTCAGCTTTTTGATCTATGTTGGTTCTGTTTATATTTATATGAATATAATTGATGAATGAGGCTGTGTTTCAAAGAAGTTAAACTCATTGATCAATGTTGGTTCTTTTTATATTAATATGAATATAATTTATGAATGAGGCTGGGTTTCACTGAGGTTCAGCTTTGTGTTCAATGTTGGTTCTGTTTATATTAATATGAATATAATTGATGAATGAGGCTGGGTTTCACTGGTGTTCAGCTTTGTGTTCAATGTTGGTTCTGTTTATATTAATATTAATATAATTGATGAATGAGGCTGGGTTTCAATGAGGTTAAACTCATTGATCAATGTTGGTTCTGTTTATATTAATATGAATATAATTGAGGAATGAAGCTGCGTTTCACTGAGGTTAAACGCAATGATCAATGTTGGTTCTGTTTATATTAATATGAATATAATTGATGAATTAGGCTGGGTTTCACTGAGGTTCAGCTGTGTGGTCAATGTTGGTTCTGTTTTAATTAATATGAATATAATTGATGAATGAGGCTGGGTTTCACAGAGGTTCAGCTTTGTGATCAATGTTGGTTCTGTTTATATTAATATGAATATAATTGATGAATGAGGCTGGGTTTCAATGAGGTTAAACTCATTGATCAATGTTGGTTCTGTTTATATTAATATGAATATAACTGATGAATGAGGCTTGGCTTCACTGAGGTTCAGCTTTGTGATCAATGTTGGTTCTGTTTATATTAATATAAATATAATTGAGGAATGAGGCCCGGTTTCACTGAGGTTCAGCTGTGTGGTCAATGTTGGTTCTGTTTTAATTAATATGAATATAATTGATGAATGAGGCTGGGTTTCACTGAGGTTCAGCATTGTGATCAATGTTGGTTCTGTTTATATTAATATGAATATAATTGATGAATGAGGCTGGGTTTCACTGAGGTTCAGCTTTGTGATCAATGTTGGTTCTGTTTATATTGATATGAATATAATTGAGGAATGAGGCTGGGTTTCACTGAGGTTAAACTCATTGATCAATGTTGGTTCCGTATATATTAATATGAATATAATTGATGAATGAGGCTGGGTTTCAATGAGGTTAAACTCATTGATCAATGTTGGTTCTGTTTATATTAATATGAATATAATTGAGGAATGAGGCTGGGTTTCACTGAGGTTAAACTCATTGATCAATGTTGGTTCTGTTTATATTAATATGAATATAATTGAGGAATGAGGCTGCGTTTCACTGAGTTTACACTCATTGATCAATGTTGGTTCTGTTTATATTAATATGAATAAAATTGATGGATGAGGCTGGGTTTCACTGAGGTTCAGCTTAGTGATCAATGTTGGTTCTGTTTATATTTATATGAATAAAATTGATGAATGAGGCTGGACTTTACTGAGGTTCAGCTTTGTAGTCAATGCTTGTTCTGTTTATATTAATATGAATATAATTGATGAATGAGGCTGGGTTTCACTGAGGTTCAGCTCTGTGTTCAAAGTTGGTTCAGTTTATATTAATATGAATATAATTTATGAATGAGGCTGGGTTTCACTGAGGTTCAGCTTTGTGATCAATGTTGGTTCCGTTTATATTAATATGAATATAATTGATGAATGAGGCTGGGTTTCACTGAGGTTCAGTTTTGTGATCAATGTTGGTTCTTTTTATATTAATATTAATATAATTGATGAATGAGGCTGTGTTTCAAAGAAGTTAAACTCATTGATCAATGTTTGTTCTTTTTATATTAATATGAATATAATTGGTGAATGAGGCTGGGTTTCACTGAGGTTCAGCTTTGTGTTCAATGTTGGTTCTGTTTATATTAATATGAATATAATTGATGAATAAAGCAGGGTTTCACTGAGATTCAGCTTTGTGGTCAAAGTTGGTTCTGTTTATATTAATATGAATATAATTGATGAATGAGGCTGAGTTTCACTGATGTTCAGCTTTGTGTTCAATGTTGGTTCTGTTTATATTAATATGAATATAATTGATGAATGAGGCTGGGTTTCACTGAGGTTCAGCTTTGTGATCAATGTTGGTTCTGTTTATATTAATATGAATATAATTGATGAATGAGGCTGGGTTTCAATGAGGTTAAACTCATTGATCAATGTTGGTTCTGTTTATATTAATATGAATATAATTGAGGAATGAAGCTGCGTTTCACTGAGGTTAAACTCAATGATCAATGTTGGTTCTGTTTATATTAATATGAATATAATTGATGAATTAGGCTGGGTTTCACTGAGGTTCAGCTGTGTGGTCAATGTTGGTTCTGTTTATATTAATATGAATATAATTGATGAATGAGGCTGGGTTTCACTGAGGTTCAGCTCTGTGATCAATGTTGGTTCTGTTTATATTAATATGAATATAATTGATGAATGAGGCTGGGTTTCAATGAGGTTAAACTCATTGATCAATGTTGGTTCTGTTTATATTAATATGAATATAACTGATGAATGAGGCTTGGCTTCACTGAGGTTCAGCTTTGTGATAAATGTTGGTTCTGTTTATATTAATATAAATATAATTGAGGAATGAGGATGGGTTTCACTGAGGTTCAGCTGTGTGGTCAATGTTGGTTCTGTTTTAATTAATATGAATATAATTGAGGAATCAGGCTGGGTTTCACTGAGGTTCAGCTTTGAGATCAATGTTGGTTCTGTTTATATTAATATGAATATAATTGATGAATGAGGCTGGGTTTCACTGAGGTTCAGCTTTGTGATCAATGTTGGTTCTGTTTATATTAATATGAATATAATTGATGAATGAGGCTGGGTTTCACTGAGATTCAGCTTTGTGGTCAATGTTGGTTCTGTTTATATTAATATGAATATAATTGATGAATGAGGCTGGGTTTCACTGAGGTTCAGCTGTTCGGTCAACGTTGGTTCTGTTTATATTAATATGAATATAATTGATGAATGAGGCTGGGTTTCACTGAGGTTCAGCTTTGTGATCAATGTTGGTTCTGTTTATATTAATATGAATATAACTGATGAATGAGGCTGGGTTTCACTGAGGTTCAGCTTTGTGATCAATGTTGGTTCTGTTTATATTAATATGAATATAATTGATGAATGAGGCTGGGTTTCACTGAGGTTCAGCTTTTCGATCAATGTTGGTTCTGTTTATATTAATATGAATATAATTGAGGAATGAGGCTGGGTTTCACTGAGGCTAAACTCATTGATCAATGTTGGTTCTGTTTATATTTATATGAATATAATTGATGAATGAGGCTGTGTTTCAAAGAAGTTAAACTCATTGATCAATGTTGGTTCTTTTTATATTAATATGAATATAATTGAGGAATGAGGCTGCGTTTCACTGAAGTTAAACTCATTGATCAATGTTGGTTCTGTTTATATTAATATAAATATAATTCATGAATGAGGCTGGGTTTCACTGAGGTTCAGCTTTTTGATCTATGTTGGTTCTGTTTATATTTATATGAATATAATTGATGAATGAGGCTGTGTTTCAAAGAAGTTAAACTCATTGATCAATGTTGGTTCTTTTTATATTAATATGAATATAATTTATGAATGAGGCTGGGTTTCACTGAGGTTCAGCTTTGTGTTCAATGTTGGTTCTGTTTATATTAATATGAATATAATTGATGAATGAGGCTGGGTTTCACTGGTGTTCAGCTTTGTGTTCAATGTTGGTTCTGTTTATATTAATATTAATATAATTGATGAATGAGGCTGGGTTTCAATGAGGTTAAACTCATTGATCAATGTTGGTTCTGTTTATATTAATATGAATATAATTGAGGAATGAAGCTGCGTTTCACTGAGGTTAAACGCAATGATCAATGTTGGTTCTGTTTATATTAATATGAATATAATTGATGAATTAGGCTGGGTTTCACTGAGGTTCAGCTGTGTGGTCAATGTTGGTTCTGTTTTAATTAATATGAATATAATTGATGAATGAGGCTGGGTTTCACAGAGGTTCAGCTTTGTGATCAATGTTGGTTCTGTTTATATTAATATGAATATAATTGATGAATGAGGCTGGGTTTCAATGAGGTTAAACTCATTGATCAATGTTGGTTCTGTTTATATTAATATGAATATAACTGATGAATGAGGCTTGGCTTCACTGAGGTTCAGCTTTGTGATCAATGTTGGTTCTGTTTATATTAATATAAATATAATTGAGGAATGAGGCCCGGTTTCACTGAGGTTCAGCTGTGTGGTCAATGTTGGTTCTGTTTTAATTAATATGAATATAATTGATGAATGAGGCTGGGTTTCACTGAGGTTCAGCATTGTGATCAATGTTGGTTCTGTTTATATTAATATGAATATAATTGATGAATGAGGCTGGGTTTCACTGAGGTTCAGCTTTGTGATCAATGTTGGTTCTGTTTATATTGATATGAATATAATTGAGGAATGAGGCTGGGTTTCACTGAGGTTAAACTCATTGATCAATGTTGGTTCCGTATATATTAATATGAATATAATTGATGAATGAGGCTGGGTTTCAATGAGGTTAAACTCATTGATCAATGTTGGTTCTGTTTATATTAATATGAATATAATTGAGGAATGAGGCTGGGTTTCACTGAGGTTAAAATCATTGATCAATGTTGGTTCTGTTTATATTAATATGAATATAATTGAGGAATGAGGCTGCGTTTCACTGAGTTTACACTCATTGATCAATGTTGGTTCTGTTTATATTTATATGAATAAAATTGATGAATGAGGCTGGACTTTACTGAGGTTCAGCTTTGTAGTCAATGCTTGTTCTGTTTATATTAATATGAATATAATTGATGAATGAGGCTGGGTTTCACTGAGGTTCAGCTCTGTGTTCAAAGTTGGTTCAGTTTATATTAATATGAATATAATTTATGAATGAGGCTGGGTTTCACTGAGGTTCAGCTTTGTGATCAATGTTGGTTCCGTTTATATTAATATGAATATAATTGATGAATGAGGCTGGGTTTCACTGAGGTTCAGTTTTGTGATCAATGTTGGTTCTTTTTATATTAATATTAATATAATTGATGAATGAGGCTGTGTTTCAAAGAAGTTAAACTCATTGATCAATGTTTGTTCTTTTTATATTAATATGAATATAATTGGTGAATGAGGCTGGGTTTCACTGAGGTTCAGCTTTGTGTTCAATGTTGGTTCTGTTTATATTAATATGAATATAATTGATGAATAAAGCAGGGTTTCACTGAGATTCAGCTTTGTGGTCAAAGTTGGTTCTGTTTATATTAATATGAATATAATTGATGAATGAGGCTTAGTTTCACTGATGTTCAGCTTTGTGTTCAATGTTGGTTCTGTTTATATTAATATGAATATAATTGATGAATGAGGCTGGGTTTCACTGAGGTTCAGCTTTGTGATCAATGTTGGTTCTGTTTATATTAATATGAATATAATTGATGAATGAGGCTGGGTTTCAATGAGGTTAAACTCATTGATCAATGTTGGTTCTGTTTATATTAATATGAATATAACTGATGAATGAGGCTTGGCTTCACTGAGGTTCAGCTTTGTGATCAATGTTGGTTCTGTTTATATTAATATAAATATAATTGAGGAATGAGGCCCGGTTTCACTGAGGTTCAGCTGTGTGGTCAATGTTGGTTCTGTTTTAATTAATATGAATATAATTGATGAATGAGGCTGGGTTTCACTGAGGTTCAGCATTGTGATCAATGTTGGTTCTGTTTATATTAATATGAATATAATTGATGAATGAGGCTGGGTTTCAATGAGGTTAAACTCATTGATCAATGTTGGTTCTGTTTATATTAATATGAATATAACTGATGAATGAGGCTGGGTTTCACTGAGATTCAGCTTTGTGATCAATGTTGGTTCTGTTTATATTAATATGAATATAATTGAGGAATGAGGCTGGGTTTCACTGAGGTTCAGTTTTGTGATCAATGTTGGTTCTTTTTATATTAATATTAATATAATTGATGAATGAGGCTGTGTTTCAAAGAAGTTAAACTCATTGATCAATGTTGGTTCTTTTTATATTAATATGAATATAATTGGTGAATGAGGCTGGGTTTCACTGAGGTTCAGCTTTGTGTTCAATGTTGGTTCTGTTTATATTAATATGAATATAATTGATGAATAAAGCAGGGTTTCACTGAGATTCAGCTTTGTGGTCAAAGTTGGTTCTGTTTATATTAATATGAATATAATTGATGAATGAGGCTGAGTTTCATTGATGTTCAGCTTTGTGTTCAATGTTGGTTCTGTTTATATTAATATGAATATAATTGATGAATGAGGCTGGGTTTCACTGAGGTTCAGCTTTGTGATCAATGTTGGTTCTGTTTATATTAATATGAATATAATTGATGAATGAGGCTGGGTTTCAATGAGGTTAAACTCATTGATCAATGTTGGTTCTGTTTATATTAATATGAATATAATTGAGGAATGAAGCTGCGTTTCACTGAGGTTAAACTCAATGATCAATGTTGGTTCTGTTTATATTAATATGAATATAATTGATGAATTAGGCTGGGTTTCACTGAGGTTCAGCTGTGTGGTCAATGTTGGTTCTGTTTATATTAATATGAATATAATTGATGAATGAGGCTGGGTTTCACTGAGGTTCAGCTTTGTGATCAATGTTGGTTCTGTTTATATTAATATGAATATAATTGATGAATGAGGCTGGGTTTCAATGAGGTTAAACTCATTGATCAATGTTGGTTCTGTTTATATTAATATGAATATAACTGATGAATGAGGCTTGGCTTCACTGAGGTTCAGCTTTGTGATAAATGTTGGTTCTGTTTATATTAATATAAATATAATTGAGGAATGAGGATGGGTTTCACTGAGGTTCAGCTGTGTGGTCAATGTTGGTTCTGTTTTAATTAATATGAATATAATTGAGGAATCAGGCTGGGTTTCACTGAGATTCAGCTTTGTGGTCAATGTTGGTTCTGTTTATATTAATATGAATATAATTGATGAATGAGGCTGGGTTTCACTGAGGTTCAGCTGTTCGGTCAACGTTGGTTCTGTTTATATTAATATGAATATAATTGATGAATGAGGCTGGGTTTCACTGAGGTTCAGCTTTGTGATCAATGTTGGTTCTGTTTATATTAATATGAATATAACTGATGAATGAGGCTGGGTTTCACTGAGGTTCAGCTTTGTGATCAATGTTGGTTCTGTTTATATTAAATATGAATATAATTGATGAATGAGGCTGGGTTTCACTGAGGTTCAGCTTTTCGATCAATGTTGGTTCTGTTTATATTAATATGAATATAATTGAGGAATGAGGCTGCGTTTCACTGAAGTTAAACTCATTGATCAATGTTGGTTCTGTTTATATTAATATAAATATAATTCATGAATGAGGCTGGGTTTCACTGAGGTTCAGCTTTTTGATCTATGTTGGTTCTGTTTATATTTATATGAATATAATTGATGAATGAGGCTGTGTTTCAAAGAAGTTAAACTCATTGATCAATGTTGGTTCTTTTTATATTAATATGAATATAATTTATGAATGAGGCTGGGTTTCACTGAGGTTCAGCTTTGTGTTCAATGTTGGTTCTGTTTATATTAATATGAATATAATTGATGAATGAGGCTGGGTTTCAATGAGGTTAAACTCATTGATCAATGTTGGTTCTGTTTATATTAATATGAATATAATTGAGGAATGAAGCTGCGTTTCACTGAGGTTAAACGCAATGATCAATGTTGGTTCTGTTTATATTAATATGAATATAATTGATGAATTAGGCTGGGTTTCACTGAGGTTCAGCTGTGTGGTCAATGTTGGTTCTGTTTTAATTAATATGAATATAATTGATGAATGAGGCTGGGTTTCACAGAGGTTCAGCTTTGTGATCAATGTTGGTTCTGTTTATATTAATATGAATATAATTGATGAATGAGGCTAGGTTTCAATGAGGTTAAACTCATTGATCAATGTTGGTTCTGTTTATATTAATATGAATATAACTGATGAATGAGGCTTGGCTTCACTGAGGTTCAGCTTTGTGATCAATGTTGGTTCTGTTTATATTAATATAAATATAATTGAGGAATGAGGCCGGGTTTCACTGAGGTTCAGCTGTGTGGTCAATGTTGGTTCTGTTTTAATTAATATGAATATAATTGATGAATGAGGCTGGGTTTCACTGAGGTTCAGCATTGTAATCAATGTTGGTTCTGTTTATATTAATATGAATATAATTGATGAATGAGGCTGGGTTTCAATGAGGTTAAACTCATTGATCAATGTTGGTTCTGTTTATATTAATATGAATATAACTGATGAATGAGGCTGGGTTTCACTGAGATTCAGCTTTGTGATCAATGTTGGTTCTGTTTATATTAATATGAATATAATTGAGGAATGAGGCTGGGTTTCACTGAGGTTCAGTTTTGTGATCAATGTTGGTTCTTTTTATATTAATATTAATATAATTGATGAATGAGGCTGTGTTTCAAAGAAGTTAAACTCATTGATCAATGTTGGTTCTTTTTATATTAATATGAATATAATTGGTGAATGAGGCTGGGTTTCACTGAGGTTCAGCTTTGTGTTCAATGTTGGTTCTGTTTATATTAATATGAATATAATTGATGAATAAAGCAGGGTTTCACTGAGATTCAGCTTTGTGGTCAAAGTTGGTTCTGTTTATATTAATATGAATATAATTGATGAATGAGGCTGAGTTTCACTGATGTTCAGCTTTGTGTTCAATGTTGGTTCTGTTTATATTAATATGAATATAATTGATGAATGAGGCTGGGTTTCACTGAGGTTCAGCTTTGTGATCAATGTTGGTTCTGTTTATATTAATATGAATATAATTGATGAATGAGGCTGGGTTTCAATGAGGTTAAACTCATTGATCAATGTTGGTTCTGTTTATATTAATATGAATATAATTGAGGAATGAAGCTGCGTTTCACTGAGGTTAAACTCAATGATCAATGTTGGTTCTGTTTATATTAATATGAATATAATTGATGAATTAGGCTGGGTTTCACTGAGGTTCAGCTGTGTGGTCAATGTTGGTTCTGTTTATATTAATATGAATATAATTGATGAATGAGGCTGGGTTTCACTGAGGTTCAGCTTTGTGATCAATGTTGGTTCTGTTTATATTAATATGAATATAATTGATGAATGAGGCTGGGTTTCAATGAGGTTAAACTCATTGATCAATGTTGGTTCTGTTTATATTAATATGAATATAACTGATGAATGAGGCTTGGCTTCACTGAGGTTCAGCTTTGTGATAAATGTTGGTTCTGTTTATATTAATATAAATATAATTGAGGAATGAGGATGGGTTTCACTGAGGTTCAGCTGTGTGGTCAATGTTGGTTCTGTTTTAATTAATATGAATATAATTGAGGAATCAGGCTGGGTTTCACTGAGATTCAGCTTTGTGGTCAATGTTGGTTCTGTTTATATTAATATGAATATAATTGATGAATGAGGCTGGGTTTCACTGAGGTTCAGCTGTTCGGTCAACGTTGGTTCTGTTTATATTAATATGAATATAATTGATGAATGAGGCTGGGTTTCACTGAGGTTCAGCTTTGTGATCAATGTTGGTTCTGTTTATATTAATATGAATATAACTGATGAATGAGGCTGGGTTTCACTGAGGTTCAGCTTTGTGATCAATGTTGGTTCTGTTTATATTAATATGAATATAATTGATGAATGAGGCTGGGTTTCACTGAGGTTCAGCTTTTCGATCAATGTTGGTTCTGTTTATATTAATATGAATATAATTGATGAATGAGGCTGGGTTTCAATGAGGTTAAGCTGTGTGGTCAATGTTGGTTCTGTTTATATTAATATGAATATAATTGATGAATGAGGCTGGGTTTCAATTAGGTTAAACTCATTGATCAATGTTGGTTCTGTTTATATTAATATGAATATAACTGATGAATGGGGCTGGGTTTCACTGAGGTTCAGCTTTGTGATCAATGTTGGTTCTGTTTATATTTATATGAATAAAATTGATGAATGAGGCTGGACTTTACTGAGGTTCAGCTTTGTAGTCAATGCTTGTTCTGTTTATATTAATATGAATATAATTGATGAATGAGGCTGGGTTTCACTGAGGTTCAGCTCTGTGTTCAAAGTTGGTTCAGTTTATATTAATATGAATATAATTTATGAATGAGGCTGGGTTTCACTGAGGTTCAGCTTTGTGATCAATGTTGGTTCTGTTTATATTAATATGAATATAATTGATGAATGAGGCTGGGTTTCACTGAGGTTCAGTTTTGTGATCAATGTTGGTTCTTTTTATATTAATATTAATATAATTGATGAATGAGGCTGTGTTTCAAAGAAGTTAAACTCATTGATCAATGTTTGTTCTTTTTATATTAATATGAATATAATTGGTGAATGAGGCTGGGTTTCACTGAGGTTCAGCTTTGTGTTCAATGTTGGTTCTGTTTATATTAATATGAATATAATTGATGAATAAAGCAGGGTTTCACTGAGATTCAGCTTTGTGGTCAAAGTTGGTTCTGTTTATATTAATATGAATATAATTGATGAATGAGGCTGAGTTTCACTGATGTTCAGCTTTGTGTTCAATGTTGGTTCTGTTTATATTAATATGAATATAATTGATGAATGAGGCTGGGTTTCACTGAGGTTCAGCTTTGTGATCAATGTTGGTTCTGTTTATATTAATATGAATATAATTGATGAATGAGGCCCGGTTTCAATGAGGTTAAACTCATTGATCAATGTTGGTTCTGTTTATATTAATATGAATATAATTGAGGAATGAAGCTGCGTTTCACTGAGGTTAAACTCAATGATCAATGTTGGTTCTGTTTATATTAATATGAATATAATTGATGAATTAGGCTGGGTTTCACTGAGGTTCAGCTGTGTGGTCAATGTTGGTTCTGTTTATATTAATATGAATATAATTGATGAATGAGGCTGGGTTTCACTGAGGTTCAGCTCTGTGATCAATGTTGGTTCTGTTTATATTAATATGAATATAATTGATGAATGAGGCTGGGTTTCAATGAGGTTAAACTCATTGATCAATGTTGGTTCTGTTTATATTAATATGAATATAACTGATGAATGAGGCTTGGCTTCACTGAGGTTCAGCTTTGTGATAAATGTTGGTTCTGTTTATATTAATATAAATATAATTGAGGAATGAGGATGGGTTTCACTGAGGTTCAGCTGTGTGGTCAATGTTGGTTCTGTTTTAATTAATATGAATATAATTGAGGAATCAGGCTGGGTTTCACTGAGGTTCAGCTTTGTGATCAATGTTGGTTCTGTTTATATTAATATGAATATAATTGATGAATGAGGCTGGGTTTCACTGAGGTTCAGCTTTGTGATCAATGTTGGTTCTGTTTATATTAATATGAATATAATTGATGAATGAGGCTGGGTTTCACTGAGATTCAGCTTTGTGGTCAATGTTGGTTCTGTTTATATTAATATGAATATAATTGATGAATGAGGCTGGGTTTCACTGAGGTTCAGCTGTTCGGTCAACGTTGGTTCTGTTTATATTAATATGAATATAATTGATGAATGAGGCTGGGTTTCAAAGAAGTTAAACTCATTGATCAATGTTGGTTCTTTTTATGTTAATATGAATATAATTTATGAATGAGGCTGGGTTTCACTGAGGTTCAGCTTTGTGTTCAATGTTGGTTCTGTTTATATTAATATGAATATAATTGATGAATGAGGCTGGGTTTCACTGGTGTTCAGCTTTGTGTTCAATGTTGGTTCTGTTTATATTAATATGAATATAATTGATGAATGAGGCTGGGTTTCAATGAGGTTAAACTCATTGATCAATGTTGGTTCTGTTTATATTAATATGAATATAATTGAGGAATGAAGCTGCGTTTCACTGAGGTTAAACGCAATGATCAATGTTGGTTCTGTTTATATTAATATGAATATAATTGATGAATTAGGCTGGGTTTCACTGAGGTTCAGCTGTGTGGTCAATGTTGGTTCTGTTTTAATTAATATGAATATAATTGATGAATGAGGCTGGGTTTCACAGAGGTTCAGCTTTGTGATCAATGTTGGTTCTGTTTATATTAATATGAATATAATTGATGAATGAGGCTGGGTTTCAATGAGGTTAAACTCATTGATCAATGTTGGTTCTGTTTATATTAATATGAATATAACTGATGAATGAGGCTTGGCTTCACTGAGGTTCAGCTTTGTGATCAATGTTGGTTCTGTTTATATTAATATAAATATAATTGAGGAATGAGGCCGGGTTTCACTGAGGTTCAGCTGTGTGGTCAATGTTGGTTCTGTTTTAATTAATATGAATATAATTGATGAATGAGGCTGGGTTTCACTGAGGTTCAGCATTGTGATCAATGTTGGTTCTGTTTATATTAATATGAATATAATTGATGAATGAGGCTGGGTTTCAATGAGGTTAAACTCATTGATCAATGTTGGTTCTGTTTATATTAATATGAATATAACTGATGAATGAGGCTGGGTTTCACTGAGATTCAGCTTTGTGATCAATGTTGGTTCTGTTTATATTAATATGAATATAATTGAGGAATGAGGCTGGGTTTCACTGAGGTTCAGTTTTGTGATCAATGTTGGTTCTTTTTATATTAATATTAATATAATTGATGAATGAGGCTGTGTTTCAAAGAAGTTAAACTCATTGATCAATGTTGGTTCTTTTTATATTAATATGAATATAATTGGTGAATGAGGCTGGGTTTCACTGAGGTTCAGCTTTGTGTTCAATGTTGGTTCTGTTTATATTAATATGAATATAATTGATGAATAAAGCAGGGTTTCACTGAGATTCAGCTTTGTGGTCAAAGTTGGTTCTGTTTAAATTAATATGAATATAATTGAGGAATCAGGCTGGGTTTCACTGAGATTCAGCTTTGTGGTCAATGTTGGTTCTGTTTATATTAATATGAATATAATTGATGAATGAGGCTGGGTTTCACTGAGGTTCAGCTGTTCGGTCAACGTTGGTTCTGTTTATATTAATATGAATATAATTGATGAATGAGGCTGGGTTTCACTGAGGTTCAGCTTTGTGATCAATGTTGGTTCTGTTTATATTAATATGAATATAACTGATGAATGAGGCTGGGTTTCACTGAGGTTCAGCTTTGTGATCAATGTTGGTTCTGTTTATATTAATATGAATATAATTGATGAATGAGGCTGGGTTTCACTGAGGTTCAGCTTTTCGATCAATGTTGGTTCTGTTTATATTAATATGAATATAATTGATGAATGAGGCTGGGTTTCAATGAGGTTAAGCTGTGTGGTCAATGTTGGTTCTGTTTATATTAATATGAATATAATTGATGAATGAGGCTGGGTTTCAATTAGGTTAAACTCATTGATCAATGTTGGTTCTGTTTATATTAATATGAATATAACTGATGAATGGGGCTGGGTTTCACTGAGGTTCAGCTTTGTGATCAATGTTGGTTCTGTTTATATTTATATGAATAAAATTGATGAATGAGGCTGGACTTTACTGAGGTTCAGCTTTGTAGTCAATGCTTGTTCTGTTTATATTAATATGAATATAATTGATGAATGAGGCTGGGTTTCACTGAGGTTCAGCTCTGTGTTCAAAGTTGGTTCAGTTTATATTAATATGAATATAATTTATGAATGAGGCTGGGTTTCACTGAGGTTCAGCTTTGTGATCAATGTTGGTTCTGTTTATATTAATATGAATATAATTGATGAATGAGGCTGGGTTTCACTGAGGTTCAGTTTTGTGATCAATGTTGGTTCTTTTTATATTAATATTAATATAATTGATGAATGAGGCTGTGTTTCAAAGAAGTTAAACTCATTGATCAATGTTTGTTCTTTTTATATTAATATGAATATAATTGGTGAATGAGGCTGGGTTTCACTGAGGTTCAGCTTTGTGTTCAATGTTGGTTCTGTTTATATTAATATGAATATAATTGATGAATAAAGCAGGGTTTCACTGAGATTCAGCTTTGTGGTCAAAGTTGGTTCTGTTTATATTAATATGAATATAATTGATGAATGAGGCTGAGTTTCACTGATGTTCAGCTTTGTGTTCAATGTTGGTTCTGTTTATATTAATATGAATATAATTGATGAATGAGGCTGGGTTTCACTGAGGTTCAGCTTTGTGATCAATGTTGGTTCTGTTTATATTAATATGAATATAATTGATGAATGAGGCCCGGTTTCAATGAGGTTAAACTCATTGATCAATGTTGGTTCTGTTTATATTAATATGAATATAATTGAGGAATGAAGCTGCGTTTCACTGAGGTTAAACTCAATGATCAATGTTGGTTCTGTTTATATTAATATGAATATAATTGATGAATTAGGCTGGGTTTCACTGAGGTTCAGCTGTGTGGTCAATGTTGGTTCTGTTTATATTAATATGAATATAATTGATGAATGAGGCTGGGTTTCACTGAGGTTCAGCTCTGTGATCAATGTTGGTTCTGTTTATATTAATATGAATATAATTGATGAATGAGGCTGGGTTTCAATGAGGTTAAACTCATTGATCAATGTTGGTTCTGTTTATATTAATATGAATATAACTGATGAATGAGGCTTGGCTTCACTGAGGTTCAGCTTTGTGATAAATGTTGGTTCTGTTTATATTAATATAAATATAATTGAGGAATGAGGATGGGTTTCACTGAGGTTCAGCTGTGTGGTCAATGTTGGTTCTGTTTTAATTAATATGAATATAATTGAGGAATCAGGCTGGGTTTCACTGAGGTTCAGCTTTGTGATCAATGTTGGTTCTGTTTATATTAATATGAATATAATTGATGAATGAGGCTGGGTTTCACTGAGGTTCAGCTTTGTGATCAATGTTGGTTCTGTTTATATTAATATGAATATAATTGATGAATGAGGCTGGGTTTCACTGAGATTCAGCTTTGTGGTCAATGTTGGTTCTGTTTATATTAATATGAATATAATTGATGAATGAGGCTGGGTTTCACTGAGGTTCAGCTGTTCGGTCAACGTTGGTTCTGTTTATATTAATATGAATATAATTGATGAATGAGGCTGGGTTTCAAAGAAGTTAAACTCATTGATCAATGTTGGTTCTTTTTATGTTAATATGAATATAATTTATGAATGAGGCTGGGTTTCACTGAGGTTCAGCTTTGTGTTCAATGTTGGTTCTGTTTATATTAATATGAATATAATTGATGAATGAGGCTGGGTTTCACTGGTGTTCAGCTTTGTGTTCAATGTTGGTTCTGTTTATATTAATATGAATATAATTGATGAATGAGGCTGGGTTTCAATGAGGTTAAACTCATTGATCAATGTTGGTTCTGTTTATATTAATATGAATATAATTGAGGAATGAAGCTGCGTTTCACTGAGGTTAAACGCAATGATCAATGTTGGTTCTGTTTATATTAATATGAATATAATTGATGAATTAGGCTGGGTTTCACTGAGGTTCAGCTGTGTGGTCAATGTTGGTTCTGTTTTAATTAATATGAATATAATTGATGAATGAGGCTGGGTTTCACAGAGGTTCAGCTTTGTGATCAATGTTGGTTCTGTTTATATTAATATGAATATAATTGATGAATGAGGCTGGGTTTCAATGAGGTTAAACTCATTGATCAATGTTGGTTCTGTTTATATTAATATGAATATAACTGATGAATGAGGCTTGGCTTCACTGAGGTTCAGCTTTGTGATCAATGTTGGTTCTGTTTATATTAATATAAATATAATTGAGGAATGAGGCCGGGTTTCACTGAGGTTCAGCTGTGTGGTCAATGTTGGTTCTGTTTTAATTAATATGAATATAATTGATGAATGAGGCTGGGTTTCACTGAGGTTCAGCATTGTGATCAATGTTGGTTCTGTTTATATTAATATGAATATAATTGATGAATGAGGCTGGGTTTCAATGAGGTTAAACTCATTGATCAATGTTGGTTCTGTTTATATTAATATGAATATAACTGATGAATGAGGCTGGGTTTCACTGAGATTCAGCTTTGTGATCAATGTTGGTTCTGTTTATATTAATATGAATATAATTGAGGAATGAGGCTGGGTTTCACTGAGGTTCAGTTTTGTGATCAATGTTGGTTCTTTTTATATTAATATTAATATAATTGATGAATGAGGCTGTGTTTCAAAGAAGTTAAACTCATTGATCAATGTTGGTTCTTTTTATATTAATATGAATATAATTGGTGAATGAGGCTGGGTTTCACTGAGGTTCAGCTTTGTGTTCAATGTTGGTTCTGTTTATATTAATATGAATATAATTGATGAATAAAGCAGGGTTTCACTGAGATTCAGCTTTGTGGTCAAAGTTGGTTCTGTTTAAATTAATATGAATATAATTGATGAATGAGGCTGAGTTTCACTGATGTTCAGCTTTGTGTTCAATGTTGGTTTTGTTTATATTAATATGAATATAATTGATGAATGAGGCTGGGTTTCACTGAGGTTCAGCTTTGTGATCAATGTTGGTTCTGTTTATATTAATATGAATATAATTGATGAATGAGGCTGGGTTTCAATGAGGTTAAACTCATTGATCAATGTTGGTTCTGTTTATATTAATATGAATATAATTGAGGAATGAAGCTGCGTTTCACTGAGGTTAAACTCAATGATCAATGTTGGTTCTGTTTATATTAATATGAATATAATTGATGAATTAGGCTGGGTTTCACTGAGGTTCAGCTGTGTGGTCAATGTTGGTTCTGTTTATATTAATATGAATATAATTGATGAATGAGGCTGGGTTTCACTGAGGTTCAGCTTTGTGATCAATGTTGGTTCTGTTTATATTAATATGAATATAATTGATGAATGAGGCTGGGTTTCAATGAGGTTAAACTCATTGATCAATGTTGGTTCTGTTTATATTAATATGAATATAACTGATGAATGAGGCTTGGCTTCACTGAGGTTCAGCTTTGTGATAAATGTTGGTTCTGTTTATATTAATATAAATATAATTGAGGAATGAGGATGGGTTTCACTGAGGTTCAGCTGTGTGGTCAATGTTGGTTCTGTTTTAATTAATATGAATATAATTGAGGAATCAGGCTGGGTTTCACTGAGATTCAGCTTTGTGGTCAATGTTGGTTCTGTTTATATTAATATGAATATAATTGATGAATGAGGCTGGGTTTCACTGAGGTTCAGCTGTTCGGTCAACGTTGGTTCTGTTTATATTAATATGAATATAATTGATGAATGAGGCTGGGTTTCACTGAGGTTCAGCTTTGTGATCAATGTTGGTTCTGTTTATATTAATATGAATATAACTGATGAATGAGGCTGGGTTTCACTGAGGTTCAGCTTTGTGATCAATGTTGGTTCTGTTTATATTAATATGAATATAATTGATGAATGAGGCTGGGTTTCACTGAGGTTCAGCTTTTCGATCAATGTTGGTTCTGTTTATATTAATATGAATATAATTGATGAATGAGGCTGGGTTTCAATGAGGTTAAGCTGTGTGGTCAATGTTGGTTCTGTTTATATTAATATGAATATAACTGATGAATGGGGCTGGGTTTCACTGAGGTTCAGCTTTGTGATCAATGTTGGTTCTGTTTATATTTATATTAATAAAATTGATGAATGAGGCTGGACTTTACTGAGGTTCAGCTTTGTAGTCAATGCTTGTTCTGTTTATATTAATATGAATATAATTGATGAATGAGGCTGGGTTTCACTGAGGTTCAGCTCTGTGTTCAAAGTTGGTTCAGTTTATATTAATATGAATATAATTTATGAATGAGGCTGGGTTTCACTGAGGTTCAGCTTTGTGATCAATGTTGGTTCTGTTTATATTAATATGAATATAATTGATGAATGAGGCTGGGTTTCACTGAGGTTCAGTTTTGTGATCAATGTTGGTTCTTTTTATATTAATATTAATATAATTGATGAATGAGGCTGTGTTTCAAAGAAGTTAAACTCATTGATCAATGTTTGTTCTTTTTATATTAATATGAATATAATTGGTGAATGAGGCTGGGTTTCACTGAGGTTCAGCTTTGTGTTCAATGTTGGTTCTGTTTATATTAATATGAATATAATTGATGAATAAAGCAGGGTTTCACTGAGATTCAGCTTTGTGGTCAAAGTTGGTTCTGTTTATATTAATATGAATATAATTGATGAATGAGGCTGGGTTTCACTGAGGTTCAGCTTTGTGATCAATGTTGGTTCTGTTTATATTAATATGAATATAATTGATGAATGAGGCCCGGTTTCAATGAGGTTAAACTCATTGATTAATGTTGGTTCTGTTTATATTAATATGAATATAATTGAGGAATGAAGCTGCGTTTCACTGAGGTTAAACTCAATGATCAATGTTGGTTCTGTATATATTAATATGAATATAATTGATGAATTAGGCTGGGTTTCACTGAGGTTCAGCTGTGTGGTCAATGTTGGTTCTGTTTATATTAATATGAATATAATTGATGAATGAGGCTGGGTTTCACTGAGGTTCAGCTCTGTGATCAATGTTGGTTCTGTTTATATTAATATGAATATAATTGATGAATGAGGCTGGGTTTCAATGAGGTTAAACTCATTGATCAATGTTGGTTCTGTTTATATTAATATGAATATAACTGATGAATGAGGCTTGGCTTCACTGAGGTTCAGCTTTGTGATAAATGTTGGTTCTGTTTATATTAATATAAATATAATTGAGGAATGAGGATGGGTTTCACTGAGGTTCAGCTGTGTGGTCAATGTTGGTTCTGTTTTAATTAATATGAATATAATTGAGGAATCAGGCTGGGTTTCACTGAGGTTCAGCTTTGTGATCAATGTTGGTTCTGTTTATATTAATATGAATATAATTGATGAATGAGGCTGGGTTTCACTGAGGTTCAGCTTTGTGATCAATGTTGGTTCTGTTTATATTAATATGAATATAATTGATGAATGAGGCTGGGTTTCACTGAGATTCAGCTTTGTGGTCAATGTTGGTTCTGTTTATATTAATATGAATATAATTGATGAATGAGGCTGGGTTTCACTGAGGTTCAGCTGTTCGGTCAACGTTGGTTCTGTTTATATTAATATGAATATAATTGATGAATGAGGCTGGGTTTCACTGAGGTTCAGCTTTGTGATCAATGTTGGTTCTGTTTATATTAATATGAATATAACTGATGAATGAGGCTGGGTTTCACTGAGGTTCAGCTTTGTGATCAATGTTGGTTCTGTTTATATTAATATGAATATAATTGATGAATGAGGCTGGGTTTCACTGAGGTTCAGCTTTTCGATCAATGTTGGTTCTGTTTATATTAATATGAATATAATTGAGGAATGAGGCTGGGTTTCACTGAGGCTAAACTCATTGATCTATGTTGGTTCTGTTTATATTTATATGAATATAATTGATGAATGAGGCTGTGTTTCAAAGAAGTTAAACTCATTGATCAATGTTGGTTCTTTTTATATTAATATGAATATAATTGAGGAATGAGGCTGCGTTTCACTGAAGTTAAACTCATTGATCAATGTTGGTTCTGTTTATATTAATATAAATATAATTCATGAATGAGGCTGGGTTTCACTGAGGTTCAGCTTTTTGATCTATGTTGGTTCTGTTTATATTTATATGAATATAATTGATGAATGAGGCTGTGTTTCAAAGAAGTTAAACTCATTGATCAATGTTGGTTCTTTTTATATTAATATGAATATAATTTATGAATGAGGCTGGGTTTCACTGAGGTTCAGCTTTGTGTTCAATGTTGGTTCTGTTTATATTAATATGAATATAATTGATGAATAAGGCAGGGTTTCACTGAGATTCAGCTTTGTGGTCAAAGTTGGTTCTGTTTATATTTATATGAATATAATTGATGAATGAGGCTGGGTTTCACTGGTGTTCAGCTTTGTGTTCAATGTTGGTTCTGTTTATATTAATATGAATATAATTGATGAATGAGGCTGGGTTTCAATGAGGTTAAACTCATTGATCAATGTTGGTTCTGTTTATATTAATATGAATATAATTGAGGAATGAAGCTGCGTTTCACTGAGGTTAAACGCAATGATCAATGTTGGTTCTGTTTATATTAATATGAATATAATTGATGAATTAGGCTGGGTTTCACTGAGGTTCAGCTGTGTGGTCAATGTTGGTTCTGTTTATATTAATATGTATATAATGGATGAATGAGGCTTGTTTCACTGAGGTTCAGCTTTGTGTTCAATGTTGGTTCTGTTTATATTAATATGAATATAATTGATGAATGAGGCTGGGTTTCACTGGTGTTCAGCTTTGTGTTCAATGTTGGTTCTGTTTATATTAATATGAATATAATTGATGAATGAGGCTGGGTTTCAATGAGGTTAAACTCATTGATCAATGTTGGTTCTGTTTATATTAATATGAATATAATTGAGGAATGAAGCTGCGTTTCACTGAGGTTAAACGCAATGATCAATGTTGGTTCTGTTTATATTAATATGAATATAATTGATGAATTAGGCTGGGTTTCACTGAGGTTCAGCTGTGTGGTCAATGTTGGTTCTGTTTTAATTAATATGAATATAATTGATGAATGAGGCTGGGTTTCACAGAGGTTCAGCTTTGTGATCAATGTTGGTTCTGTTTATATTAATATGAATATAATTGATGAATGAGGCTGGGTTTCAATGAGGTTAAACTCATTGATCAATGTTGGTTCTGTTTATATTAATATGAATATAACTGATGAATGAGGCTTGGCTTCACTGAGGTTCAGCTTTGTGATCAATGTTGGTTCTGTTTATATTAATATAAATATAATTGAGGAATGAGGCCGGGTTTCACTGAGGTTCAGCTGTGTGGTCAATGTTGGTTCTGTTTTAATTAATATGAATATAATTGATGAATGAGGCTGGGTTTCACTGAGGTTCAGCATTGTGATCAATGTTGGTTCTGTTTATATTAATATGAATATAATTGATGAATGAGGCTGGGTTTCAATGAGGTTAAACTCATTGATCAATGTTGGTTCTGTTTATATTAATATGAATATAACTGATGAATGAGGCTGGGTTTCACTGAGATTCAGCTTTGTGATCAATGTTGGTTCTGTTTATATTAATATGAATATAATTGAGGAATGAGGCTGGGTTTCACTGAGGTTCAGTTTTGTGATCAATGTTGGTTCTTTTTATATTAATATTAATATAATTGATGAATGAGGCTGTGTTTCAAAGAAGTTAAACTCATTGATCAATGTTGGTTCTTTTTATATTAATATGAATATAATTGGTGAATGAGGCTGGGTTTCACTGAGGTTCAGCTTTGTGTTCAATGTTGGTTCTGTTTATATTAATATGAATATAATTGATGAATAAAGCAGGGTTTCACTGAGATTCAGCTTTGTGGTCAAAGTTGGTTCTGTTTAAATTAATATGAATATAATTGATGAATGAGGCTGAGTTTCACTGATGTTCAGCTTTGTGTTCAATGTTGGTTTTGTTTATATTAATATGAATATAATTGATGAATGAGGCTGGGTTTCACTGAGGTTCAGCTTTGTGATCAATGTTGGTTCTGTTTATATTAATATGAATATAATTGATGAATGAGGCTGGGTTTCAATGAGGTTAAACTCATTGATCAATGTTGGTTCTGTTTATATTAATATGAATATAATTGAGGAATGAAGCTGCGTTTCACTGAGGTTAAACTCAATGATCAATGTTGGTTCTGTTTATATTAATATGAATATAATTGATGAATTAGGCTGGGTTTCACTGAGGTTCAGCTGTGTGGTCAATGTTGGTTCTGTTTATATTAATATGAATATAATTGATGAATGAGGCTGGGTTTCACTGAGGTTCAGCTTTGTGATCAATGTTGGTTCTGTTTATATTAATATGAATATAATTGATGAATGAGGCTGGGTTTCAATGAGGTTAAACTCATTGATCAATGTTGGTTCTGTTTATATTAATATGAATATAACTGATGAATGAGGCTTGGCTTCACTGAGGTTCAGCTTTGTGATAAATGTTGGTTCTGTTTATATTAATATAAATATAATTGAGGAATGAGGATGGGTTTCACTGAGGTTCAGCTGTGTGGTCAATGTTGGTTCTGTTTTAATTAATATGAATATAATTGAGGAATCAGGCTGGGTTTCACTGAGATTCAGCTTTGTGGTCAATGTTGGTTCTGTTTATATTAATATGAATATAATTGATGAATGAGGCTGGGTTTCACTGAGGTTCAGCTGTTCGGTCAACGTTGGTTCTGTTTATATTAATATGAATATAATTGATGAATGAGGCTGGGTTTCACTGAGGTTCAGCTTTGTGATCAATGTTGGTTCTGTTTATATTAATATGAATATAACTGATGAATGAGGCTGGGTTTCACTGAGGTTCAGCTTTGTGATCAATGTTGGTTCTGTTTATATTAATATGAATATAATTGATGAATGAGGCTGGGTTTCACTGAGGTTCAGCTTTTCGATCAATGTTGGTTCTGTTTATATTAATATGAATATAATTGATGAATGAGGCTGGGTTTCAATGAGGTTAAGCTGTGTGGTCAATGTTGGTTCTGTTTATATTAATATGAATATAACTGATGAATGGGGCTGGGTTTCACTGAGGTTCAGCTTTGTGATCAATGTTGGTTCTGTTTATATTTATATTAATAAAATTGATGAATGAGGCTGGACTTTACTGAGGTTCAGCTTTGTAGTCAATGCTTGTTCTGTTTATATTAATATGAATATAATTGATGAATGAGGCTGGGTTTCACTGAGGTTCAGCTCTGTGTTCAAAGTTGGTTCAGTTTATATTAATATGAATATAATTTATGAATGAGGCTGGGTTTCACTGAGGTTCAGCTTTGTGATCAATGTTGGTTCTGTTTATATTAATATGAATATAATTGATGAATGAGGCTGGGTTTCACTGAGGTTCAGTTTTGTGATCAATGTTGGTTCTTTTTATATTAATATTAATATAATTGATGAATGAGGCTGTGTTTCAAAGAAGTTAAACTCATTGATCAATGTTTGTTCTTTTTATATTAATATGAATATAATTGGTGAATGAGGCTGGGTTTCACTGAGGTTCAGCTTTGTGTTCAATGTTGGTTCTGTTTATATTAATATGAATATAATTGATGAATAAAGCAGGGTTTCACTGAGATTCAGCTTTGTGGTCAAAGTTGGTTCTGTTTATATTAATATGAATATAATTGATGAATGAGGCTGAGTTTCACTGATGTTCAGCTTTGTGTTCAATGTTGGTTCTGTTTATATTAATATGAATATAATTGATGAATGAGGCTGGGTTTCACTGAGGTTCAGCTTTGTGATCAATGTTGGTTCTGTTTATATTAATATGAATATAATTGATGAATGAGGCCCGGTTTCAATGAGGTTAAACTCATTGATCAATGTTGGTTCTGTTTATATTAATATGAATATAATTGAGGAATGAAGCTGCGTTTCACTGAGGTTAAACTCAATGATCAATGTTGGTTCTGTATATATTAATATGAATATAATTGATGAATTAGGCTGGGTTTCACTGAGGTTCAGCTGTGTGGTCAATGTTGGTTCTGTTTATATTAATATGAATATAATTGATGAATGAGGCTGGGTTTCACTGAGGTTCAGCTCTGTGATCAATGTTGGTTCTGTTTATATTAATATGAATATAATTGATGAATGAGGCTGGGTTTCAATGAGGTTAAACTCATTGATCAATGTTGGTTCTGTTTATATTAATATGAATATAACTGATGAATGAGGCTTGGCTTCACTGAGGTTCAGCTTTGTGATAAATGTTGGTTCTGTTTATATTAATATAAATATAATTGAGGAATGAGGATGGGTTTCACTGAGGTTCAGCTGTGTGGTCAATGTTGGTTCTGTTTTAATTAATATGAATATAATTGAGGAATCAGGCTGGGTTTCACTGAGGTTCAGCTTTGTGATCAATGTTGGTTCTGTTTATATTAATATGAATATAATTGATGAATGAGGCTGGGTTTCACTGAGGTTCAGCTTTGTGATCAATGTTGGTTCTGTTTATATTAATATGAATATAATTGATGAATGAGGCTGGGTTTCACTGAGATTCAGCTTTGTGGTCAATGTTGGTTCTGTTTATATTAATATGAATATAATTGATGAATGAGGCTGGGTTTCACTGAGGTTCAGCTGTTCGGTCAACGTTGGTTCTGTTTATATTAATATGAATATAATTGATGAATGAGGCTGGGTTTCACTGAGGTTCAGCTTTGTGATCAATGTTGGTTCTGTTTATATTAATATGAATATAACTGATGAATGAGGCTGGGTTTCACTGAGGTTCAGCTTTGTGATCAATGTTGGTTCTGTTTATATTAATATGAATATAATTGATGAATGAGGCTGGGTTTCACTGAGGTTCAGCTTTTCGATCAATGTTGGTTCTGTTTATATTAATATGAATATAATTGAGGAATGAGGCTGGGTTTCACTGAGGCTAAACTCATTGATCTATGTTGGTTCTGTTTATATTTATATGAATATAATTGATGAATGAGGCTGTGTTTCAAAGAAGTTAAACTCATTGATCAATGTTGGTTCTTTTTATATTAATATGAATATAATTGAGGAATGAGGCTGCGTTTCACTGAAGTTAAACTCATTGATCAATGTTGGTTCTGTTTATATTAATATAAATATAATTCATGAATGAGGCTGGGTTTCACTGAGGTTCAGCTTTTTGATCTATGTTGGTTCTGTTTATATTTATATGAATATAATTGATGAATGAGGCTGTGTTTCAAAGAAGTTAAACTCATTGATCAATGTTGGTTCTTTTTATATTAATATGAATATAATTTATGAATGAGGCTGGGTTTCACTGAGGTTCAGCTTTGTGTTCAATGTTGGTTCTGTTTATATTAATATGAATATAATTGATGAATAAGGCAGGGTTTCACTGAGATTCAGCTTTGTGGTCAAAGTTGGTTCTGTTTATATTTATATGAATATAATTGATGAATGAGGCTGGGTTTCACTGGTGTTCAGCTTTGTGTTCAATGTTGGTTCTGTTTATATTAATATGAATATAATTGATGAATGAGGCTGGGTTTCAATGAGGTTAAACTCATTGATCAATGTTGGTTCTGTTTATATTAATATGAATATAATTGAGGAATGAAGCTGCGTTTCACTGAGGTTAAACGCAATGATCAATGTTGGTTCTGTTTATATTAATATGAATATAATTGATGAATTAGGCTGGGTTTCACTGAGGTTCAGCTGTGTGGTCAATGTTGGTTCTGTTTTAATTAATATGAATATAATTGATGAATGAGGCTGGGTTTCACAGAGGTTCAGCTTTGTGATCAATGTTGGTTCTGTTTATATTAATATGAATATATTTGATGAATGAGGCTGGGTTTCAATGAGGTTAAACTCATTGATCAATGTTGGTTCTGTTTATATTAATATGAATATAACTGATGAATGAGGCTTGGCTTCACTGAGGTTCAGCTTTGTGATTAATGTTGGTTCTGTTTATATTAATATAAATATAATTGAGGAATGAGGCCGGGTTTCACTGAGGTTCAGCTGTGTGGTCAATGTTGGTTCTGTTTTAATTAATATGAATATAATTGATGAATGAGGCTGGGTTTCACTGAGGTTCAGCATTGTGATCAATGTTGGTTCTGTTTATATTAATATGAATATAATTGATGAATGAGGCTGGGTTTCAATGAGGTTAAACTCATTGATCAATGTTGGTTCTGTTTATATTAATATGAATATAACTGATGAATGAGGCTGGGTTTCACTGAGATTCAGCTTTGTGATCAATGTTGGTTCTGTTTATATTAATATGAATATAATTGAGGAATGAGGCTGGGTTTCACTGAGGTTCAGTTTTGTGATCAATGTTGGTTCTTTTTATATTAATATTAATATAATTGATGAATGAGGCTGTGTTTCAAAGAAGTTAAACTCATTGATCAATGTTGGTTCTTTTTATATTAATATGAATATAATTGGTGAATGAGGCTGGGTTTCACTGAGGTTCAGCTTTGTGTTCAATGTTGGTTCTGTTTATATTAATATGAATATAATTGATGAATAAAGCAGGGTTTCACTGAGATTCAGCTTTGTGGTCAAAGTTGGTTCTGTTTATATTAATATGAATATAATTGATGAATGAGGCTGAGTTTCACTGATGTTCAGCTTTGTGTTCAATGTTGGTTCTGTTTATATTAATATGAATATAATTGATGAATGAGGCTGGGTTTCACTGAGGTTCAGCTTTGTGATCAATGTTGTTTCTGTTTATATTAATATGAATATAATTGATGAATGAGGCTGGGTTTCAATGAGGTTAAACTCATTGATCAATGTTGGTTCTGTTTATATTAATATGAATATAATTGAGGAATGAAGCTGCGTTTCACTGAGGTTAAACTCAATGATCAATGTTGGTTCTGTTTATATTAATATGAATATAATTGATGAATTAGGCTGGGTTTCACTGAGGTTCAGCTGTGTGGTCAATGTTGGTTCTGTTTATATTAATATGAATATAATTGATGAATGAGGCTGGGTTTCACTGAGGTTCAGCTTTGTGATCAATGTTGGTTCTGTTTATATTAATATGAATATAATTGATGAATGAGGCTGGGTTTCAATGAGGTTAAACTCATTGATCAATGTTGGTTCTGTTTATATTAATATGAATATAACTGATGAATGAGGCTTGGCTTCACTGAGGTTCAGCTTTGTGATAAATGTTGGTTCTGTTTATATTAATATAAATATAATTGAGGAATGAGGATGGGTTTCACTGAGGTTCAGCTGTGTGGTCAATGTTGGTTCTGTTTTAATTAATATGAATATAATTGAGGAATCAGGCTGGGTTTCACTGAGATTCAGCTTTGTGGTCAATGTTGGTTCTGTTTATATTAATATGAATATAATTGATGAATGAGGCTGGGTTTCACTGAGGTTCAGCTGTTCGGTCAACGTTGGTTCTGTTTATATTAATATGAATATAATTGATGAATGAGGCTGGGTTTCACTGAGGTTCAGCTTTGTGATCAATGTTGGTTCTGTTTATATTAATATGAATATAACTGATGAATGAGGCTGGGTTTCACTGAGATTCAGCTTTGTGATCAATGTTGGTTCTGTTTATATTAATATGAATATAATTGATGAATGAGGCTGGGTTTCACTGAGGTTCAGCTTTTCGATCAATGTTGGTTCTGTTTATATTAATATGAATATAATTGATGAATGAGGCTGGGTTTCAATGAGGTTAAGCTGTGTGGTCAATGTTTGTTCTGTTTATATTAATATGAATATAATTGATGAATGAGGCTGGGTTTCAATGAGGTTAAACTCATTTATCAATGTTGGTTCTGTTTATATTAATATGAATATAACTGATGAATGGGGCTGGGTTTCACTGAGGTTCAGCTTTGTGATCAATGTTGGTTCTGTTTATATTAATATGAATATAATTGAGGAATGAGGCTGGGTTTCACTGAGGCTAAACTCATTGATCAATGTTGGTTCTGTTTATATTAATATGAATATAATTGAGGAATGAGGCTGCGTTTCACTGAAGTTAAACTCATTGATCAATGTTGGTTCTGTTTATATTAATATAAATATAATTCATGAATGAGGCTGGGTTTCACTGAGGTTCAGCTTTTTGATCTATGTTGGTTCTGTTTATATTCATATGAATATAATTGATGAATGAGGCTGTGTTTCAAAGAAGTTAAACTCATTGATCAATGTTGGTTCTTTTTATATTAATATGAATATAATTTATGAATGAGGCTGGGTTTCACTGAGGTTCAGCTTTGTGTTCAATGTTGGTTCTGTTTATATTAATATGAATATAATTGATGAATAAGGCAGGGTTTCACTGAGATTCAGCTTTGTGGTCAAAGTTGGTTCTGTTTATATTTATATGAATATAATTGATGAATGAGGCTGGGTTTCACTGGTGTTCAGCTTTGTGTTCAATGTTGGTTCTGTTTATATTAATATGAATATAATTGATGAATGAGGCTGGGTTTCAATGAGGTTAAACTCATTGATCAATGTTGGTTCTGTTTATATTAATATGAATATAATTGAGGAATGAAGCTGCGTTTCACTGAGGTTAAACTCAATGATCAATGTTGGTTCTGTTTATATTAATATGAATATAATTGATGAATTAGGCTGGGTTTCACTGAGGTTCAGCTGTGTGGTCAATGTTGGTTCTGTTTTAATTAATATGAATATAATTGATGAATGAGGCTGGGTTTCACAGAGGTTCAGCTTTGTGATCAATGTTGGTTCTGTTTATATTAATATCAATATAATTGATGAATGAGGCTGGGTTTCAATGAGGTTAAACTCATTGATCAATGTTGGTTCTGTTTATATTAATATGAATATAACTGATGAATGAGGCTTGGCTTCACTGAGGTTCAGCTTTGTGATCAATGTTGGTTCTGTTTATATTAATATAAATATAATTGAGGAATGAGGCCGGGTTTCACTGAGGTTCAGCTGTGTGGTCAATGTTGGTTCTGTTTTAATTAATATGAATATAATTGATGAATGAGGCTGGGTTTCACTGAGGTTCAGCATTGTGATCAATGTTGGTTCTGTTTATATTAATATGAATATAATTGATGAATGAGGCTGGGTTTCAATGAGGTTAAACTCATTGATCAATGTTGGTTCTGTTTATATTAATATGAATATAACTGATTAATGAGGCTGGGTTTCACTGAGATTCAGCTTTGTGATCAATGTTGGTTCTGTTTATATTAATATGAATATAATTGAGGAATGAGGCTGGGTTTCACTGAGGTTAAACTCAGTGATCAATGTTGGTTCTGTTTATATTAATATGAATATAATTGATGAATAAGGCAGGGTTTCACTGAGATTCAGCTTTGTGATCAATGTTGGTTCTGTTTATATTAATATGAATATAATTGATGAATGAGGCTGGGTTTCACTGAGGTTTAGCTGTGTGGTCAATGTTGGTTCTGTTTTAATTAATATGAATATAATTGATTAATGAGGCTGGGTTTCACTGAGGTTCAGCTTTGTGATCAATGTTGGTTCTGTTTATATTAATATGAATATAATTGATGAATGAGGCTGGGTTTCACTGAGGTTCAGTTTTGTGATCAATGTTGGTTCTTTTTATATTAATATTAATATAATTGATGAATGAGGCTGTGTTTCAAAGAAGTTAAACTCATTGATCAATGTTTGTTCTTTTTATATTAATATGAATATAATTGGTGAATGAGGCTGGGTTTCACTGAGGTTCAGCTTTGTGTTCAATGTTGGTTCTGTTTATATTAATATGAATATAATTGATGAATAAAGCAGGGTTTCACTGAGATTCAGCTTTGTGGTCAAAGTTGGTTCTGTTTATATTAATATGAATATAATTGATGAATGAGGCTGAGTTTCACTGATGTTCAGCTTTGTGTTCAATGTTGGTTCTGTTTATATTAATATGAATATAATTGATGAATGAGGCTGGGTTTCACTGAGGTTCAGCTTTGTGATCAATGTTGGTTCTGTTTATATTAATATGAATATAATTGATGAATGAGGCCCGGTTTCAATGAGGTTAAACTCATTGATCAATGTTGGTTCTGTTTATATTAATATGAATATAATTGAGGAATGAAGCTGCGTTTCACTGAGGTTAAACTCAATGATCAATGTTGGTTCTGTATATATTAATATGAATATAATTGATGAATTAGGCTGGGTTTCACTGAGGTTCAGCTGTGTGGTCAATGTTGGTTCTGTTTATATTAATATGAATATAATTGATGAATGAGGCTGGGTTTCACTGAGGTTCAGCTCTGTGATCAATGTTGGTTCTGTTTATATTAATATGAATATAATTGATGAATGAGGCTGGGTTTCAATGAGGTTAAACTCATTGATCAATGTTGGTTCTGTTTATATTAATATGAATATAACTGATGAATGAGGCTTGGCTTCACTGAGGTTCAGCTTTGTGATAAATGTTGGTTCTGTTTATATTAATATAAATATAATTGAGGAATGAGGATGGGTTTCACTGAGGTTCAGCTGTGTGGTCAATGTTGGTTCTGTTTTAATTAATATGAATATAATTGAGGAATCAGGCTGGGTTTCACTGAGGTTCAGCTTTGTGATCAATGTTGGTTCTGTTTATGTTAATATGAATATAATTGATGAATGAGGCTGGGTTTCACTGAGGTTCAGCTTTTTGATCAATGTTGGTTCTGTTTATATTAATATGAATATAATTGATGAATGAGGCTGGGTTTCACTGAGATTCAGCTTTGTGGTCAATGTTGGTTCTGTTTATATTAATATGAATATAATTGATGAATGAGGCTGGGTTTCACTGAGGTTCAGCTGTTCGGTCAACGTTGGTTCTGTTTATATTAATATGAATATAATTGATGAATGAGGCTGGGTTTCACTGAGGTTCAGCTTTGTGATCAATGTTGGTTCTGTTTATATTAATATGAATATAACTGATGAATGAGGCTGGGTTTCACTGAGGTTCAGCTTTGTGATCAATGTTGGTTCTGTTTATATTAATATGAATATAATTGATGAATGAGGCTGGGTTTCACTGAGGTTCAGCTTTTCGATCAATGTTGGTTCTGTTTATATTAATATGAATATAATTGAGGAATGAGGCTGGGTTTCACTGAGGCTAAACTCATTGATCTATGTTGGTTCTGTTTATATTTATATGAATATAATTGATGAATGAGGCTGTGTTTCAAAGAAGTTAAACTCATTGATCAATGTTGGTTCTTTTTATATTAATATGAATATAATTGAGGAATGAGGCTGCGTTTCACTGAAGTTAAACTCATTGATCAATGTTGGTTCTGTTTATATTAATATAAATATAATTCATGAATGAGGCTGGGTTTCACTGAGGTTCAGCTTTTTGATCTATGTTGGTTCTGTTTATATTTATATGAATATAATTGATGAATGAGGCTGTGTTTCAAAGAAGTTAAACTCATTGATCAATGTTGGTTCTTTTTATATTAATATGAATATAATTTATGAATGAGGCTGGGTTTCACTGAGGTTCAGCTTTGTGTTCAATGTTGGTTCTGTTTATATTAATATGAATATAATTGATGAATAAGGCAGGGTTTCACTGAGATTCAGCTTTGTGGTCAAAGTTGGTTCTGTTTATATTTATATGAATATAATTGATGAATGAGGCTGGGTTTCACTGGTGTTCAGCTTTGTGTTCAATGTTGGTTCTGTTTATATTAATATGAATATAATTGATGAATGAGGCTGGGTTTCAATGAGGTTAAACTCATTGATCAATGTTGGTTCTGTTTATATTAATATGAATATAATTGAGGAATGAAGCTGCGTTTCACTGAGGTTAAACGCAATGATCAATGTTGGTTCTGTTTATATTAATATGAATATAATTGATGAATTAGGCTGGGTTTCATTGAGGTTCAGCTGTGTGGTCAATGTTGGTTCTGTTTTAATTAATATGAATATAATTGATGAATGAGGCTGGGTTTCACAGAGGTTCAGCTTTGTGATCAATGTTGGTTCTGTTTATATTAATATGAATATAATTGATGAATGAGGCTGGGTTTCAATGAGGTTAAACTCATTGATCAATGTTGGTTCTGTTTATATTAATATGAATATAACTGATGAATGTGGCTTGGCTTCACTGAGGTTCAGCTTTGTGATTAATGTTGGTTCTGTTTATATTAATATAAATATAATTGAGGAATGAGGCCGGGTTTCACTGAGGTTCAGCTGTGTGGTCAATGTTGGTTCTGTTTTAATTAATATGAATATAATTGATGAATGAGGCTGGGTTTCACTGAGGTTCAGCATTGTGATCAATGTTGGTTCTGTTTATATTAATATGAATATAATTGATGAATGAGGCTGGGTTTCAATGAGGTTAAACTCATTGATCAATGTTGGTTCTGTTTATATTAATATGAATATAACTGATGAATGAGGCTGGGTTTCACTGAGATTCAGCTTTGTGATCAATGTTGGTTCTGTTTATATTAATATGAATATAATTGAGGAATGAGGCTGGGTTTCACTGAGGTTCAGTTTTGTGATCAATGTTGGTTCTTTTTATATTAATATTAATATAATTGATGAATGAGGCTGTGTTTCAAAGAAGTTAAACTCATTGATCAATGTTGGTTCTTTTTATATTAATATGAATATAATTGGTGAATGAGGCTGGGTTTCACTGAGGTTCAGCTTTGTGTTCAATGTTGGTTCTGTTTATATTAATATGAATATAATTGATGAATAAAGCAGGGTTTCACTGAGATTCAGCTTTGTGGTCAAAGTTGGTTCTGTTTATATTAATATGAATATAATTGATGAATGAGGCTGAGTTTCACTGATGTTCAGCTTTGTGTTCAATGTTGGTTCTGTTTATATTAATATGAATATAATTGATGAATGAGGCTGGGTTTCACTGAGGTTCAGCTTTGTGATCAATGTTGTTTCTGTTTATATTAATATGAATATAATTGATGAATGAGGCTGGGTTTCAATGAGGTTAAACTCATTGATCAATGTTGGTTCTGTTTATATTAATATGAATATAATTGAGGAATGAAGCTGCGTTTCACTGAGGTTAAACTCAATGATCAATGTTGGTTCTGTTTATATTAATATGAATATAATTGATGAATTAGGCTGGGTTTCACTGAGGTTCAGCTGTGTGGTCAATGTTGGTTCTGTTTATATTAATATGAATATAATTGATGAATGAGGCTGGGTTTCACTGAGGTTCAGCTTTGTGATCAATGTTGGTTCTGTTTATATTAATATGAATATAATTGATGAATGAGGCTGGGTTTCAATGAGGTTAAACTCATTGATCAATGTTGGTTCTGTTTATATTAATATGAATATAACTGATGAATGAGGCTTGGCTTCACTGAGGTTCAGCTTTGTGATAAATGTTGGTTCTGTTTATATTAATATAAATATAATTGAGGAATGAGGATGGGTTTCACTGAGGTTCAGCTGTGTGGTCAATGTTGGTTCTGTTTTAATTAATATGAATATAATTGAGGAATCAGGCTGGGTTTCACTGAGATTCAGCTTTGTGGTCAATGTTGGTTCTGTTTATATTAATATGAATATAATTGATGAATGAGGCTGGGTTTCACTGAGGTTCAGCTGTTCGGTCAACGTTGGTTCTGTTTATATTAATATGAATATAATTGATGAATGAGGCTGGGTTTCACTGAGGTTCAGCTTTGTGATCAATGTTGGTTCTGTTTATATTAATATGAATATAACTGATGAATGAGGCTGGGTTTCACTGAGATTCAGCTTTGTGATCAATGTTGGTTCTGTTTATATTAATATGAATATAATTGATGAATGAGGCTGGGTTTCACTGAGGTTCAGCTTTTCGATCAATGTTGGTTCTGTTTATATTAATATGAATATAATTGATGAATGAGGCTGGGTTTCAATGAGGTTAAGCTGTGTGGTCAATGTTGGTTCTGTTTATATTAATATGAATATAATTGATGAATGAGGCTGGGTTTCAATGAGGTTAAACTCATTGATCAATGTTGGTTCTGTTTATATTAATATGAATATAACTGATGAATGAGGCTGGGTTTCACTGAGGTTCAGCTTTGTGATCAATGTTGGTTCTGTTTATATTAATATGAATATAATTGAGGAATGAGGCTGGGTTTCACTGAGGCTAAACTCATTGATCAATGTTGGTTCTGTTTATATTAATATGAATATTATTGAGGAATGAGGCTGCGTTTCACTGAAGTTAAACTCATTGATCAATGTTGGTTCTGTTTATATTAATATAAATATAATTCATGAATGAGGCTGGGTTTCACTGAGGTTCAGCTTTTTGATCTATGTTGGTTCTGTTTATATTCATATGAATATAATTGATGAATGAGGCTGTGTTTCAAAGAAGTTAAACTCATTGATCAATGTTGGTTCTTTTTATATTAATATGAATATAATTTATGAATGAGGCTGGGTTTCACTGAGGTTCAGCTTTGTGTTCAATGTTGGTTCTGTTTATATTAATATGAATATAATTGATGAATAAGGCAGGGTTTCACTGAGATTCAGCTTTGTGGTCAAAGTTGGTTCTGTTTATATTTATATGAATATAATTGATGAATGAGGCTGGGTTTCACTGGTGTTCAGCTTTGTGTTCAATGTTGGTTCTGTTTATATTAATATGAATATAATTGATGAATGAGGCTGGGTTTCAATGAGGTTAAACTCATTGATCAATGTTGGTTCTGTTTATATTAATATGAATATAATTGAGGAATGAAGCTGCGTTTCACTGAGGTTAAACTCAATGATCAATGTTGGTTCTGTTTATATTAATATGAATATAATTGATGAATTAGGCTGGGTTTCACTGAGGTTCAGCTGTGTGGTCAATGTTGGTTCTGTTTTAATTAATATGAATATAATTGATGAATGAGGCTGGGTTTCACAGAGGTTCAGCTTTGTGATCAATGTTGGTTCTGTTTATATTAATATCAATATAATTGATGAATGAGGCTGGGTTTCAATGAGGTTAAACTCATTGATCAATGTTGGTTCTGTTTATATTAATATGAATATAATTGATGAATAAGGCAGGGTTTCACTGAGATTCAGCTTTGTGGTCAATGTTGGTTCTGTTTATATTAATATGAATATAATTGATGAATGAGGCTGGGTTTCACTGAGGTTTAGCTGTGTGGTCAATGTTGGTTCTGTTTTAATTAATATGAATATAATTGATTAATGAGGCTGGGTTTCACTGAGGTTCAGCTTTGTGATCAATGTTGGTTCTGTTTATATTAATATGAATATAATTGATGAATGAGGCTGGGTTTCACTGAGGTTCAGCTTTGTGATCAATGTTGGTTCTGTTCATATTAATATGAATATAATTGATGAATGAGGCTGGGTTTCAATGAGGTTAAGCTGTGTGGTCAATGTTGGTTCTGTTTATATTAATATGAATATAATTGATGAATGAGGCTGGGTTTCACTGAGGTTCAGCTTTGTGATCAATGTTGGTTCTGTTTATATTAATATGAATATAATTGAGGAATGAGGCTGGGTTTCACTGAGGTTAAACCCATTGATCAATGTTGGTTCTGTTTATATTAATATGAATATAATTGAGGAATGAAGCTGCGTTTCACTGAGGTTAAACTCAATGATCAATGTTGGTTCTGTTTATATTAATATGAATAAAATTGATGAATGAGGCTGGGTTTCACTGAGGTTCAGCTTTGTGATCAATGTTGGTTCTGTTTATATTAATATGAATATAATTGAGGAATGAGGCTGCGTTTCACTGAGGTTAAACTCATTGATCAATGTTGGTTCTGTTTATATTAATATAAATATAATTCATGAATTAGGCTGGGTTTCACTGAGGTTCAGCTTTGTGATCAATGTTGGTTCTGTTTATATTTATATGAATATAATTGATGAATGAGGCTGTGTTTCAAAGAAGTTAAACTCATTGATCAATGTTGGTTCTTTTTATATTAATATGAATATAATTGATGAATGAGGCTGGGTTTCACTGAGGTTCAGCTTTGTGTTCAATGTTGGTTCTGTTTATATTAATATGAATATAATTGATGAATAAGGCAGGGTTTCACTGAGATTCAGCTTTGTGGTCAATGTTGGTTCTGTTTATATTAATATGAATATAATTGATGAATGAGGCTGGGTTTCACTGATGTTCAGCTTTGTGGTCAATGTTGGTTCTGTTTATATTAATATGAATATAATTGATGAATGAGGCTGGGTTTCACTGAGGTTCAGCTTTGTGATCAATGTTGGTTCTGTTTATATTAATATGAATATAATTGATGAATGAGGCTTGGTTTCAATGAGGTTAAACTCATTGATGAATGTTGGTTCTGTTTATATTAATATGAATATAATTGAGGAATGAAGCTGCGTTTCACTGAGGTTAAACTCAATGATCAATGTTGGTTCTGTTTATATTAATATGAATATAATTGATGAATTAGGCTGGGTTTCACTGAGGTTCAGCTTTGTGATCAATGTTGGTTCTGTTTATATTAATATGAATATAATTGATGAATGAGGCTTGGTTTCAATGAGGTTAAACTCATTGATCAATGTTGGTTCTGTTTATATTAATATGAAAAATTGATGAATGAGGCTGGGTTTCAATAAGGTTAAACTCATTGATCAATGTTGGTTCTGTTTATATTAATATGAATATAACTGATGAATGAGGCTGGGCTTCACTGAGGTTCAGCTGTGTGGTCAATGTTGGTTCTGTTTTAATTAATATGAATATAATTGATGAATGAGGCTGGGTTTCACTGAGGTTCAGCTTTGTGATCAATGTTGGTTCTGTTTATATTAATATGAAAATAATTGATGAATGAGGCTGGGTTTCACTGAGGTTCAGCATTGTGATCAATGTTGGTTCTGTTTATACTAATATGAATATAATTGAGGAATGAGGCTGCGTTTCACTGAGGTTAAACTCATTGATCAATTTTGGTTCTGTTTTAATTAATATGAATATAATTGATGAATGAGGCTGGGTTTCACTGAGATTCAGCGTTGTGGTCAATGTTGGTTCTGTTTATATTAATATGAATATAATTGATGAATGAGGCTGGGTTTCACTGAGGTTCAGCTTTGTGTTCAATGTTGGTTCTGTTTATATTAATATGAATATAATTGATGAATGAGGCTGGGTTTCAATGAGGTTAAACTCATTGATCAATGTTGGTTCTGTTTATATTAATATGAATATAATTGATGAATGAGGCTTGGTTTCAATGAGGTTAAACTCATTGATCAATGTTGGTTCTGTTTATATTAATATGAAAAATTGATGAATGAGGCTGGGTTTCAATAAGGTTAAACTCATTGATCAATGTTGGTTCTGTTTATATTAATATGAATATAACTGATGAATGAGGCTGGGCTTCACTGAGGTTCAGCTTTGTGATCAATGTTGGTTCTGTTTATATTAATATAAATATAATTGAGGAATGAGGCTGGATTTCACTGAGGTTCAGCTGTGTGGTCAATGTTGGTTCTGTTTTAATTAATATGAATATAATTGATGAATGAGGCTGGGTTTCACTGAGGTTCAGCTTTGTGATCAATGTTGGTTCTGTTTATATTAATATGAATATAATTGATGAATGAGGCTGGGTTTCACTGAGGTTCAGCATTGTGATCAATGTTGGTTCTGTTTATACTAATATGAATATAATTGAGGAATGAGGCTGCGTTTCACTGAGGTTAAACTCATTGATCAATTTTGGTTCTGTTTTAATTAATATGAATATAATTGATGAATGAGGCTGGGTTTCACTGAGGTTCAGCTTTGTGATCAAAGTTGGTTCTGTTTATATTAATATGAATATAACTGATGAATGAGGCTGGGTTTCACTGAGGTTCAGCTTTGTGTTCAATGTTGGTTCTGTTTATATTAATATGAATATAATTGATGAATGAGGCTGGGTTTCACTGAGGTTCAGCATTGTGATCAATGTTGGTTCTGTTTATATTAATATGAATATAATTGATGAATGAGGCTGGGTTTCACTGAGATTCAGCGTTGTGGTCAATGTTGGTTCTGTTTATATTAATATGAATATAATTGATGAATGAGGCTGGGTTTCACTGAGGTTCAGCTTTGTGTTCAATGTTGGTTCTGTTTATATTAATATGAATATAATTGATGAATGAGGCTGGGTTTCAATGAGGTTAAACTCATTGATCAATGTTGGTTCTGTTTATATTAATATGAATATAACTGATGAATGAGGCTGGGTTTCACTGAGGTTCAGCTTTGTGATCAATGTTGGTTCTGTTTATACTAATATGAATATAATTGAGGAATGAGGCTGCGTTTCACTGAGGTTAAACTCATTGATCAATTTTGGTTCTGTTTTAATTAATATGAATATAATTGATGAATGAGGCTGGGTTTCACTGAGGTTCAGCTTTGTGATCAAAGTTGGTTCTGTTTATATTAATATGAATATAATTGATGAATGAGGCTGGGTTTCACTGAGGTTCAGCTTTGTGTTCAATGTTGGTTCTGTTTATATTAATATGAATATAATTGATGAATGAGACTGGGTTTCACTGAGGTTCAGCATTGTGATCAATGTTGGTTCTGTTTATATTAATATGAATATAATTGATGAATGAGGCTGGGTTTCACTGAGATTCAGCTTTGTGGTCAATGTTGGTTCTGTTTATATTAATATGAATATAATTGAGGAATGAGGCTGGGTTTCACTGAGGTTAAACTCATTGATCAATGTTGGTTCTGTTTATATTAATATGAATATAACTGATGAATGAGGCTGGGTTTCACTGAGGTTCAGCTTTGTGATCAATGTTGGTTCTGTTTATTTTAATATGAATATAATTGAGGAATGAGGCTGGGTTTCACTGAGGTTAAACTCAGTGATCAATTTTGGTTCTGTTTATATTAATATGAATATAATTGAGGAATGAAGCTGCGTTTCACTGAGGTTAAACTCATTGATCAATGTTGGTTCTGTTTATATTAAAATGAATAAAATTGATGAATGAGGCTGGGTTTCACTGAGGTTCAGCTTTGTGATCAATGTTGGTTCTGTTTATATTAATATGTATATAATTGATGAATGAGGCAGGGTTTCAATGAGGTTAAGCTGTGTGGTCAATGTTGGTTCTGTTTATATTAATATGAATATAACTGATGAATGAGGCTTGGTTTCACTGAGGTTCAGCTTTGTGATCAATGTTGGTTCTGTTTATATTAATATGAATATAATTGAGGAATGAGGCTGGGTTTCACTGAGGTTAAACTCATTGATCAATGTTGGTTCTGTTTATATTAATATGAATATAATTGAGGAATGAAGCTGCGTTTCACTGAGGTTAAACTCAATGATTAATGTTGGTTCTGTTTATATTTATATGAATATAACTGATGAATGAGGCTGGGTTTCACTGAGGTTCAGCTTTGTGATCAATGTTGGTTCTGTTTATATTAATATGAATATAATTGAGGAATGAGGCTGGGTTTCACTGAGGTTAAACTCAGTGATCAATGTTGGTTCTGTTTATATTAATATGAATATAATTGATGAATAAGGCAGGGTTTCACTGAGATTCAGCTTTGTGGTCAATGTTGGTTCTGTTTATATTAATTTGAATATAATTGATGAATGAGGCTGGGTTTCACTGAGGTTCAGCTGTGTGGTCAATGTTGGTTCTGTTTTAATTAATATGAATATAATTGATTAATGAGGCTGGGTTTCACTGAGGTTCAGCTTTGTGATCCATGTTGGTTCTGTTTATATTAATATGAATATAATTGATTAATGAGGCTGGGTTTCACTGAGGTTAAGCTTTGTGATCAATGTTGGTTCTGTTTATATTAATATGAATATAATTGATGAATGAGGCTGGGTTTCAATGAGGTTAAGCTGTGTGGTCAATGTTGGTTCTGTTCATATTAATATGAATATAATTGATGAATGAGGCTGGGTTTCAATGAGGTTATATAAATAAAAATTTAATCAGAAGCAGGCAGAGAGGGCCACAAGACCCAGGCCACCAGCAGCCCCCACAGAGCACAGAACCCAGGCAGCCCACCGCAGGGGCAACCACGCATCCACCCAGAAGACTGCAGAGGAAGTCCCCGGAAAGAGCCCCCATAAGCATAGGGCAGAGGCCCTCCGGGAGCCAGGGGCAACAGCCCACCGACCCCGCCAGGCCCCAGCCGCCCAGACATGGGCCGTGCACTGGACCCGGGCCCCAGGGGCCCGAGCGCCCCCAAACCCCCCGGCAGAGGCCCCACCCAATACCCAGGAGGGCAAAGCGCCCCAGACAGCCACAAAGTGGGTCAGCGCCTGCCCCAGCTCCCCTTGCCAAGTGCCCTGGGAGTCAAGACGTGCCCACAGGTGGGTGAAGTTGCGAGCAGTGGGGAGAGGCAACGCTGACGCCCCATCGGGAGAAGCACAGGCAGGCCAGGCGACAGCAAGTCCCAGATCCAGGCCCAATCATTACCACACACACTTTCACGTCCCATACATCCACACATCCACACGTCCTACCTCCCTCGACTCTGCTGGGGTATAGTGCAGCGGGCACACCAGGGGGCCAGCAACCCCCCAGCCACCACAGACCCCGAACCAGCAGAACAATTAATTAATCCTCCTGGCCCCTTCTGCCCCGAACAGACACCAGGAAGCAGGGGTGTGCGAAGAAGACCCCTCCCCTCACCCTTCTGGCTCTTCAATATTTTCTAATAGTGAGCAATTAAAATTGAGGGGCAGCCAAACTTGTAGAACTGGGAGCGCGGCACTCTGGGCAGCCTACATACCCAAAGAGCCCCGCCCACCAGATGCCACTCAGTGTAACCACCCCCCAAGACCTAATGTGTGTGTGTGAGTGTGTTTGATAAGTAGTAATGTCTAAGGTGTAATTAAAACAAGGGCAGGGAACTGCAGAGTGCAACAAAAGGGGACCACCTACGTGGCCCCATCCACTACACCCCACCGAACACACACGCCCCCAAAACCCTTCATGTGTGAGTGTGTGCTGTGTACAGGAGCCAGAAGGGAGAGGGGTATGGGGATATATACCGGGGGAGCTACTCTCCCCCAGAGAGGGCAGCCAGGGACTGGCTGTAATAGGCATCCCTGCTACCTGGGAGCCAACAATGGGCAGGAGGGCCTGATGTCCACCAGGCTCGGGGCCTGCAGCGACCATATTCCGGGAGCTA